>NC_050450.1:90161186-90521749 GCF_903995425.1 Onychomys torridus
ATTCCATACAGTGTCACTGTCCACCTGCAGGGGCAGGAGATCGGGCTTCAGTGTGCCCTCTGCAGGGGGAGGGGAGGAACGGGAGTGGGCACCAGAAAGCAGGCCAGCAGCCATGGGGGGCAGGGAGGAAGGGGCAGAGCTGGGAGAGCCACGTGTCCACTCCCACTCCCACATATCCAACTCACCCCAATGCCCCCACAAGGCAGCATGGCGTACATCTTCTGGCTGATGGGGCCTGCAGGGAAGAGGGACAGAGATGCTCGGAAAGGTGTCCCAGGTGCCAGTTGGCATGGGCTATGCAGTCCATGCCAGCTGAAAGCCTCTATCTCCTGTTCTGGGAAGATGACCTATCTCTACAGGCAAATAGTAGGGACATGACAGGTTGAGAAGAAACACAGACCACCGACCATCATCAAGTCCACCCTTATGCCTTGTGCCCTCCAGTATGTTCAATCTGCATCTAGGCTAACGGCACTCTCTTGGGGTGCGTGCGACCTTCTAGGACTGCTGCCTCTCTGGCTTGGTGGTCTTCATGACAGCCCCATCACACTCAGACTGAGGACACACGTGTGACCATGCCCTGCAGCTCACCAAGCAGCTTCTTGCTGTCCAGCTTCTGCCGGTTGAGGGGGCTGGTCCCATAGAGCAGGGTGTGGTACTCCGAGTGCACTGTCTGGATCTCATCCAGCGTGGCTTTGCGACCCCGGATCCGCTGCCAGAGGAGGTCAAGAGAGGCCAGAGAGCGTTGACAAGGCTCAAATCTCTTGACAACTACAGCCCAGTGCTCACAGAGCCAACCTCCAGGAGATCTAAAGGATTTGGATAACTATGCCTTGGCCCTTGAGAGACCCCACTCCAGGATTCTTTCCCAGGTTAACTGGGGACAGTGAGGGAAGCAGACCACAAGGGGGTGGAACTGGGGAAGTCTCCGAACTGACTGGAGGGCTAGGGTGTGGGAGAGGCTTTGTTAGGAGGGGAGTGAAGGCATCACTCAGCTGGAAGTCCCAGCCGAAGGTAGGGTGCTCCCTCACCTCACACTTGCTGAGCAGGCCAGTTTCCTGCAGCCGGGACCAGATGCTCTGGATGCGGCCGGCGTGCTCTGGGTGCACATGTGTATTCCCGCACATGCACTGGTGCTTCAGCATGAACGTGTCATAGACCACACCTGGGCCACAGACCCTTGTGTCAGCCAGGACTGTTCTGAACCACACGGCACACCCTGTCCTAGTAACTGTCTCTAGCTAGCCTAGCTCTCCGCCAACACTCACCTACATACCCTCTCTCCTCTCCTGAAACTGCTCTCTTCAAACCCAGCCCGGCTGCGGCGGGTTCCGATCTCTGTCTTCTGCATCCCCTATGCCGTTCCCATGGTGCATCCCTCCTCTTCCCCATCATGTCTGCCCGTGCACTGTTCCCCACTGGCGAGACAGAGCCAGCCAGTCTGTGCCATGTCAGAACCGAGCATGGGGCAGCCGCATGGGCAAAAGGCTTCTGGGTTCTACTGAAGCCTCGCTGCCAACCCCACAGGGCAGAAGGAGGCCAGGAGGCTAGAAGGACAAGAACTAAAAGCGACAGTACACCCTCCACCCAAGGCTCCAGGACTCGTGGGAAGAAGGTGTAAAAGCAGGTGCCCTAGGTGGGAAGTCGGGGAAGACAATGCTGCCTGGCCCAGAGAGTAGGACCGAGGTTGTCTACCCTCCTGCTTGGAGAGAAGCTGCTGCTGCCCCCATGAATAGCTGTGGGGCACAGGGAGAGATGAAGACCCCTTTCCCTTCCATGCAGCGTGAATGCAGGATCGTGGATGCTACACATCCAAGCCCCTGGTGCACGGCGAAAGGTCGGAACGGGCAGTGGTGGGGCTTACCTGTGGTGAAGAGGTGCTTAGTGGGCTGGTCTGGGGGGCTCTTCATGCTCCCAGGAGCAGCAGGTGAGGACTGGGTGCGGCCCAGGGCCTGATGAGGCACAGTGGCCAGGCTGAGGGGTGCCTGGTACACCTGCAGGGGCTGCAGCTGCTGGGCATCTGTGAACAACTAGAAAGGAGCAGGAAGAGGCCTGTGTCAGGCTCAGCCGGCATGGGACTGAGAACAGGGTCCTTTCAGCCTCCAGAGGGCCCCCAAGTCTCCTCCTTCCCCCACTTCCTCCCGCTTGCTCCCTCCAGGGACAGGAGACACTCCAGCCTTGCCATCTCCTGCAAGATGGGGAAGATGAGGGATGTGATGAGTCACTCCAAATAGTAGCATTGAGGTAAGAGGCTGAGGGACGGGGGTGGGTGGGGGCGGGATGAGTCAGGCCTGAGGGCTTGGGGCTGTGTCCGCAATGAATGGAGCGCACTAGGCTCAAGGCACACTGTAGTAACAGTGGGGGCGTGTGTGTACACATGCACGCATGCACGCAGAGACCAACGCACAACCAGCCGACGCAGACACAAACGCAGATACACACAGGCCATGTGCAGGCACACACACGCACGAGCACACTGGCACAGATAAGTGACAAGGGCAGTGCAGTCGCAAAGGGAGACGAGCGGGCAGGAGGGCGGGCACAGCTCAGGGACCAAACAGGAGGCCCCTCCCACTCCCTCCTGGAAAGCTGCTCAAGGCCTGGCAACCTCACGGCTGGGGACTGACGAGAATGGGGAAGGGCAGTGGGTGGAGACCAAGTGGGTGGGAGGTACCTTTTTGTAGCCAGCGCTGGACTCCTCTAAGTCGGGGCCCTCCTCAGGACCGCTCTCACCGTCCTCATCCTTGACCTGAATGCAGTCTTCCTCATCCTCCTCTTCATCTTCCTCCTCTTCTAGGTCTTCCTGGGTGCTCTCGCTCTCTGTGGAGCCTTCCCGGGGCATGGTCAGGGCCCCCTCCCCCAGCAAGGCCTCCTGCTGCTCTGTCAGCTCCTCCTCTGTCTCCTCAGGGTGGGTGGTGGGCTGCCTTGGCAGCTCCCCAGTCTTGGTAAGGATCTGGGAGAGGAGAGGACACTGTCTGGGGGTGGGTGCGGCTGTGGCAGCCTTTTGCCCAAGTAGGTCTACTACCCTCTCCCCCCCCCCCCCCCCCCCCGCCAGGCACCTGTCCACACAACTCCATGTGAATTGGGAAAAGCGGAGGTGGCCCCTCCAAGCACTCAGCTCCCCGAGGCCCAGCCCCCAGGTGTCTTGCCAGCCTGGCTCACTCCTGGGTAGCCCAGGACGTCGTCGTCTGTCTGGATGTACCTTGCCCAGCTGCATCTGCTGGTGCTTCTGCTTCTCTAGGAACTGCTGGTGTTGCTGCTGCATAACCAGCTGCTGCAGGGCCTGGGGACTCTGCGGCAGTGGGGAGGACTGAGTGCGGCTCAGAGGTCGGTGCCTCGGGAGCTTGCCCACTGTCCTCATGCTGGTGGCCACACGTTCACCCGTCACCAATGGGGACTGCCCATGGAGTGGCACTATGGAGGTGGAGAAGGGGAGTAAGCACTATTTGGGGGTCCCATTCTCTCTCCTCCCTATACCTGACCAGTGAGCTCTGAGCCACTGGTAACAGCAAGCCTTCCTAAGGTCATTTTTCTCTCCCTTTGGTCTACCTGAGTGTGCACAGGTAGTCGTGGGCCCACCACAGGCAGGAACAATGATTAGTTCTAGCCAACTTCAACAAGTAGACTCTGGAGATCTTGCCAGGCTGAGAAGTTCTGGGTCAAGATCATGTGTCTTTCTAGCAGACCCCCTAAGAATGTTCGCAGGTACTAAGGACTGACTGTCTAATGCTGTCCAATGTCATTGCTATGGGCAATGAGTGAGCCTTTGAACATGGCCTAAACTGACATGAGCTACCAGTATAAAACATACATGGGATTCCAAGGCTCACAGGAAACAAAAACTGAAATGATAGCAATATTCTAGATAGAAGTTAAATATATAATCTGGGCAACAGCAGCGCACGCCTTTAGTCCCAGCACTCAGGAGGCAGAGGCAGGCGGGTCTCTGTGAGTTCGAGGCCAGCCTGGGCTACAGAGTGAGTTCCAGGAGAGGCGCAAAGCTACACAGAGAAACCCTGTCTCAAAACTCCGCCCCCACCTCCAGTTTTTTTTTAAATGTGGTAGAAGTTTTACGTCAAGTGTATAGGTTTGTAGCTTAGTGTGATTATATCATGTCTGTAATCCTAGCACTCTGGAGGCTGAGGAAAGAGGACTGCCTTTAGTGTGAGGCCAACCTGGGCTACATAATGACACAGTGAGCCCTGCCTACCCCCACCCCCCAAAAAGAACCCACCTAACTAAATAAACAGAGTGCGGTCTGCATTATTCCTGCTGGCCAGCTCTGCTATGGAATATGAACTTGGTGACAGCGGCAGGTTCGGTCAAGTGCCTGGAATACCGACCAGTGCCTGGTACCTGATGCTTTCGGAATAAGAAATCGATGATGTTGCTAATGGTTGTGGCAGGGCTAGAAGGATTCCTGGCTACTTTTTTCTAAGGGAGAGCCCTGACTTGAGTTCCCGTGAGAGCCGAACACCCCTTCTCAGGCACACCGTTCATCTACTCACCTGCTATAAGCGTGCTCTGTTGCCGGGCCTGTTCCAGTAGCAACACATGCTGCAGCAGGGAGGCATGCCCATGGGGGCTCGTGTCGCCCTCCAGTGCCACACCCAGCAGGCAGCCGGGGATGGACGATGTGCTCATGAACTTGCCAGTCAGTGTGCCACCCTGCCGCAGGGACTGAAGGGCCTGCCTCTCAGCCTCCTGCTGTGTCGACAGCTTCGGGGAGGCCTGGAGAGGTAGGAGGGTGATGGTAGATAAGGCATAGACTGAGACTACCCGTCTTGCCAACTCAGACCAGCATCCCTCTTGGACTCTCTGCCCAGCCACCAGATCAGGCCATGCCCTCTCAGCCCCCTTGGGGCTTTGGGAAAGGTAAAGGCCCTAGCGAGGATATGCGTGCGCACGCCCTGTACTTACGGTGAGGTGCGAGTTGGTAACAGTGACTGTGGCCTGCAGCCCTAGGGAGATGTTGGGCAGAGAAGGAGACGTGTAGAGGCTGAACTGGTTTGGGGATCTGTCCAGAGGGAGGGCCCGGTGCTGGGGGAGCATCTGGGGAGAAGTCAGCAAAGACAGGCATGAAAGCAGACAAAGAGAGACAGCCAAGGGGGGCGACCTGGACCACAGCCGAGGGCTCTGAATGGTCTCTCACTCCCCCAACCCTGAGCCCCGAGTGGGGGTGACAGAGAGACAGGGGCCTGTGGGACAAATCTCTTTTCAAGGCGACATATCCAGGCAAGAACCCTCCAAATGTACACAGAGGCATCTTGGCTGAGCACTCGGCTAGACCAGAGAGCCAAACTCCTCCTTCCAAAAGAAAGAGCACCTCTGTACCCGCTGCCCCGTCCCCGGCCTCAGCCAGTCCTGTACCTCGGTGGGGATGTTGGGGACTGAACCGGTAAAGCCGTTTTCAGCGATGGCGCTGTGGGAACTGTTGGGAGAGCTGGGGCCGGAGCCGGGCGCACTGTTACACGCACTGTTACACACGGACGACACTACAGGAGAAGTGGCTGTCACCTGGGCCTGCTTGGAGCCGCCCCTCCTCCCAGACCTCCACCATAAGGACAGGAGAGGAGGCCTTACCCCCAGGCCCTGCGCCTGCGATTTCAACCGCTCTCTTCTTAAAGGTACTAATAACAGTGCCATCCTTTCGACGCAGGAGTGGGCTGCTTCTCCTCTCCGCCACCTTCTGTTTTAGCCTCGAACGGACTTTTAAGTTGGGTTCAGAGGCTGGAGGGAAAGTAGCTGGACTCAGGTTGAGCTACACGCCAACCTAAAGCCCAGCCCACCAGCCAGGGTCAACTCGGAGCAGCAGTACTGCCCTGGGCACATGTCCACTTCTACCCTAGTAGCCATGTTCCTGAAAGCCAGGACTCACACGCACCTGTTTTGCGGAGGGGGAAGTCATCACGGCTGTCATAGGGCCCAAGCAAAGGCAGTTTGTAGGAGGGAGGCGTCCCAGGAGGGCCGCTCTGGGGAGGGGAACTCTGGTCCAAAGAAGCATGGTGGGCTCCCCTGGGGGTGGGGTGGAAGCAGATCTAGATTACCACCTACCCCCTGGACCTGCCACCGATAGGCTAGTCGTTTGATTTGGAAGATTTTGGTTTGTCTTTATATTTTGATGTTTTGAAAGAGGGTCTCATATAGCCCAGGCTGGCCTCAGACTTGCTAGGTAGCCAAGGACGAATATGCACCCCTATTCTTTCTGCCTCTACCTCCCGAGTGCTACAGCTATAGGCACATGCTACCACATGCAGCATAGCAAAGAATAGCTATGGAAAGACCACGTGGCGGGTGGCTACCTCCACCCCCACCCCTCATGCAGCTCGGGTTGTACATTACAGGGGGGGGGGGTAAAAAGTGGGTCCTGGGAAGGGGAGGAAGAGAACCAGGACGGGGAGCTTCCCTATTAGGACAGACTGCAGAACTCAAAAACAGTTACAACACAGGGAGCCCCAAGCCATCCCCTAACCAGGCAGCCCCTGAGCAGGGCCCCTCTGCCAACCCTTGCCCCCCAGGGCCATTACCAGCATTTGGGGTGCTGTGGGAGGGAATGGTTGAGGCTGCCTGGCGTGGGTTCCTTTGACTTCGACAAGAGGAATTCCTGGAGCCTCAGCTTTACCTCGGTGCTGGCGATGGCACCTACGGAACAGGGCGCAGCTGAGCCAGGCGCCGGGAGCTGGGGCTGCGGTGTGGCAGGGCCCGGGAACTGCCCACTGGCCTTACTCTCTTTGCTCTTCTCCTTGTTGCGTAGGACAAGCAGCTGCTGCTCCAGCCGCTGTTTCTCCAGCTCCTCTTGCTGCCGCTGCTGCTCCCGCTGCCGCTGCTGCTCCAGCTCCTGCTGCCTCTTGGCCGCCAGCATCTCCTGCTGCTGCTGCGGTGGGTACGGGAGGGCAGAGGCCGCGGTGAGGCAGGCCCGGGCAGGGCTGCGCCTCCGGTGGGCCCCGAGCCCCGCTCGCTCACCTTGAGGTGCTTCTGCAGCTGGACTTCATGCTGCCTCGTCAGGTGGTCATGCTGCTTCTGAAACTCGGCGAACAGGAGCTGCTTCTGAAGCTGCTGCTGCTGCTTCAGCACCAGGAGCTCTTGTTGCAGTTGCTGCTCCCGTAGCGCAGGGTCCATGGGGCCTGCCAGAGCTCCCCGAAGCTCCACAGGGCTGGGGCTACCTCCACCTCCACCCCCCATGGAGCTGGGCATGGCTCCTGGCAGCACCGGCTTCACCTCCACTGTGGGCACAAGACACACAAGTGGTCAGTGGGTCCAGTCCCAGACTGCTCTCAGCCCTGACAGCCTGGCTCCAGGGCCCAAGAGACTACCAGACAGGTCCGCTAGACTCTGCATGACAGAAACCTCTCCACCTGCGCAGATACTGCCTTCCACCTTCTCTAAATGAGGCTGAAGTCGTGACCTTCCACCTTCAATAGGAAACTCTGCAACAGGGATGCAGGAAGGGTCGGCCTGGCATGCACAAGGCCTTGGGTTTGAGGGAAAAACATATCTACACATGAGTGTGATGAACAGCAGCTGGAGAGTGTCAGTGCTCAACACCCGATACTGTCACTGACAGTTAACACCAGGCATTTTATACGCACCGCTCATTTCAACTGCGCAGTGATACAGGAGTTCGATTCTATTATCATCACCCCTTTCACAGATAAGCAAACCGAGGCAGAGAGTTTTGAGTAACTTGACCAAACACAGCCAGGTGCCTGAAGAACCACAAGCTGAGTCTAAATCCCACATTTTCACTCACTGGCCCTTGTCCTTCTCCCCACCTAAGCCTATACTTGAAGAGAAACTGAGGCAGAGATCGGGCCTGCGAAGACCCTCCAGATAGCTTGCTCTCTGAGTCTCATCTCAGCTGGGGCAAGTGAGGCAGGTGAGGGGCAGGGGAGGCAGGCACGGAGGGGGCAGGGTGGGAACAGAAGGCCTCAGGGAAAAGGGGGTGTAAGGGCTGCACCAAGCCAGGGACAAGTGAGGGCTGGGAGTCAGCCCGGCTTCCTCTGCTGGATTATCTCTTTTCAACAGTTTTATTGTAATTACCCTGAAAATGCCGCTATATATAGAGTGAGCCAACAGCAGCTGTGTTGGGGGAGGGGGGATGAGAGAATGGGAGTGCAGGGAGGAGGTGGGAGGAGGAGACAGGAAAGGAAAGGGAATCAGACAGGAAGAGTGATTGGGGGGGTGGGGGCTAGAGCTGTGGCGAGGACCTCAGTCTCCACCAGGGGAGGATTCCCTGGAAAGGGCATAGTGCTAGAGGGATCCACTGGGTGGTTCTGAGGTACACATGGACAATGGGCCACGGAATGGGAAAGGTTCCAACTGGCTTATGGGAAGGTTGGGTCTTGACCTCCTGATCCCTGTGCACTGTCCTCTGGTCACTGAATGTCATTCCTCATCAACTGCCCAAGGGTTGCCAGGGCAACCAGGCAAACATCATACCAGCAGGGAGCCCCAAGCCCAACCCACACCCCACAAAGCCACTAACAGGAAGGGGAAGGCAGGATACCACTGCCTGGGAAGAAGGAAGTCAGAAAGATAACAGCAACTCATCTCCTTTTCTCCCCACTTCTCCAAAGGAAAATCCTACGTTCTTCTCTCTAGCCCAGGGAGGCCACACGGGGCTAGGAAGATGTTCCCCCAGCCAAGTGGCCCACTGCATCCCAGGCAGAGAGAAGACACAACTGGGATATCCTGATGGCTGCCAGTATTCAGGCCTCTTCACACGGCCACACCCCCTACACCTGACCCTATATCAAGAGAAGAAAGGGTATGTGGTGGGAAGGGCTAAAAAGAGCCCCCCACATATGTCTTCAGGGTATACAGTACTGAAGGGCATCGCCAGGCCTGGAGCAAGCCATACCACCCTTATGCCTAATATGCCTGGGAGACCCACTAAAAGTGGGAGGTGAGGTGGGGAAGGAGAGCCTGAGCAGGATGTCTCTCAATACCCCCTCTTCGCCCAACATAAGCTGAGCACATTCCTCTGTGGTTTCTCTGTCAGCCACACTGACGACTCTGTGGCCACCAGGCCAGAGCCACATCTGCAGGAGTGGCCAGATGAGGCCATAAGGGTGGAGTCACACACACAGACACACACACAACCCCCCCATCCCCCACTGCACGCACCCTCTCACTTTCCCGCTATTCCATGCCCTGCCCCAGCAGCCAGATGAAAGGTGCCTGAAAACTCCTGCGGCCTTTCCGGTGAGGGCCAGCTCTACATCAGGGTAAAAAGCAGGAGAGCAGCAAAGGAGCTGGTGGCCAGTCTCTAGTCTACCCAACCCCTGTAGCACTCAGCAAAGCCTCAGCTGGCTGGAGGGCTATCAGTTCCCAGGCAAAGCTGCCTTGGCCCTGACACTGATCACTCCACCAAGAAGTGGACTGGCATCAACCTACTGCTCCTCGTAATGCTAGGGCTGTTGGAGGTAGACCCTAGCCCATTGGCCCAGGAAAGGATAAGAGTCTAAAGATCCTGGCTCCTACAGATAACCCAGGTTGGAACAGTGGTGAACAGGGTAGTCTTCCTTCGCAGGAGCCCTGCAGAAAGCTTAGGGGTTCACTTAAGGGGGGCCCTCCCACTGCTAGCACTGCTGAGATGCCTGGCTCTGTGCTGCAGTGGGCACCACGGCCCTGTTGGTATGCAGGTGGCAGAGGGCTCTACCACACAGCTCCCATGCAAGCAGGAATCAGGAGAGAATGTTAATTTGTGGCAGCATGCAATGGTACCAGACTCTGCCAGGTAGCAACCTGGCTCCTTTCAGGATGGCAGCCAGGGAAAAAAGAGAATGGGGTCCCCAAATGTAGTCTGCCTGGCTGGCCTGACATCCCCTTAAGGATCTCTGCCCTCTGTCAGCTTGGCAAGAACAGAGCAGCTGCCACTCAGGCCAAGCACTTGGAAGGGGAAGTGGGTGTGTCAGGACAGGAAGAGGCTCTTGGTTGCCTCCTGGTGGACCTAGGAAGCACGGAGAACTTGGGAAAAAGGAAAGGGTGGGCAGAGGGGCATGTTCCACTCAATAAGTGGGAGCTCAGGCGAGCAAAGAGGCCCCTGAAAGGCCAAGATCACAGGGGACAGCAAGACCCTGGGTCCTTATTTCACCTACTCCACCCCACCCCACCCCAGGCCTCATGCTGATCTGCATAGAACAGAACAGAGTCAATGCCAGGAACTTCCTGTGGCAAGAGGTGCCAGGGCTCCAGGGATAGGCACTTGCCAGCTATCCTAAGAACTCAAACCCAGACTCTCTCCAGGGAGTGGCAGCCTTAGGAGCAAGCTGACCCATGCTGCCTCCAGCTCAAGCAGTTGGGTGGGCAGTGCCAGCTGTGTCCAGCCATCAGGATGACCCTGCCCATACCAAGCTCTGGCTCAGAAGATACAGAACAGCAAAGCTCATGGGTAGAACTGAACAGAGCTGACACCTACTGATATTTCCTTCTCATCCAGAGGGCCTCTTATGTCCACGAATCCCATCAGCCCAGGAGGTTCTATAGCACAAAAGATGCTAGGCCCCTCAGAAGGAGGGACTAATGGGGCAACTCTGTGCCCACTGCCAGCATGGCCTTAGCTTAAGAACACGGGGTGAACTGGAGGTTGCACACTGTAACCCTAGATATGCAGGACACGGAGGCCAAGGGATTGTGAGGTGAAAGCCAGACTGAGTAGCTCAGTGTGATCCCGCCTCAAAAAACAAAATAATAACCACAGCCAGCCAGGGTGGCTCGTGCCAGCATTCAGAAAAGCAGAGGCAGGAAGACTGCAGTGAGTTCTAGTCCAGCCTGGGCTACAGAGCAAAGCCCTATCTCAACTAATAACAACAAAACCGTGAAATTTTAAGTTAAAACAGCAAGTCCCAGGCAAAGGGATACAGTCTCTAGGTGGATAAGGGGCTCTGGGCCACAAGGAACAGGTTTGGACAGTACCTTTGGGAACTAGGGCTCAAAGTAAACAGATCTAGCTACCCTAGGACAAGCCCTGCTCCTGCTTGGAACAGTCTGCAAGCAAGCCATGCTCCACCCTCCCTTGGAGACATCACAAATCAGCTTCCTGGAAAACAACCCCTGACCAGCAGGGAAAGATACTTTCTACTCACTGGGGGAACCCTGGGTCACCCCAGAGTTCAGACCCACCTAAAAGATGCAAGAGGCTCAGTGTCTATCACTGAAAGATCCTTCTCCAGGAGCCACCGAGCAAGGAGGGGATCTAAGACAAGGGAGCATTAAGCTATATGGCACTCAGGATTGAAGAAGCAAGGCCTATGCTGACCATCCTTGACTCTGTGGTGTCACTTTGCCTAGAGGGGACAGGGTGAAAGGGTCCTTTGAGGCCATCTGTTTTCAGCCCTTGGTGACAGGCTTTGGAAGTCAAGCTTCACAGAGAGATGGCAGTAGAGAAGAGAGCAGGGGTCCAAACCCAGGTGGCCTGGCTTCTGGCGTGGGCAGGATGTTCCTAAGCACAAGTATGCTCAGCCTGGCTCCAGTGTGGGGTGTCATTTCAGACAACACAGGCGGAAAGCCCACCCAAGAAGACGGCACACCCCATCAGGATCCAGGTAGCCTCCTTTGCCAACAGTCGGCAGCTTCTTTAAATGTCTAATTACCTTGTCTATCCCTTGGAGAATGGAAAAAAAGGCTCCTGCCCCTGTCCTGGCCTTGAGAGAATTTGGAAGGAGGCAGGGAGCACACTTCACACTTGCCCATGACGCCATGACCCCTCCCCACCAGGGACGGCTTCCCATGATCTATTTCTGTGCTCTTACGTGACTAGAGAGGCCAGCTGAGGCTCATCAGGCTCTACCACAATTAAGACAGCATTGCCACATGTACAGGCCGGTAAGACTCTCACCTAGCAATTTACACAACTTGTGGAGCAATGTCAGCGAACACGACCATGGAATGGTTAAGAGTGAGGGCTTTGGAGGAGACTGGGCACAGGCTCAAGGCCGAGGCACTCGTTAGTCAGGGCTCTAGGCGCCTCCCCATGCTTCATGCAAGCATCTACAAAATGGCAGCAGAGCACCTACCTCCCAGGTTGCCAAGCCCAAGAGAATGCTGGGGATGCTGGGGAGCTTGGCACAGGCCTTGGAAGATCTCAGAAGAACTAGGCTATTATTATTAATGGCCCCTGGTGGTGGTGGTGGTGGTGGTGGTGGTGGTGGTGGTGGTGGTGTGTGTGTGTGTGTGTGTGTGTGTGCTGGCTTTGGCAATCTAGCAAAGCCTATAGACTACTACTCAGTGTTTCTATGAGCTTAGAATGTACCAAAGTGATAAAAGTGTTTGTCTAATACACAAAGCTCTGTGTTTGATCACCAGGACCAAAATAATAATGAGTATCATCATCATCATAACCATCATCATCATCAATGTCTCTAAAGTTCACATGATAGCCAGGTGTGGTGGCATACCCCGAATCCTAGTACTCAGGGTGGGAGTGGGGTCAACCTGAGCTACATTGCCAGACCCTGTCTCAAAAGATCAAAAACAGGGACCGGAGGGATGGCTCAGCGGTTAAAAGCACTGGCTGCTCTTCCAGAGGACCCAGGTTCAATTCCCAGCACCTACATGGCAGCTCACAACTGTCTGAAATTCTAGTTCCAGGGGATCTGACACCTTCATACCAATGCACATAAAATAAAATTATTTTTAAAAAACCAAAAACATCTCTGTGAGTTCAAAACCAGCCTTGTCTACACAGTAAGTTCTAGGCCAAACAGAATTACATAATCAGACCCTGTCTAAGAAATAAAATGATCCAAAAAAAAAAAAAAAGTCAAATATGATGGTAGAAGGTCGAGGCAGGAGAATCCCTGAGCAACACAGTAAGTTCAAGGTCAGCTGGACTACACAGACATTGTTGAGTGTGTGTGTGTGAGTGAGTGTGTGTGTGTGTCTGTCTGTCTGTCTATCTTTCACACACACACAGAGAGAAAGACGACTAGAGAGATCACTCATTGGTTAGGATCACTGGCTCACTGGCTGCTTTTCTAGAGGACCCAGGTTCAATTCCTGGCGCTCACATAGAGGTTCACAACCGTCTGTAGCTCCAGTCAGTCCTGGGAGATCCAAGGCCCTCTTCTGGTCTCCTCAGGCAGCAGGCGTGCACGTGGCACACAGACATACAAAGCAGGCAAAAAAATTATACACAAAAATAAAATAAGTAAATTAAAATGTGTTTGGTGTTTTGTTTTGATTTTTAAACAAACAGTAAAGCACACAAATCGCTAAGAATTATGTAAGGGCAACTTCCCAGACCACTTAGGCTCTATGAATGCTGGGCTCAGCCTCCGGCCACAGGAAAGCCTTAGTTCTCATCCAGGTTGTCTGAAGGTCACTCTGTGGTCCCGTCCCATCAGAGCCCTTCCTATGCCCTGCAGCATGGCCAGCAGCTAGGTGCCACTGAAAGAGACGAGGTTCTGGGAGCTGCAGCCTCTCAACTCTGGCGCTTCAAGGCCATTTCCCTGGCTTCACTGCCTGCTTTTTGCAGCACAAATCTCAGCAGTGGGATCCCAACCATTCCCCCCAAAACATCACCTGGAATAATGAGCACAAGCTCTGGTCCCTGCTTTCAAACCCCCCAGCCCCACACTCTAAGGAGTCTGAAATCCTCCCATCCTTGACTTCACTGTGCCCCACTACAGGTAACACCTCTCCCCAAGGCTATTTCTCTATCCTCCTGGGGCAAGGTGCTGGGAGACCCTCAGCCCTTCCTCCAGCAAGGCAGAAGCAACATGAAACTGACCTCAGAGACCCTCAGAATGTCAGTAAGGAAAAGGCCCAGGAGCTCGGCAACTCAACGCCCCCGGCTGCAGGAAGAAGAAAGTGAGGCCACAGAGGGAACAGGCTTGTCCAAGGTCACCTGAAAAGGAGGCAGAGGAGCCAGTGCTTAATCTAGACTCTCCTGGCTCTCTCTGCCCCGCTCCCTACAAAGCAAAAAGGGGAGAGCCTGGAGGCTGCTGCAAAATTCAGTGAGAGGTGCAATGAGGAACCCTAAGGAGCCAGCAACCTAGATGAAGGTCGCCAGAGCCTACAAGTTGGAGAGAGAGGACAAGCGAGGGAACGCTGGAGGCGGGCTGAGACTCTGAAAGACCTGATAGGGATGCGGAATCCAGGTGAAGGACACAAGGTATTCCTGGAGTCAGCGCTGGTTTTAGGAGGCTATCTAGAAAAGAGGATTCTCACCTCCCCACCATCCCAAAAAAATACCTGGGCACAGAAGCTGCAGGCAATTAAAAGGCACAGTAACCATGCAGAGCCTGCAGCTGTTGCTGGGACAGTTGGCTTCTACCTGGAGGGATTAGAGGAGGCAGGGGCCCCAGGGCAGGCCCGCCTCCATTCTTCATGCGCCACCCAGGCTTGAGTGTCCAGCAAGGCACCCTGTCCACCTGGCTGCTTGCCATAATCCCCCAACTCTGCTCAAGTTTAGACACCTGCTCCTGGCATCTCAAAACATCCTCTCTCCAGACTGCTGGGCTGCTGGGAATTGTATTTGCCTATCTAGGGTAACAGCCAGCCGCCCTCTGCACTGGCCCTTCTCCCACCAGGGCCTTCCATGAAACATGGCTCGCTCCTCATCAGAACCACCAGAGGAGGAGTTTACATGTTGCCTCCTAAGCCCCGCTACAGACTCGGAACCTGCATCTGAACAATTCTGTTGCAATTCAAAGCCAGAGAACCACGGTCTCATAACTTCCCTGGCCTGCCTGCTCTCTCCTGTGGACACTCTGACAGCTGTTACAGCTGTGTGTGGACACGGTTAATCTGATTTCCTGTCTGGCAGCTGTGCAGAGGGGAAGGGACAGCTGAGGGTCTCAAAAACAAGATGAGGTAGGAGAGCATGGGGGCAGGAGAGGCTGTCTGTAGGGTGGGTGTTTTACTCTGTTCCTGAACCCTCATCTTCCTTGGAGCCAAAGCGCCTTCAGGGAGAGAGATAATTGGCTAAGTGTTTCCAAGTATTTATAGAAAAAAAAAAAAAAAAAAAAAAAAAAAAGACTACCCTTAGACACCCCAGGAGTGGGGCCAGAATGGGCCCTACTCCCTAGGAGTACAAACAGGCAGGCCTACCACATAAGGTTGTTCAGGAACTAGACTGCAGATGGGCGCCCACTGAAGGGACAGACTGGAGTTCAATCTAGCCTGTGCTCTGGATGCTAAGCTACAGACACTAGGTACAAGGACACACCCACCCAGACAAAGGACCATTTTTTAGAGAAATGTGAGTAAAAGCTTTTGTGTGGATTTACAATGACCCCACACAGATAGACCTGAGTTCAAATCTTAGCTCCGACTTATTCTGTGATTCAGGGTAAGTTCTTTGACTTCTCTGATCCTTCTCAATTATGGAATGTGGGTTATTAACATCCTTCCTAAAAGAGACCAGCGAGGAAAGTCCCGGGTATCCTTGTCACCTCGTGTATTATAATATTAGTTCATTCAAGTCCTGCTCTTCCTACCTTCCTGGCATCCCCACACCTACACATTCCTGACACACAGCCATGCTCGGAATGGCCTCAAGAGCCTAAATAAGAACAGCCAGGGAAAGCCCCGGTTTCCCACGGGACTTCCCAACATCCAGAGCATTCCTTCCTGGCACACGCCAGATCCATACCTCCCTCAGTGGGTAGAGAAGCCTCCTCCTCTGCCACTCCTTCTCATAGTGTCCAGGACTCAGCTCAACCAGAAATGGACAGGGAAATCAGAGCCCAGCTCTGGGTCTTTGGGAGTCCCACAGAGGAGTTGAAGATCCCAGGATCCTCAAGCTAGGGCCAAGTGGAAATGCCCACTGTGCGCTGGGCAGGGACAGGGTGGCTAGACAGAGACACCCATCTGTCAAGAGAGGCCACCAGTCACCAGCAGTGGAAACTGTCCCCTTGTCCCTTCCTCAAGCAAGAAGAGCGGAGTGCGTGTGTCCCTTCTTGAGCTCCCTTACCCTTCAGTGCCCACCACGGATGTCTCTCTTCAGCCATCAGGTCAAGCCCCAGAACAGTGCCCAGGCATCCGGCCAAAAGGCTGGGCCTCCACCCCTCATGCAACACTCATTCATCTAGGTGCCACCCACTGTGCTAGGTGCTGGGTGTTGGCAGCCAACCACACAGCATGGGGAGCAAAAGCTGCCCCCCCCCAGGAAGCATTCCCAGGACTTGCTGCTGCAAGGGACAGAGAGGCAGCAGCGTCTTGGAAGGGTCTCTTTTCCAATCCCGTGGGCTGGGGAGACCAGCAACACCATCCAAAAAAGCGCCCCTGGAAACTGGCTTTTTCAGTCTCAGGGTTTTGCATCTTGTCTGGAGGCTGCTCAAGAAATTGGAAGGAGAGAGTATCTGAAGGGAAAGAGGACAGGAGGGAAACACCAGGCCTCTGGGCCCTCATGGCCATGTTTATCTAGGGTGGATTTTTTTTTCTTAACCCAAAGGTTAAAGTGTTTCTATTTGAAACGTCTATTTACATTCCAGAGTCCAAAAAAAAAAAAAGGCAGCCAAGCTCCAGGCCTATATCTGTCCCCAGCAGCGTCACAGACACAGCAGCATCAGAGCTGCTCAGGGGAACATTCTTAGCCCTCTCCCGGAGCTGCTCCAGTGACTCACACCTCCCTCCTGCCAGCAGGGACTGCGCCACGGGCTCAGAAGGCCAGGTTGGAGATCTGGAGACAGGGATTGGCTGGGGTACATGCAGAGATAGAAAAACACGGTCCTAAACTTTCAGGATCTCTGGGGTCTAATTCAAAGAGGAAGAGTAAATAAGAGGGAACCTGGGGCCAACTGGAGGCTCAGTGCAAAATGGGTGGAGAGCTCGTAGCCACCCTAAAGGATGCTCTGCAGACATCCCTTCACCTCCCAAGAGCCCACCTTAATACCCACAGGCCAAGGTTTGGGGGCTGAGGACAGGGGCTGTATGTAGCTCAATTAGCCCTGGGCAAGAACCAGCCTTTTGGGCTCCATCCCAGAAGCCTGGTGGGCACACTGCAGGGCTGGTCTCCACGACTATGCCCTATAAGAGGACAGACACTCAGTGGACATCCTTATCCACGTCCAAACCGACATCAAATCACGTTCCAAGGAGTTTCCGAACCTTCCCAAACATTCTCCTGACACCTCCCTGTCCTACTCCAATCTTATGCCTGGACAGCCAAGAGCCAAATCACAGGTACCCAGAGAGGCATTCAGCTCCCACCTTCCGATCGGACCCTGCAGATCCACACCCACATATCCAGAGCCAAGGACTCTCTAGCACACAGACACATATATTCTCTCTCTCACACAAGTACCAAGCCAGCCACTGCCAGGAGGGGCCAAGCGGGCATGGGTCCAGCAGGCCCCTCCCTGGAGGAAGCATCTTGTGGTGCCAGCCTGGTGGGGAGGCTGTACCAGAAGAGCCTGATGCCGCCAACAGGTTCCTGGGAGTGAGAGAAGGAGTGGCTAGCTCTGGGGGGGGGGGGACACCACGCCCCACCAAGGATCAAAAAAGTTCCCCCAGAGAAGGTGGCAGAGCTAGGGCTCCTCAAGTTTAGGTTAGAGCGTCTTCAAGCCCACTGGAGTCAAAGTAACACTTTTCTATCCTCAGGAAGTGGAAGAGATAGGAGGAAGCTAGGAACTAAGGCAGCCAAAAATCCTTCAACATCCCAGCAGCTAGTCTCTGCTCAACCCTATCTCAATGAACCTCTTCCCTAAGTTAGCCGTTCTCAGAAATGTCCTGACCAAAAACTTGCCAAAGTCATGGTACCCTGACCAGGTCAAACCAAACCACAAAAGCCAGGGCATTTCTGATTCCTGTAGGTACACCAGGTACAGCATCTTCCTCTGCTCAATCGTGGGGAGCAAGCAGCCTGGAGACAGGTCACTGACCCACTTCCTCCCCTCTGACCATGGTGCCAACTAGGCCAGAATCCTCTAGGAAGCCCCAGCCCCTAGCAGCTGAGCTGATCCTGCTGAAGGCAGAGGCTGCCTAGGAGGCAGGGTGAAAGAACAGCTCTGGCCGAGGAGGGAATGGAGATTGCCCGAGAAGAAGCAAGGCTCTTCCAGTCCATGGACGTTCAACAAAACTCTCAAGGAAGGCTGAAGCAAGACCCCAGTGGGGCGAGACTCACGGTAGATGCTCAATCCATGTAGAAGGATGCCCAAGAGCTGAGGGCAGGTGGGGACACAAGCCACTTACCTGCCACAGGGATGCTGTGCAGAGAAGTCCGTGGCAGGATTTCCAAGGATGGTTCCCGGCCTGACATGCCATCTGCTGAGAAACAGGACTCGGTCTCATAGATGGTTTGCAGCATCTCCACGAGCCCCTGTGCCTTGGGCACCAGCAGCATGCCAGGGAAGGGCCGCCCGAGGCGGAAGCCGGTGAGGGGGAAGGTGGTCAGCAGGGCCAGCAGGCTGCTCAAGGACTCCCTCAGGCCACTGCCGCTGGGACCCACAAGGCAAGGAGGCGCCTCATCCGGCCTGGGCGCTCTGGAGGCAGCAGAGGCAGGGAGGCTAATGAGGCTGTAGGCCTGCTCTCTACTACAGGAGCATGGACCAAGGCCTGTCCAAAGGTTCCAGGACAGGCTATGGCTGGGTGCTCAGGGGACAGGAAGGGGAGCTCAGTGGGCAGGCAGGCTCTCTGTGTTCCCTCCCAGCGCCACCGGTGACAGCTCTGGGCCTGGCTCCCTGCTCCTCCTCCCCGAATGAGCCGCCGGCAGCTGGCAAGAGACTGAAATAGCAGTTGGAGGAGGGCCCTGTCTATAAATAGGTGGAGCATGCTCAGGGAGCCGCCGGCTGGCTGCCAGGAGCCCAGGCCTGGCGGAGGCCCCATGGGGGGGGGGGGAGGCGCGTTCCACCCCAGGAGGAAGCGCCAGTCAAGGGGGGGGGGGGACTGGGAAGGCCTGCACTCAGGGCCAAGGCCACAGACCTGGGTGGCCAGTGGCTGGACCAGAGAAGAATGCAGGCAGGGGACTCAGCATCTGGGATCAGCTCTGGCTACTGCTGTGGGCAAACAATGCACTGGACACCAAGAAGCCAGCCTGGATCTGCTACCTTCCCCCTTCATGTGCAGAGCGAGGAAAAAGGAATCAAAAAGACTAGGGAGGGGTGACAGACATCCAACCACCTGGCCTAACCTCACACCTCCTCCCAACAGCCTGTGGAGTCTAACTTCTGCCTTCCCACAGAGCCGGGAGGATGCCTCCCTACACTCTTACTATCAGGGAGACCCTACATAGCAGTAGGGTGGCAGCTCTCTCCCATTCTAGAGTGCCACCTCCAGCAGCCGGCTTCTTTCCAGAGAGCAGGAAGATGTTCTGGGAAGGCCTTGCCCAGCCCAGGCAAGGGGCTGGACAGCACCTGCCCATTCTCAGCTCAATCAATGTTTTCCTGGTAGTGTACCCAGTGCCATGCTGAGGGCATCACAAACACCACTGCCTTTATGCTAACCATGATCTCCAGAAAGAGGCCAACATGGGGAAACTGAGGTACAGCAGGATGAAAGTCACTCCAGTCACAGAGCTGCTCACAGGGTAGGGATGGGGGTCTTGGGTTCTGACCACCATACCTGACAGGCAAAGGAATACAGGCGTCTGCCCAGGGACAAGGGTCTCCAGTGCCCACATAGGAAGCCTGGGGGTTGGAGGCCTTCCAGCCAGTCATAAAGCTGTTAGCATCCTGGCCTGGTGGAGCAGCCCCAGCTCTTTGGGCCTCCGTGGGCCATGGGGCCACTGTGCCACCGAAGCTGGTGCCACCTGCCAGCACTCCCCACTGCTGACCTGCCCCTTCTCCACAGGTTGTGCATCCTACTGATAAAGAGATCCCACTTGGCCCCTGACCTTACTGGAGCCTTTTAATAGACTGGTTATTCCTGGGTCTGTATCCTCCTCCCCTTTCCTGAAGTCACAGTTGCTATTTTCAACCCCTCCTGGCCCCTCCTTGCCCCCCACTCCAGGCACGGAGCCAGGGACACCTGTCCTCTCTCGGGACTGTATGACCTCACCCTCCTGTCAGGAGCCTGGGAGAAGCTGTCTAAGCAAGGACACAGTGGCTGTGGCTCACAGCAGCCCGTCCTCCCAAGCTTCTGCCAGGAGAGCAAGGGCCTCCTCCCTCAGGTAGGGAAACACACGTGCATGAGGGTGGTAGAGGCAAGCTTCCCCAGGCATGGCCAGATACAGATGCTGCTGGGGTAGGGGTGTGTTTCCCGGTGAACCAAACTGGGAGGGATCTGAAGCTACAGCCCAGGCAGATTCTAGAAGAAAAGGCGGCAGAATTGCAACCCAGGAGCTGGGTGCTGGACAACATCACCCGTGGACCACCCTTCCCCCAACTGCACTCTGGCCAACTAGGTCCTCTCAAGAAGACCAGCTCCACCACTGAGGGCGGCAGACACAAGGGAGCCCAGAAAGCTGGGGGCAGCAGCCCCTCCCAGCTGGGGCTCCACCCACCCACGCTGGGAACAACCAGAAGGGCTGGCTAGCCCTGTCCTGGCTCACCCTACCTGCCCCAGGCACAGGAGAGAGGCAGTGGAGTCCTAATCGGGGGAGGTTAGCAGCCGTGACATCTTGAGGGCTAGGCCTTCACTACCTAGATTAGCCTGACGTCAAAAGATCTTTACTTTCTGTTTTCAAATTGGAGACGGGGTCTCCCTCTGTAGCCGAGGCTAGCCTCAAACTCCTCCTGACTCGGCCTTAAACCCAGCTGGGACTCCAGGTTTAAGCTAGCAAACCTGGTAAAGAGGGTTGTCTCCTTTACCAAGTGTGGGCTGAGGGACAGCAGCTGCCACCACCACCATGACTTCTATGCATTAGGAGAAGAAATGTCTATCTTTAATGCAAGTCCCCAAATCACACCTCCAGGGAAGTGTAAGGGGACAGGTCCAGGAGGAGGGAGAGAAGACAGGCATCTTTCTTCTTCCAAGATGAAGACAATGTATCTTCCTGATATTTCACCTCAACCTAGCCAGCTCTTTCTGCTTGAGTTCCCATGCCTAGCTCCAGCTCCCAAGTCCTATCCCACAAATCTCACCGAGTACTCACTACAGCTGTGGTCCATGAAACACATCCATAGCCGGCACCAGCAAGTTCAAGGCCAGCTTGGGGTAGAGAACTAGCTCTATCCTCCCCAGCAGCAGTACCTCTGCCCAGTCCCTCTAAGGCTGCACTCTGGGCCTCCAAATCCTCTAAAGCTGGGGCAGAGGGGAGAGCCCAATGCTGCCTCTTTGAGCTCTTCAAGCCCAAAGGCTGGCATGGAGCCCTGACTGAATAGGGAGAGAAGTCCTGCTTTGTGTCATCAAAAGCCCACCCAAGACTGGCCCTGAGCCCCTGAGCTGCGAGATGCCCCAGAAACATCAACTCTGTCTGCTGCCAGGACCCATCCGTACGGCCCAAGAGCTACCATGAGCTAGGTCCACGGCTAGGTACTAGCCGAATCTTATTTAAAACTAACTGCAGGAAAGATGTGGACACCCACTTTGGCATCTTCTCCTTCCCCTCTGGGTTGACCCTTGCCTCCTCTCACCATCCATCTGGAAGGATGAAGCAAGGCAGAGAAAGAGAGAACAGATTCCAATCCGTCAAGGCACCTCAGCAGAGAAGAAAGACCAAGGGTCTTTTCCCCAGACCCCTGCCCACGCCAACACTGACCCACTTTCTCTCTCCTCCTCTGGCTGGCTGGCTGCCCTCCCAGGGGTTCAGAAACAGAGCCTGAGGCGGGGAGACAGGACGCCAAGGTTCCTGGCTCCACCCCACACCCATGCCCCAGTTTCTCTGGTCACCCCAAAGGGAGGGGGCAGCCGCCCTCCCTCCTGGGAAAGGGAAGGAGAGAAAGTGAAGAGGGTGCTTGGAGGAGCTGGGCAGACAGGTGTTATCGTGAAGCTCATCTCCCTCCCACACTGGGGATAAGGAACCTGGATGCCTCCTCCAGGGCCCCACCAACAAACACCCAGACAGGATCATATGGCAGGTCACATTCTTGTCCCTCTCTAAGCAATGGCACTGAGTACAGATTATGACCAGGGCAGTTGAGGTCCTACGTCCCAGGAATGCTCCTCCAAGCCAGTGGGGCCAAGTCAGAGCTGCTACAGATTCTGTCGGTCTTTAACCCCGTGGAGGAGACTGTGGAGACACACAGGACCGGTCCCAGAAAAATAAAGAGTGCCTCACCACACAAAAAAAAAAAAGGGAAGAAAGAAAGAAAAAAAAGGAAGCTAGGTGGTGGTGGTGGGTGTATGCCTTTAATCCCAGCACTTGAGAGGCAGGGGCAGGTGGATCTCTGTGAGTTCAAGACCATCCTGGTCCACAGAGTGAGTTCTAGGACTACACAGAGACACTGTCTCAAAAAACCACTTAAAAAAAAAAAAAAGCCTCCCCCTGTGCCCACACCTCTGCCGAAAGAGAAAGGAGCAGACTGGCCTCTTCAGGGAAGCAGGACTCCCCAGATGGCCAGAGAGGTAGATGAGGTCAGGTGCTGGCATGGAGCCCAGCCCAGAGGTACACAAATTGAGTGCCCACTGCCTGAAGTGGTGGGCCCAGAAGCCTATCACTTCAAATCCATCTGCCACCCCTCAGCAGGAACTTGCATGCTGACTTGCGGGCTGGGATGGCAGAGATGGACCATTTCCTGTCTTCTTGCTCCACCACAGACCAGCCTCGTTGGTGATGCCAAGCAAGGACTTGTCAAACCAAAAAGTTCTCACGGTGAGAGGAACCAGAGGACACAGAGAAAGCACCCTGCTGTACCTACCCTGCAGCTGTATGCCCTAGGGAGAAAGGAGCAAACAGGCCAGGATGTGGGGAGAGATCAGACACACTCATCACTGTCTGTTGCTTCTTTCTTGGGGGAAGCCTCTGCAAGGTGTCCACAGGGAAGTGGACACCTATGTGCTCTGGTTACAAATTGTAGTTTCACTTTATTTCTGTGGAACTCCAAGGCAGGTAGTTCCCAGCTTCTGCCAGGCTCTGGGCATCGGCAGCCCCAACCCAGATGTCAGCTGAACTCAGAGAACAGATGCTGAGCCCCTCAAAGAGGAAAAGCTGTGTGCAGATTGGCTGTCTCCATGGCAGAGGGCAGCTGGAGCCCACTAGAGTTGCCAGCTCTGGAGCTGTAGGGAAAACTATGGGAAGGGCCACAGTAGTTCACCTCTTGCCACAAGCGAAGACCCCTGTCTTGAAGCCTCTCAACGGTCCTAAAATACAGTTCTCTATCCTGTGTGCCCCCTTCCTCTCCCTCCCTCCCATACACAGAAAAGACAGCATCTCCCCCTACTGGGAGCAGCTGGAAAGCCAGCCAGGAGACAGGTCACCAAGGATGCCCATCCTGCCAGAGCTCAGAAGCCGCCACACCGGTGCATTCCTCCAGCTACAGCACTCTCCGGCCGGCTCTGGAAGGATGGCTGTGAGGAGAACCTGGACCATCAGTGTCTAGAATACAGCCTCGGAACTCACTCGCTGGTGGATTATGACCCACCTTTTATTCCAAGAGAACGAGACCCTCCAGCTGGGAACCGTCCTTCCCAAGCCACCACCAGATGTCCCTGGGCAGCCCCTGTTCCCCGGGGGTCAAGGGTCAGCTCCCAACCCCCATGTGAAGCAAGGAATGAAGATGGCTCAGGGAAAGGAAGCAGCTTGATTGCCAGTCACAACTGACGTGCAAGAGAGCAGAACTGAGGAACTGGTGAACAGTTATCTTCCATCCCTCTCATGACCCAGCCTAAGAGGATGAGACAGGAAGCCAGAGCTCTAGAGCCTGCCTGGGGCAACCCTTAAGTGAATAAAGGCAAGGACAGGGCAACCCCCAGGAGGAACCACACACAGGTGGCTGGGAATGAAGTTGGGGGCTGGATCCCTCCCCTTCCTCTTGCCGTTCAGTCTTTATCCAATGCCTTCAACTTCCCTTTCTCTAAGAGGGAACATATTCATCTATCCGTGCTTGCAGAAAAAAACCAATACAGGGCAGGATGTGCTGGGAAGGATTGAGGTTGGACAGGATAGACCCTGAACTTCTCAAACTGCAGAAGGAGATAGCTGAGGACAAGTGGTAATTATTATTCTGACCACACTGACCTGTGACCTCCTGGGAAACTCTTGAGGGTCTAGCTCAAGGCATCTGGACACATCCTCACGGACACATGTCAGGACGCACCCAAACAGAAAGCTACCTAGAATCCCACCCATAGACTATTCTTGGCAGCACTGGAAAGGTCCTAGCAGAGAGGAATAGGAACCGTGAGTCAAAGACCCCAACTTAGAAATCCACCAAGAGGAAGAGGGTGATCTGTTTGCACCCAGCAGAGGACCAAGACTCTTCTACCAACATATAACTCCACTCCTTTCCCCAAGCCAGGGCGCCTCCACCAGGAAAAGGGTATGGAACAAAAGACACACTCTAGCAAGGGAAGAAGCCACCACCACCACAAGAAGTAGCATGAACATTCAGCTGTCTCCAGGAAAATGCTTCCAACACTGCCCCAGGCTACCCAGAGAGATTCACACCACCATCTCAAGTACCCAAAGCTCTCATGTTGAAGGAAGGCATGGGGCAGAGGGAAGAGACCCAGGACCTCCCAGAGCTATAGATTCCCAGGTCTGCCTCACACCAGGTCTGCCTCAAAGTGGGCCTCTGTCCTTTCTTTTTTTGGGGGGAGGAGTGGGGAACGGGGTGATGTTTTCCACTGTTCACCCTTCATTCCCTGACAACTCAGCACTGGCAGTCAGCTGGCCTGGGCAGGAAACCCACACAGCCCATTGTATCTGCCCCAAGAGGCTCCTCTCCAACCTCCCAGCTCTTACCCGACTCGTTGGGAGAGTTCATGCCGGCTCTGGGCCTGCAGGAAGCTGGCGTTGGGGGCTGGGACAGGAGGGGGTGGAGCTGCGGTGATGTCAAGAGAGACAGACGATAACAGACAGACGGATGGGACAGGAGCCCGGGGCCGCAATGCCTCTAATGCCCATCCAAGGCCATCCTTCGGGGTGAGGCAGTCAGGCACTCAGAACGGCATCCCTGGGGAGAGACGGAGCAGGGTTAGCGGTCCCTAACTCAGGACTGTGAGAGCCAAGGGAGACCTTGGATCGGTCAGTTTGTACCTGGGAAGAGAGGGAGAGCCACCTGCCCAGGGAACAGGAAACAAACAGAACTGGACCAGACTCTTCTTACTGCACCTCTTCCTAACTGATGCCCACGGGACCGGAAATGGCTACATCAGTCTCTGCAGGCATCAGTGTCCAGTGCCAGGTGTGGAGCCCTTACAGACTCTGGAAGGTGCCCAATGCAGGACTAGATGTCAGCAACAATGTATAGGAAGTTTCTGGCCACGATTTGTGGCAATGGGAAAGGCTGAGCTGACCAGGATCCCTGGCAAAAGCTCAGGGAGAGTTACTGGGTACCTTGGCATATGCCGTTAGTCCCAGAACTTGGGAGGATCACAAGTTCAAGGTAAAAGTGACTAGGTAAGTTTAATGCGAGCCAGGGGTACAGGAGATCCTGCCTAAAAAAAAAAAAAAAAAAACCACCAGGGCCAGTAAAAGGACTCAGCAAGTAAAGGTGCTTGCTGCCAAACCTGATGACTGGAGTTCAATCCTCCCCACATGGTAGAAGAAAATCAACTCATAAATAAGTTGTCCCCTGACCTCCACATATTCATTATGCCATATACACACACACACACATATACACACACAAATGAATGTAATTAAAAAAATAAGCCAGGCAGTGGTGGCTCATGCCTTTAATCCCAGCACTCGGGAGGCAGAGCCAGGCAGATTTCTGTGAGGTCAAGGCCAGCCTGGTCTACAGAGCTAGTTCACAAAGAAATCTTGTCTCAAAAAAAATAATAAAATAAAATTTAAAAACCCAAAAACAAAATAATAATAAAATGTTTAAAATTCAGCTGGGTGGTAGTGGCACATGCCTTTAATCCCAGCACTCAGGAGGCAGAGCCAGGCAAATCTTTGTGAGGCCAGCCTGGTCTATAAAGTGAGCTCCAGGACAGGCTCCAAAGATACACAAAGAAACCAGAAACCCTGCCTCAAAACAAAACAAAACAAACAAACAAACAAACCTCTATCTTGAAAAATAAAGCAAACAAAATTTTTCTTTTACTGTTCAGAGAAGAACTGACACCCAGCCCAGCAGTCTGGGACCCTCAGGGCAGGCATCTTCTCCCTGTGTTCTACACCTTTGCCCCCCATCTCTGAAAATGAAACACCCTTTCTTGTCTTCCCAACCCCACCATGAGTCAGAACACAAGAGTGTGTTTCATGAATTAGGAAAGTCAAACAAAAGATCCAGCACTGGCTGTAAGTGTGCTGAGGATTCTGGGCCCCAACCCAGGGCTTTGTGCGTTGTTCAGGTTGTGCTCTGTGGAAGCAACTATGAAATCCAGCCTGTGCACTGCCTGTCAAGCAACGGCCTGATACATCCACCAGAACAAGGGACACCTTTTCCCAGTTTATACAAAAGCACCAAAAGGCCCAAAGGTAACCAAAGTCAATGGAGTCGAGGAGAATGTAGTAAAGGACCGTGGGTTTGCCAGAGTCCACACCCTAGCCCCATAGTTAGTCTTCAAGCCTTAGACACCAGGCAGCACCCACCTGGACCAATCCCTAAACAGCCCTCGATCCACCCAGACATGATCTCATTCATTTGCTTCCAAAAGAAGCCAGGCTCTCCAATGCCCTGTGAGAGCAAGTGTCAGGAAGCGATCAGATTTGCCAACATTAAAGGCCTAACTCTGCTCCCCAGTCCCAAGCAGGCAATCAGCTCCATCTCTCAGGCAGCCGCACCTCCTGGTGGTATTAAATCTCTGTAAACCCTCCATTCTCATCAAAGATTCCCAAGGGCGAAGTCTAGTTGGAGCCTAGAAGCCCCTAAACCTTCCTTGGCAGGGCCGCAGGAACACACATAAAGACCTGGGGTTCCTGGGCCTGCTGCTCCCTGCTGCTCGGGACTCTGTGGCTACAGAAAGGTAGATTCAGATCGAGGTTCAGTACTGAACGTTGGAGACTGAAGACCAAAGAACCTGCACAGGTCTGGGACCAAGTTCAGGAATGCAGCAGGTGGGGCTGTTGGTGTCCTGGCAGGGCCCGCGTGGGCAGGCCAGCTCAGCCCAAGCCCACACCAGGGCTGGCGCCCTGTCCTGCTCACACCCTTTCCCGTGGGTTGAGGAACACAGGTTCAGAAATTCCCACGACTGCCAGCAGACTAAGTAGCCCAGCTCATCTACTTAGTGAGAAAAACCTCCAAAGCAGGACACCCAAGAGGAATAGATCCCAAAGGGCCCAAAATTGGTGATGCTCAGCCCTTATCCTCCCCTAGCACCTCTGTGGAAGGTAACAGCTCTTTGAACTCACACAGTGGGCTCAGGGTGTAGTTATGTTCTATTGTGCCCCACAGCGTGGGACCCAGGGGCCCTATCCACATGCAAAGGGCATCTACCCAGTTCATAGGTCTTCCAAGTGAACAAGAATCATCAGCAGGGTTTCCTGGGAAACAAAGGAGCCTTCACAGCCCTATCAGGACAGGCTTAGCCTCTTGTCTAAGACAGGGCAAGGAAGAGAGGGTAGCCTGAGCTCTTTGCACCCCTTCAGCAGAGATGTGGCCTGTTACATGGAGGCCTCTGTAGGGCAGCTGGGGGCCGGGAGCTGTGTGTGTGGCTGACAAATGACCCAAGGCAGGGATGACAACCCAGTGTACAATTCCAGCACCCACAAGGCCCTGCTCCCCTCACCCTGATAGTCAACTCTTCCTTCTTCCAGACTACTCCAGGGTCTGAACCTACCTTCTACCTCCATCCCAGGTATTGGGGCAAGGAAGAGTGTGGGGAAGGGCAGAAGCTCCACCCACAAGCCCTGCTAAGGTGAAGACAGAAACCCAAGGGAGGCAGGCCTACTCCATCCACTAGCAATAAAAACTCTAACAGAGGGTGGGAGGCAGAGAGCACAGAAAAAGGAGCCCTGTCCTGAGGGCCACAAGTTCACTACGCCTCCCTACGGAGGAGAGCCTGTCCCTCAAACAACTCCAGATCCCCTCCAGAATTACCATGCCTCCCACTCCCAACATGTCAACTCTGAGCCTGAGAGAGGCAGGTCCAAGTCTTGGGCTCCCAGCCCAGGGCCACTCTCAGGTCAGGGGCCACACCCTGCATCACAGAGAACAGGGCCTGCTTAGCAGTTTGAGCCACATCCTTTGCATTGGAGATGGGCTTCCCTTGTCCCCACACTCACTGTCTGGCAAAGCTCAGAGCCCAGACATCCCACCCAAAGGCACCAGCAGTTTCTTAGCTCAGCTCCTCCTGGCTCCAGCCACAGCAGACAACTGTTCCCAGCCTCCTCCCAGAGCTTCCACTGCCTCGTGCCTCCCCGCAAGCCGAGCCAACAGAAGACCAGGAGAACGGAAGCCATACAGGCCCCAAACTAGGCAAAGGGGGAAGGCAACAGGGGAGGGGAAAAAAAGGCACCAGGCTGACAAATTCATTTTTGCAATCGGCCCATTTCTGTTTGTCTGCTCAGACACAGCTCCAGGCATCTGCACAGCCAGATGGAGGAGGCTGCTATTTCTAGAAAAAAAAAGGGGGGGGGGGGCAGGGGAGGTGGAGACAGAGGGCATTAGACAGGGTCTGTTTGCCCTAAAACCTCAGACAGAATGATGATACCCCATTCCCAGCACTACCAGACAGGGCTCCCATTCAAGAAAGGGCTAGGGCTGGGGGGCTGGGGTGAGGTGGGCAGGGGGAGAAGAAAGGGAGAGAAAGTTAATTAGCCAAAGTCAGCTACAATAGGCCCCCTCACGGGCTGCATCAGGTTTTCATTCATGAGCAAGCGACAGTGCTCCAAAGTGCCAAGAATTGCCACCCCCCCTCACTGTCTCTTTCTCACACCACCCCCCCAACAAGAGTGAGTCCTCTAGCAGGCTGGCTGAGCCTGATGCCGTGTTCCAGACATCCCTCCTCAAAGGGATGTGAGTAGGAAGAATTAATTATTAAAGAGCAGCTGGTATTTCGGCACCAACCGCATCACCCCCAGCTCGAAAGGCTGATCCCCCTCCTCTGCCATACAGAAACAACAATGACCCCCATTCTCAGGCCCCCTACCTCAGCACACTGCTAAGACGGCACCCCTAAGAAACAGAGAGCAAAGCTCTTATCTCTGCAGCTACTTGGGGTGGGTAGTGCCTGTGACACCATTAGCCCTACTCTAGATTACATGCCCCTTGGAGGAGACCCAGAGGAAGAAGAGGGACTGGCCCAGAGCAAAGACTTCCTACATGCCTGCCCCCATGGAACGTGCATCTGGGACCTCCCTGGCCCCTGGTGCATCACACGCGGCTAGGAGCCTACTCCTTTAATTCAGGCTCTCAGCTTTGACAGGACTGCGTCCAGATCCAGTGTAAGAGGAAAGGGAGAAAAGGCAGACTTAAGGAAGAAGGAGGAAGCAAACCAAGTGCTCCCCAAGCTTTGTTGTTTAAAGAGGGAAAGCAAAGGGAAGACTGGAATGAAAAAGCAGCCAGCCCCCAACATGGCTCATCCATAAAGCCACCTCAACAGCCTGCATGGGCTCCTGGCTCCCAGTGTATAGAGCTTAAGAGACTGAGGATCCTCCCTGCCTGCACCCTTAGAGAGCCAACAGGACCTAATGACAAGATTAGCCAGAGTCTTCTGGCCCCAAAGTCCTCAATCTCCCATCCCCTGGCTCCTTTTGTTCCTAAGATCTGGCTCTATCTTCCCCTCCCATTGAACCCTAAACCCCTTCTCTCCATTCCCATTCCAAGATCCAAAGCTAATTCCAGGTCCCGGAAGCACAGTGGTCACTGTCAGAGTGCTGGGTCCCTTCCACACCCCCCAAAAGCAACTGCAGCTGCTATCCTTCCTCTTCAGGGACAAAGCTCATCTCAGAAGGCCATATGCAGGGACATCAAGTGGTCACCTTCTCCCCGAAATGAAGCACACCCTACTCCCCGCCCCCAGCTCCTAGATTAATTACTTATCACCCAGCCAGTTCTCATCTTCCTGAGGGCCTCGGGGATGGGTGGGGTGGGGAAGCCGACTCCCCCAAGTTAACAAGGCACTATTAGAACCCCTGCCCCATGAGAAACAAACCCAAGATGAAAACTGGGCGCGGGGGTGGGGTGGGGAGGATCTACCCTAGCCAAGGAAGATCACCAACTCATCTCCCAGCTTCCCCCCACCCCACCCCGAGCTCGAGGGTGTCAGACAGAAGAGGGTGGTAATAAACGCAGTCACGCCTCACAGGCGAGGGGTTGAGAATAACAGCACAGGGGAGGTGGGCCCCGCAGTCCCCTTCCACCTGCATGGACGTCAAGGACATAAAACCAAGGGTATGTTCTTCGTCACTTGGAGAAGCCCTGTGGGTGAGCTGCGCCCCTCACCTCAGAGTAACAAGAAAGGGGTGTCCAGTGAAAAGAGGGTCTGCCAGAATCCAGGTGCAAGGCTCAAATCGCTGTTGCAACGGATTATGAGCCGCCAGGGAGGGGACAAATCAGACATCCCCGGCTGGTCTGCGGGCCATCTGGGGGCGCGGGGTGCGGGGAGATCGGCCCTCTCCCTTACCTGCAGAGAAGGAGCCCTGCAAGGGAGGGGTGGGGAGCGGCGCGCGCGTCGAGCCAGAGGCGACACTCCCCGGCCCCGCGACGCTCCCTGGGGGTGCGGGCTGGCTCGGCGTGCGCGCCGGGAGGAAGGACAGGGGCGCAAGGAGCCCGCGGGCAGCGACGGCGGGAGGACCGGGCGCTGCTGGGCGTCCCGGAGCCGCGGGAGGTAGGGTCCTGGCGGGTGCGGCGCGCTCACCCGCTGCGGCTCGAGCTCCGGCTTCGCGGGCGGCGGCGGCAGCAGCGGCGGCAGCAGCAGCGGCAGCGCCTCCTCGACGGCTCCTCCATCTTTGCGGCTGCTCCTCCGGCTCCGCTCGCCGCCGCCACCAACAACAACATTCGGAGACGTCACTCCCGTCACGTGACCCGACCCCGAGCTAAAAATAGACCCAGACCCCCCCCCTTCGGGCTTCAGCCGAGAACCCCTCCCCTCCCAGTTGGCCCTCCCCCCAGATGGGCGGGGCCCGTAGCGCCACCGTGACAGCTTCTTAAAGGGCCGATACCCAGCCCAAGGTTAGGCTGGGGCGGAGGTGGCGGAGAGGGGACCCGATCTCTGCGCCAAGTACTGAAATGAATGCAACCGGGTTCCCGGCTGCTGCAGGGCCTGGATGTGTGGGAGCTACGATTTTTGTCCTCGGCGCTTTTTCGACTTCCTTTTCAAACAGTGGATGGTGCAATCTTTGCCCGCCTGAGCTGTTCCCTAACACGCCCTTCCCGTGCTAGGGGGAGGGTATCCGGGGTGGAATCCTAGGGAGCTGCCTGGGAAGTGGAAGACCCTGCAGGGGCAGTGAAGCTGGAAGCTTAGCTTGAACAGGTCTCTAACCCACCGTGCCTAACCCGGCACAACGCTGCACCTTGATAAACTCTTTGGAGAAAGCCAGCGTAGGTTATAAATATCCCTGGCCTTCAAAGGAGCAAATCAAGAGCCTAAAAGACTGCTGGTCTTCAACTTTGGTGCCATCCTTACTACACATCAGTGGGACACGACATGACTATGTTATTAAACCTACAAAGTTTTGTCAATGACCTAGCAATTCCCCTAGCAAAAATGTATTCTCAGGAAATATTGTGCTTCAAAAGGGGTGTACAAGGAGATTGTTTATAGTAATATGAAATGTTGGAAACCTAACTATCTGCAAATAACTGCAAATAAGCTAGGGGACATCCATTTAGTGAACTATCATCCAGACACTAAATTATACAGAAATTAATTATATATAATTATATAGAAAGCTAGCAGTTAATCTGCTTATCTGAGTATGTTTCTTCAAAAATCTAGAAAGAGCTGACAATAACATTGTCAAGTAATGAGTCTTAAGGACAAGTGACTGTCCTTAAGATCCCTAAAAATGGCTACAATATTGCAAAAAAAAATTATTATATAGGTCTACAGCGTGGAGCAAAGCTTAGAAGTAGAACATGTGCTTAGCATGTGTTCAACACACAACATCAAAAACAAAACAAGATGGTTATATTGACATGTTCATTTTACACATATGCACATACACATAACATTTTAAAGCAGAGGGTGATGGTGAATGCCTGTAGTCTGTACTTGGAAGGTAGAAGCAGGAGGATATCTGCAAGTTTCAGGACAGCCAGGGCTTCAGAGAGAACTTGTTTGAGAGAGAGAGAGATCATCCCCTCAGCCAGGCAGTGGTGGCACATGCCTTTAATCCCAGCACTCAGGAGGCAGAGGTAGGAGGATCTCTGTGAGGCCAGCCTGGGCTACAGAGTGAGTTCCAGGACAGGCTCCAAAGCTACACAGAGAAACCCTGTCTCAAAAAAACCAAAAATAAAAATTAAAAATTTTTTAAAAATGTATATGAGAGGGGGGAAGTAAAGCAAGACCCAAGAAGAATGCTCCAATAGTACCAGTAGTATATGCAGAAGCAAACGAAGTTCACATATCCCTGGTGCACACCTTTAGTCCCAGCACTGGGGAGGCAGAGGCAGGCGGATCTCTGTGAGTTCGAGGCCAGTCTGGGCTACAGAGCAAGTTTCAGGATAGGCTGCAAAGCACAAAGAAACCCTGTCTCGAATAAAAAGCAAAACAAAGACCCTAGAAAATATAAACCAAACGTTTACTTTCTTTCTTGTCTTTTTCGATACCCATGAAATCTGAAAACACCGTGTGTTAAAGTAAAAAAACATGCATAAAGAACGCTTTTATAGCCGGGTGGTGGTGCACACCTTTAACCCTAGGACTCGGGAGGCAGAGGCAGGTGGATCTCTGTGAGTTCGAGGCCAACCTGGTCTACAGAGTGAGTTCCAGGACAGGCAGAGCTACACAGAGAAACCCTGTCTTGAAAAACAAAAACAAAGACAAACAAAGAAGGACCCTGTAATAAACGGTAAAGGTTTTTCTTCTAAAGTATCTCATGAATGTCCCCCGTGCATCCATCCCCATCCTCACACCTTGTTCTTAGCCAAATGGCACCTTACCTGAAAAACTGTGGCGGCTGCCTCCTGGCAACTAGCACCTTCCCTGCATTCCTCTGAGCCTCCTCCAAAAGTCAGAGTGACAATTAGAATGCAAATCTACTAAAGAACAGTTTTGAAAACAATTCTGATTTTGTCACTGAAACTTGTCACTCATCCAGGAATGTGTATAACAACTCGCCAGAGAAACTTGTTCAGAGATGTTCATTCTCGAACCCCCCCCCCCCCCCAAAGCTTGTTGTTCAGAGTGGGAAAGAGGCCCAGAAATCCTCATTTTTAATGCAAACCCAGGAGATTTTACTGCAGCTGGTCCTCTTCTGGATCTTGGGAAATACCATCCCAAAGCTTGAGCATGACGTGATCTCTGCCTACCCCGCCTCCCGGCCTGCCCCGCCTCCCGGCCTGCCCCGCCTCCCGGCCTGCCCCGCCTCCCGGCCTGCCCCGCCTCCCGGCCTGCCCCGCCTCCCGGCCTGCCCCGCCTCCCGGCCTAAGCTTAGCTTTCTGTAGTCCAGCCCTATACCTTTCTCTCTCCAGTTCTTGAAGAATGTGTACTTTGCTCTTCCCAGCCTTTGCACGAACGTTTTTCCATTTTCAATTTCTGGAATACCCTCCCCACTCTCTTTGCCTCCAATGCATCTGCCAGAGTTCAGTTAAATATTACTTCCTGAAAGAGGCCGTTCTTTGTCTTTGAATTAAACTAGAACCCCTTGTTATACATGCTCTCACTGACTCATAATAATTTGTAAACATGGACCTCTTTGCAGCATTATTGGCTCAATATCTGTCTTCTTCTCTACTAGAAGTTCTTTGTGGGGACAGTGCTAGGTATCAAACCAGATCCTTATACATACTAAGCACAAGTTCTGCTACTGAGCTACACCTTCCAAGCACTAAGAAACAAGGGTCTTGAATCCGGAATCTGCATATCGACTAGAATGGTGCTGGAGACTTGGTGATCTCTGTTGACTAAGATGAATGAGTGGTCAAAGAACAAACCAAGATAGTGTCCTCAGACTGGACAATAGACTCCGAGCGGGAAGGCCACTCCGGTGCAGACATCCCACATCACTTTGAGTCAGGCATCCTCCCGTCTTCTTCCTGTAAGCCAAACCCATTGCGCTGGCTCGTATTTTTGTCAACTTGACACAAGCTAGAGTCATTGGAAAGGAGAATATGCCCCTGTAAGATCAGCTGCACGCAAGCCTGTAGAACATTTTCTTAATCAGGGATCCATGGAGGAAGGCCCAGACCCTTGTAGATGGTGCCACCTCTGGACGAGCAATCCTGGGTTCTATAAGAGAGCTGACTGAGAAAGCCATGGGGAGCAAGCCAGCACTCCTCCAAGGCCTCTGCATCAGCTCCTGCCTTCAGGCTCCCGCCCTGTTTGAGTTCCTGTCGTGACTTTCTTCAATGATGAACGATGATGTACAATGATGTGGAAGCATAAGCCAAATAAACTGTTTTCTCCCCAGGTTGCTTTCGTTGTGATGTTCCATCATGGTGATAGTGACCCTCAGCAGTGGTGTCGCACACCTTCAATCCCAGCCCTCATGAGGCAGAGGCAGGCAGGTCTCTGTGAGTTCAAGGCCAGCCTGGTCTACAGAGCAAGTTTCAGGATAGCCAAAGCTGCAAAGAAAAACCCCTGTCTTCAAAAACAAATACTTCCTTGGCACTATCTGCGAAGTGGCAGCCATCTCTTCTGCGACATCATGGCTGCCCTCCGGCCTCTGGTGAAGCCCAAGATCATCAAAAAGAGGACCAAGAAGTTCATCCAGCACCAGTCAGACCGATATGTCAAAATGAAGGGAAACTGGCGGAAACCCAGAGGTATGGACAACAGGGTGCGGAGAAGATAAGATTCAAGGGCCAGATCCTAATGCCCAACACTGGTTACGGGAGCAACAAGAAAACCAAGCACATGCTGCCTAGCGGCTTCCCGTAGTTTCTGGTCCACAACGTCAAGAAGCAGGAAATGCTGCTGATGTGCAACAAATCGTACTGTGCGGAGATTGCTCACAACGTTTCCTCCAAGAACTGAAAAGCCATCATAGAAAGAGCAGCACAGCTGGCCAGCAGAGTCACCACCGACCCAGATGTCAGGCTACTCGGCAAAGAATATGGCTTGCGTGCATATTTTATTTGTGTTTAAATAAAGCTACAAAAACTGAAGAAAAAAGAAAGAAAAGCAAGCAAACAAACAAAGTAGCCCTTATTAAGATACCCACGTTATTTTGTTGTATACCCCACCTCCCACTCTCCTTACTATGCAGCTAAACTGACTAAGGTCTTCACTGTCATAACCATTCTGCTTTTGCTATTATGCAACCTTAAGATACCTCTTTAATTTTTTAAGATTTATTTTATTCTATTTATGAATATGAATGTTTTCCTGCATGTATATAAGGCTGGTGCCCTAGGAGATCAGAAGAGGGTCCTCTCAGATATGGAGCTAAAGATGGTTGTGAGCCACCATGTGGGTGCTGGGAATTGAACCCAGGTCCTCTGCAAGAGCAGTCAGTGTTCTGAACCACGATGTCATCTCTGCAGCACCCTTAGGATGTCTCATGGCAGTGGGTTGGGATTTCTCAGTTGCTTATGTTTGGCTTCCCTACGTTGATTATGGGCTGTTTGGAGAAAGGGAGATGACAAGATCCTGCATCTGTTTGTCTTTCTAGCATCCATTCTCTCACCTCATACTATCCTAGGTCCTCAATACAGCTTGAGGACCTTGTGCGAGAGATGATAGCCAATCATAATCTCAAGGTACAGCTTAGCCCATCACATCTCATTCTACCCAAGAAAGAACCACAACTACAGAGATCGAATAGCCGAAGTTCATAGAAGCAATGCTGAGATTCAAACCCGGGTCTCTACACACAGGGAGCCAGGATTGGTGGAAAGCAGAGCTCTCCTGAGATCGTCACCTCTGGCTCCCAACAGCCAAATGCCCCAGAAGTCAAGAGAACCTGCCATATGGGAGCTCAAGGGGTAAGCTCAGTGACAGAACACGTGTTTATTTTATACAAGGCCCTGGGTTCAATCTTCAGTGCCCTGGCTCAAAAAAAAAAAAAAGGATAGCCAGCATGATGTTGTGGGCCTCTAATCCTAGCACTTGAGAGGCGATGACAGAAGGGTCAGAAGTTCAAACTCAGCCTCCTACAGCAGGCTCAAAGTTGCCTGTGCTACATGAAACTGTCTTAAAAGAATTTAAGCCAGGCAGCCATGGTGCATGTCTTTAATCTCAGCACTTTGGAGGCAGAGGCAGGTTGAGCTCTATATAGTGAGAGCCCATCTACAAAAATAATAACAATAAGTTTTTTTAAAAAAGAATTTACCATATGGGGGATAAGCCTTTAGATCTCCCCTCTTCAAGTAAGTCAATGGTGAGTAACTCAGCATCCCTTTCATGCATGCTCCTTTCTGGAGAGACAGAAATGCCTCTTTTCTGGTTCTTACAGAAAACAGATCCGTCTGCTGTTTTAAGTCCCCCAGGGTAGGCAGGAACTCTTGCCAGGACCATTCACCATAGAAACCGGAGTTGAGTGAGCATCTCTTTAACCACTCACTCAGTTTTCCCAGGTAGAGTGAGCCTGCAAATGGAATCCAGCAGCTGACTGGGGCACTTCCGATTGTGGGAACCAATGGTGAATTTGGCTTCTTGGTAGAAGGAAGTATGTCTCAGTGGAAAGTCACACACTTAACGTAGAGCCTGACAGGTGCTGGCACAACTGGACTTTGGACAGGGGCTGGGAGAAGGATGGGGAGTAGTTAAGTGTCACTGCTGGGGGCTCTCTAGTTGCTACTCTTTTTATTGGGAGTCGAGAAAAATGTTCTGGCCATGACATGGGGCAAGATGTAAAGTCATCTTCCTCCCTGATTGAAGGCTAACAGCACCCACATTCTCCATACACCTCAGATGCTGGGGGGTCTGTAGCTGTAAGATTGGTAATACCTAGAAACAAACAGGGCACCAGCTTCGATGTGCCTTCATCTTTAAACTCTCACCCAGAATTTTTCTTGAGTTAAAAAAATCTTTAGATCTGGGGCTCTAAAGATCTGGAGGGATGACGCAGCAGTTAAGAGCACTGGCTGCTCTTCCATAGGACCTGGGTTCAATTCCCAGCACCCACACGGCAACTCACAACTGTCTGTAACTCCAGTTCCAGAGGACCTGACATCCTCACACAGACATACGTGCAGGCAAGACACTAATGCACATAAAATAAAAATAAATAAAATTAAAAAAAAAAATCTTTAGATCCACACTCAGGATTCCATAGGGTGGAGAGGTAAGGGAGCCTAGGGCCTTTGAATCACATTGAGATAGATGTTAGAAGTAACTTCCCCTCAGGGTCTTGGTCTCCTTATCTGGGAAACAGGACTTTGGGCTTCTGTTCTCTGAGGTCTCTTTCAGTCCGGACACTCAGTAAGTACAAAATTAGATATGTTGGCAGATATGACAATGTCCAGCACAATCAGAAGCTTTGAAGTTTATGACATACCTTCCTCTCAGGTTGCTTAAGGCCAGTCCTGTCCCAGGACTATTTACAATAAGCTCTGGAGCTGGAAGAAAGTTTATGTCAGGGGCCAGGATGTGGCTCAGTTGGTGACGTGTTTGCCTAATAAGCACAAAGCCCTGGGTCTGATCCTCAGCTTGGGAAGTAGGAGCAAGAGCGGCAGAATTTCAAGGTCATTCTCTTGGCTACAGACTGAGTTTGGGAGCCTGGGTTATAGGAGACCGTTTGAAAAGGAAAGGATAGATGCAGTATTATTCATGACTAAGAGCTACAGGGTATAATAAAAACCATCCCTAGGAAGCCTAGGTTTGGCATAGGTCTCACTGTTGACCTGCACAAGTCCTTTCAGACCTCTGAGCCCTCCCCTGCTCCCTCCCTCTTGGTTTCTTTCTTGGGGAGGTGAGCTTTGTGTACACGGTTTCCTCTGAGATCACGACATTCTATCCTGCACAGGAGCTTCAAGAACTCTCTGAAACTGACCAGATTCAGTAGCGTACCCCCCCTCGCCACCCCCATCTGAGCAAGCAGAGCCCAACTGCAGAGAAGAGTCTCAGAGGAGGAGAGCTGCCTGGGGGAGATTTAGAGCAACTGAGGGTTAACATTTGCCAACCAGTTAAGCCGCCTACAAGCTGCTGTCACCCATGCTGAGGTGGGCTTTGGTGATGTGGTTGTCTTTGAGCCGTTTCTGCTCCTGTATGTCACCCATATTCCCGTAAGTGACCCCAATAAAACTTACTGGTTTGCAGGGCGGCGGTTGTGCACACCTTTAATCCCAGCACTTGGGAGGCACAGCCAGGGGGATCTCTGTGAGTTCGAGGCCAGCCCAGTCTACAGAGCGAGATCCAGGACAGACATCAAAACTACACACAGAAACCCTGTCTCGATAAAAACCAAAACCAAAACCAAACAGCAACAAAAACTTATTGGCTTACTCAGTTGGACTTGGGTAATATCTGTACTTTAAATATGTTGTAGGTTTCCTGTCTGGATGAATAAACTAGTGTGTTGCATCTCCCCAGGAAAAGCTCTGGTTTTGTCATACAAGAGTGAGGAAGCTTCCTTTCTCACTTTTCTTTTCTTTCCTGTTTTTTGTTTGTTTGTTTGTTGCTGTACTGGAACTCACTCTGTAAACCAGACTAGTCTCGAACTCACAGAGATCTATCTGCCTGCCTCTGGGATTAAAGGCGTGCGCCACCAATAGAATGTGATTAGGACCATTTGTTTGTCTATCCATCTATTTGACAAAAAAGTTAGGCTAGAGTGTGTGTGTGAGTGTGTGGAGAGTGCCCATGATGTATGTGTAAGTGTGGGTGTGTATTCGCCACGGTGTGTGTTTGATGACCAGAAGACAATTTCTGGGAACTGGTTTTTGCAGCAGAATCTCTCTAGTTTCTGACACTTTGCCCTGTATTCCAGGCTCGTTAGCCCAAGAGCTTCCAGATGACTCTCCTGACTGTTTGAGATTTGCTAGAGATAAATCTCATATATCCCAGAAATGACCTCGAACTTCTGATCCTCCGACCTCTACTCACTGAGTGCTGGGATTACAGAAATGCATCACTATGCCCAATTTTACATAGTACTAAGATGGAACCCAAGGCCTTTCCCTTTCCTCCTCATCCCGAGGGCCTTCACCTCTGGGTTCGAGGCGGAGTGAAGGCCCGCACCCAACACACAGTCAGTCATATTTGACCAGAGCCTTGGGTAAATTACTACCCTCCTGGGCCTCAGTCCCTTTGTCTATAAAAGGGCATAGTCCCAGCTGAGGCCAGGAGGGTCATGAGTTTGAGACCCGCCTGGACTAAAGAGTGAGACTCAGAAATAAAGCAGGGAGGAGAGGCCGTGATGGGTGGATAGGTGATGTGGGTGTCGGAGGCTGTTTCTTCCAGCCAACTCTAGTCTGGAGCTGTAACTGAAAACAATCAAACAACAGAAGAGGAAGGGCTGACTAGTGGCCTGGGCCTGAGTCACTCTTTGTTGACGGCATTACCTAGCTCTTGACACCTGTGTTCTTCCCCAGGCCTCTTGCCTCCTACCTCACTGAGCTGGAGACTGGGGGCAGGTCACTGTCGCTATGTGACTCAGTAATGACAGCGCCTAGGGAAAGGCAGCACCAGGACTCCTGCAACACCCTGGGAATCTGTTTAAAAATAAACATCCCCTGCTGCTGCTACCTGGAACTGGGACCAAGAAGTTCCCGGAGTGTCTAGGGTCCCTCCTAACTGCTTAGGAGTCCAAGCCGCCTGAATTCAACAACGTGAGTTCAGCTATTTCGAGTATGTCCCCACATGGTCTGTAGTTTCTTACAGTGTATTGTCTCAGGGCAGAGTGTGCCCCGAGATTGCTGGGAGAAGGCAGAGGGCCTAACAGCACCTTTCCTTGAGGACCTTGTCATCCTATGGAAACAAGATGGCATGTCCCCTGCACAACAAAGGTCACTATAGAAGGTCAAGAAATCCCTTTCCCTCTCTTTCTTCCCTCAGTTTTCCCTTACTGATTAGAGGATTAGATCCTGAGATTTGGAATCTTGACTTCATAAAACAAAGGAAAAATTAGACCCAGTGGCCTGAACATCCTTATGGATATGTATGGACTAGTGTGTGTGTGTGTGTGTGTGTGTGTGTGTGTGTGTGTGTGTGTGTGTGTTGGGAGGGGTGGGGGTGTGAAACATGGTTTCTAGATGTAGTCCTGGCTGTCCTAGAGCTTGATATGTAGCCCAGGCTAGCCTCAAACTCACAGAGATCCTCCTGCCTCTGCCTCCCGAGTGCTGGGATTAAAGGCATGTGCCACCATGCTGGGCCTATAGGGAAGTAGGGACTTTTCACACACAAATATTGGCCAAGCCAGGCGGTGGTGGCACACGCCTTTAATCCCAGCTCTCAGGCGGCAGAGGCAGGAGGATCTCTGTGAGTTCGAGGCCAGCCTGGTCTACAAATCGAGTTCCAGGAAAGGTGCAAAACTACACAGAGAAACCCTGTCTTGAAAAACCAAAAAAAGAAGAAAAAAAAAATCAAGCAAACAAACTTACCCAAATATCTACTGAGATTTTTGTTTTTTGAGACAGGGATTCTCTGTGTGTAGATCTGGCTGTCCTGGCACTCCCTTTATAGATCAGGCTGGCCTCGAACTCAGAGGTCCCACATGATGAAAGGAGAGAACTAATTCCTGCAATTTGGCCTCTAATCTCTAAATGTGCACTCTGACACAAGGCTCAAGCCTTTAATTCCAACACTTGAGAGGCAGATGCAGAGGCAGGTGAATCTCTGAGTTCGAGGCCAGCCTGGTATACAGAGCGAGGCCCAGGACAGCCAGGGCTACACAGAGAAACCCTGTCTTGAAAAACAAAATAGCTGGGCGGTGGTGGCGAACGCCTTTGATCCCAGCACTCGGGAGGCAGAGCCAGGCAGATCTCTGTGAGGTACAAGCCAGCCTGGGCTACAGAGTGAGTTCCAGGACAGCCAGTATTGCTTCACAGAGAAACCCTGTCTTGAAAAACAAACAAACAAATGAAAACAAAACAAAAGTGGTTTGTCAACTTTCATGTAGGTACACACTTACAATTCAAGCATCACAGAGAGAATTGAAAGTTCAAGGCCAGCCTAGGCTACATAAAACAAAAACTTCAACCACAAATCATTTGCCAGGCTGTCTGCTATTGAGATCAGTCTTCCAAACTGATGTGCTGCTAGGATCCCGAAACAACACTAAGGTTTAGAGATAAGGTGTCCAAATATATATATATTTCACTTGCTAATTGCAGTAAGCCCAATCAGTCTGTGGTCCTTATTTCTGTAAGGTCCTTGGAACAGGAAATAGACTTGAGGAGGGCTATCTGCCCTCGCAACCAAACCTCTTCCAGGTTGATTCCATAAAGCAGGAAGAGTGGATGGGGAACCCAGGTACCACAAACATCATGGAGGCAAAGATCATTTCCAGGTTGGCAGATAAATGCCCAGTCAGTGAGCGAGTGTGGCTAAAACTGGAGAAGCAGCCTGAAAAAGAGCTGTGGTTTACCTCTGGCCTTGTCCAAAGCCAGCCCTCCACATAGGCATTTCATAACCCAAGAGAGAGCATATCCTGGTCTACTTTCACTGAAGAGGAAAGAGACGTTATAAAAGTCTAATATACCTACAAAGTGCCAGACCTCAGAGTCAGGTGTAACTCAGGCTGACCTCAAACTCACTGTGTATCAGAGGCTGGCCTCCAATGTCTAATTCTCCTGCCTCTACCTTCCAAGGGCTAGAATTACAGGAATGCCCGGTGCTGAGATCACCCTCCTCTTGTTCAGCTGTCTTCCATAAGGGAATGGAGCCCACCAACGAAACCAGTGCTTCAGCTGGGTTCTAGATTCCAATACCTAGGAGTCAGATCGTACAGCTTTATTCCCTAGGTTTGGGGTTTCTGGCAAGTTACTGAAATCTCTATAGCTTTAATCCATTCTAAAGTAAAGGATGAGCCTGAAGGTGAAGTTGAAGTTCAGTGGTAGAGCCTAGCCTTTGGAAAGATCCTGGGTTTGATCTGTTGCCCTTTAAAAAGGAGAGGAGGAGCCGGGCACTGGTGGCACATGCCTTTAATCCCAACACTCAGGGAGGCAGAAGCAGGCAGATCTCTGTGAGGCCAGTCTGGTTTACAGCGTGAGTTCCAAGACAGTCAGGGCTACACAGAGAAACCCTGTCTCAAAAAAATAAAGGGGATGGAGGGTGAGGGGACTGGAGAGATGGCTTAGCACTCTCTCAGTTAAGAGCTCTTGCTATTCTTTGAGAAGAACTTAACTCCTTTCCCTTCACATACATACCAGCTCACAACTGTTAACTCTAGTTCTAGAGGATCAGCGCCCTCTTCTGGCCTCAATCAGAACTGCATGCATGTAGCGCACATACATACAAGCAGGCAAAACACTCAAATATGGAAAATAAAAATAAAAATTTTAAATGGTTTTAAAGTGGGAAACTAGGCATGATAGCACATGATTTAATCCCAGCACTGGGAGAGGAAGGCAGATGGAGGGTTTGAGGCTAGCTCAAGTTGCATGAGACCCTGTCTCAAAACAAAAATAAAAATGGCAATGACAATAACTACGCCCAAGTCAGACATGGCGGCGCACGCCTTTGATCCCAGCACTCAGGAGGTAGAGGCAGGCGGATCTCTGAGTTCAAGGCCAACCTAGTCTACAGAGTGAGTTCCAGGACAGCCAGGGGTACAGAGAGAAACCCTGTCTCAGAAAAACAAATAATATTCCAGGATAGGCTCCAAAAGTTACACAGAGAAACCCTGTCTTGAAAAATAAAAAACAAAAACAAAACAACAACAACAAAAAAAATCAAAACACACACACAAAAAAACCCCACAAATAGTAATAATAATAATAATAATAATAATAATAATAATTACTGTGCACACCCTGAGGAACTGTTGGAAAGATTAAACACAATGGAACATGTTCCAGATTCTATGAATGGAGGACATGTGTTTGGGGAGTCCTGGGTCCTTGTGAATTGCTGGAAGAAGCAGATATGGTGATCTCAGCTCTTGAGGGGAGCCCCTTCAACCTTGGAGCAGACTTTTCGTGGTTCTGGGCTGTCCTTAGAACTGACACTCACTGGTTCCTAAACTTCTCTGAGCCTCCATCTCCATGTCTGCAGGATGGAGTACATGCTATCTACCTTCTAGAGTCGCTTTGAGAATAATCACGAGTGTCGCAGAGCCTTTCAAAGGAAAGTTTTGCTTTCCACCTGGTTGCTGCCAGTTCCCGGTACTCACCTTCGGTGGCTCACAACTACCTGTAACTCCAGCGCCAAGGGAGCCAATGCTCCTGGCCACCACGGAAACCTGTACACATACCCTCACACAGACACAGAGACATGCCCATAATTTAAAAAACTCACTCAGGCATTTATGAAAAATAAATTAAAAATAAAAATGAAACTTTGTGTATATTGTACACAACATGAAATTTACCATTTTAAGTATACAATTTAATAGTTTTTAGTAAGTTCACCGAATTGCACAACCATTACCACAATCCAGTTTTAGAACATTTTCATCACCACAGAAAACATCCCTTCACAGTTAATTCTCATTACCGCCCCCACAGATGGCTTTTCAAATGCTTAATAAGTTGATTTTTTTTCCTATAAAAAGTCGTGAACTCATATTGTAATAAAACTCCTGGGGAAGGTTACAAAGGAAAATAGTCACTCCTAAAAGAATTGATAATAATTAGATAAATATTGTTCTAATCTTTTTCTCTACTCATTTAAAAAAATTGTATTGTACCGCATATATTATTTGTTCTTTTTTTAAATTTATTTTTATTTCATCTGTGTGCTTTGTCTGCGTGTATGCATGGATGTGTACCACACGAAAGCCCAGTGTCCATGAAGGTCAGAAGAGGATCCCTTAGAACTAGAATTACAGATAGTTGTTTTTGTTTTATTCTTTTTGTTTTTCGAGACAGAGTTTCTCTGTGTAGCTTTGCACCTTTCCTGGATCTTGCTCTGCAGACCAGGCTGGCCTCGAACTCACAGAGATCTGCCTGCCTCTGCCTCTCGAATGCTGGGATTAAAGGTGTGTGCGCCCAGCAGATAGTTGTGAGCCACTACATGGGTGCTGAGAACCGAACCCCAGTCCTCTCCAAGAGCAGCAGGTGCTCTTAACCACCAAGTTGTCTCCAGCCTCATCTCCCCTTTCTTTTTTAAATTAATTAATTAATTAATTAATTTTTTACCACTGAGCTACATGCCCCTGCTCAGTTCTGGTTTGTTTTCGTTTAATGATGGGGATGTATACCTGGGCCTCATCCGTGTCAGACAAGCGTTCTATCTCTGAACTGCTCTTTTAAGGCCGACTCCATCCAGTGCCTTGATTGACCTAGCAGTCCCAGAGACCCCAGGTAATGTCCAGTCCAAAAGAGGGAGGCTGAAAGAGGCAGAGAAGGCCGGGCGGTGGTGGCACATGCCTGTAATCCCAGCACTCGGGAGGCAGAGCCAGGAGGATCTCTGTGAGTTCGAGGCCAGCCTGGTCTACCAAGTGAGTTCCAGGAAAGGTGCAAAGCTACATAGAGAAACCCTGTCTCGAAAAACCAAAAAAAAAAAAAAAAAGATGCAGAGAAGAGGACGTGCAGAGAGGCCACTAGGTCCTGAAGATGGTCAGGCAATGGAGAGACACCATGTGCGACTTCCCTGGGAAACAGGAACATCACTAGTTCTGTCCTATGCCTTACTCCCCACCAGCCACAGGCGCTCCAGGCAGCATCCTTCAAGCATCTCATTCCTTTCGGCCACGTTTGTCCTGATGATCCTCCTAAGCAAACTAGATGCCAGTCCCTAGGACCATCCTGCTGCAGTCCAACCGAAGCCCGCCCCCCCACCCCCCCCCCCCCCCCCCACCCCCCCCCCGTCTCCTTTGCACACCCCTGACTGGGTTGGCTTCAAGGCCAAAGGGAACCTTGCCCCCTCAAGCGTCCACTTTCCCTTCCTGCCCCCGCCTGAGAGGACCCACTGTATTCGGTCTGGGGAAGTGGGTGTTGGATGGGGCACAGAGGATTGAGTTAGATGCGGCTGTCCTCAAAAAAAGAGATCTCGTGATGACTCACATCCCACCCGAAGGGAGTGGGAAAGGAGGGCTACAGGATGAATGGATTGCAAGTCAAAGGGAGGGGCGGAGGAGAGGCGCTGCGGTGCCTCGATTGGCCCGCGTCAATTTCTTCCCAACATCTGCAGTGCGTGGGGTTGAGTGAGCCCACCCCAGGATGGGGGTAGCGCTGCTGCGAGGCTGGCTGACGTTCGCTTCCCGCCTGCTGGGCCGGCTGCAAGCGGTTCATGAATGACTCACCGCTTTGTCAGGCTGATTCACGGCTCCGCTGGGGACTTGAAGAGGGGGGGGGGGGCTGCAGCCCTCTCTGTACGTCTTACACACGCGCACTCACACGCGCTCACACGCATATGCGGCCAGGTGGGGCCCCGGCAGGGCTTCTTTCTCACATGCTAGGGTCAAGACCCCATAGTGATAATGGGAAACCGATCTGCATCACCTGGTGCGTCGGGGAACAAGCTTGGGATTTCTGTCTACTAATATCCCTGCGGCTATTTCTATGAAAACAACGAAAATTAAATACCATTATACCTTCAGTTCCTTAGTCAAACTAGCCACATTTCAAGTGCTCAATAGCCGTTAGGGTTTATACAGAGTACATTTCCATTGTCATCAAAAGTTCTGTTGCACAGCTGGTTTACATACATGGAGAGCACATTAACTGAATCCACCGTCTTCTCCCACAGAGCAATCCTTCCCCTGGCTCCCACATGTGGCCCACAACACACATCGAATTCCACACACCCTTAACATGCAACACCCATCCAGCAACACAACACAAAACTCTGTATGTATACACTGCCTCTCCAGTCTGCCACTGTCCATAACAAGGCATATAAACACATGCATCAAACTGGTTCACATATAACTGTTCACATGATAAAAAAAAAACAAAAAACAAAAACATGGATTAGGCGAAATGCATTTGCAAACATGCTGGAATAGACACAAACCCAAGCCATGTGGTTCCCATAACAATTCCCCACACAAGTTTGCAAACTCAAGTAGGGGGGAAGGGAATCCATATTTGCCAAGCGTTTGCCAACATGCCAGGCAAGAAGTTAGCCGCTTCAGTGAAAGTCATTTAATCTTACAGAAACCCTGCAAAGATGCAGAATTCTGTTTTCATGTTGTCTTCAGCAACAAGGGTTCTGAGAGGTAAAGTAACTTACTGAAGATTATATGCCAATTAGCAGGAAGCTGGAACACATTTTTCTAACTCCATAGCAAATGCAGCAAGCGGTCTTCAACCCCCACTCCCTACCGTGTGTGTGTGTGTGTGTGTGTGTGTGTGTGTGTGTGTGTGTGTGTGTATGTTTTTCTTGGTACTTAAGTAAAACTCCTTCACAACCAATGGCAGCTAGTTGTAGTGGGCCTGGACTTGCCCAACTCATCTGTTCTTTTTTTCTGGCAAAGGCATTACATCATTCAACAAATGCTTGTACAGTGTCTTCCACATGCTAAGTACTCGTTCACAAAAGGTGAACAAGCTGCAGAAGCCAGGCATGGTGGCACACACACATAATCCCAGCACTTGGGGAGGCAGAAGCAGGTGGATTGTTGCAAATTCAAGGCCAGCCTAGGCCAGATTTTGGGACCCTGTTTCAACTCTCCCCTCCTCCCAAAAGAAAGCAACAAGACCTGACCAAAAGAAGCACCCAGTCCATCAAGGAGTGGAGGAGACCCCACAGAGAACATAGGACACACAGTAGCCATTAATTACAAGGGGGGGGGGTCTGGAATGCACTGAGGTGAGGACAAGAAACCGAGGGTCTCTCTGGGCAGTTAAAGATGGCTTCCATGCCTTTAATCCTAACACTCGGGTGACAGAGACAGGGGAATCTCTCTAAGTTTGAGGCTAGCCTGATCTACAAAGCAAGTTCCAGGACACCTAAGGCTGTTAACACAGAGAAACCTTGTCTGGGGTGTGGCCAGTGAATGGCTTTAACCTCAGCACCCGGAGGCAGAGGCTTGTGATCTCTGTGAGTTTGAGGCTAGCCTGGTCTACAGAACATATTCCAAGACAGCCAGGGTTACACAGAGAAACTCTTTGTTGTAAGCGAATCCTGGGGGTTGGCTTCTTGACGGAGGCAGCAATGAGCTTATTGAGCTCATGGGCAGGGTGGGTGTTGATTGGTAGAGACAGGAAAAGACAGGAAGCAGGTTCCAGAGCACAGAGACATTGAGAACCTTATTCGCCATCCTCTGGTGAATGAAGAGGGATTAACAATTTTGCGCCTTGTACATGCTATGCAAACACTCAACACTGAGCTATCTGCCCAGCCCTAAAGAATTTCTACAGCAAAAAAATCTGGATGTTTTTTCTATGTTAAAGATAGGCCAGAGCGCCGGTCAGTGGTGGCACACACCTTTAATCCCAGCACTTGGGAGGCAGAGGCAGGTGGATCTCTGTGAGTTCAAGGCCAGCCTGGTCTACAGAGTGAGTTCCAGGACAGGCTCCAAAGCTACACAGAGAAAACTTGTCTCAAAAAGCAAAACAGGGTTGGGGATTTAGCTCAGTGGTAGAGCGCTTTCCTAGCAAGTGCAAGGCCCTGGGTTCTGTCCTCAGCTCTGAAAAATAGGCCTGAGCACTGGAGTGTAGTTCAATTGTAGAACACTATTCTAGCATGTGCAAGGCCCTGGGTTCCATCCACATAATCTGCAGATAAACCAAAAACATAGACACAAAACCTTGTTAACTAAGGGACTACTCCAACACAAAACCTTGTTAACTCTGGCACTACTCCAACAGGCCACTCAGGAACTGTAAGGTAAGGCATATCTAGAGATGGCCCAAGGTCAGGGAGAGGGTGTGTCCTGTTCCTCAGCGCACAATAGCCTTCTGACCCATAGAAATACGACTAAAGAGATGGACTCTTCCTCAGAACAAGGCACATGTGAGCAAGCACATGATGTTTTGCACATAATTATAGGGGATTATCTTCCCTGAAGCCTCAGGTTAAAAACTCAGTTCCCTGGAATTCTAAGAAGCAAAATGACTAGCAGTTAGGTTGTAGATGCTGAAGTATGACTACTGGGTCATAGTCTCTCAACCCCACCTCCTCTTAGCTCTGTGAGCTTGGCCAAGACCTAAAACAGTATCTGGAACATAAATAGCACGCCAGGAATTTTGACTGTTATCATTACAGGTTAAATGAGAGTGTGGAAACCCTTTCTGCTGCACTCTGCTCTTCATCCCACCCACTCCATCTAGGGTCTCTGGTGTGGGTCTGCCAGCCTAAGCCCCAGCACCCAATTTTTCCATTTCTGAACTTATTAATTACTTTTTGGTCTGAGTTTCCACTATTCTCAAACTCAGTTATTAAAGAGTTTATCAAACATGGGACATGGTGGTGCTTGCCTTTAATCCCGGCACTCAGAGGCATAGACAGGCGGATCTCTGGTCTACAGAGTGAGTTCCAGGACAGCCAGGGCTACACAGAGAAACCCTGTCTGGAGAAACAAACAAATAACAACAACAAAACAAAAAGTTTAGCATACCTCTTCCTTCTCTCTCTTCTCCCCCTCCCTCGCTTCCTGCATCCCTTCCTTCCTTGATAAGGTCTCATAGCTAAGGCTGGCCAAGAAAACTCACTTCTCACTCAACTTCCTGAGTGCTGAGATTACGTGCATGCACCTCCATGTCCAACTAATGTCCTTTTCTAAAAGAAAGAAGACCCTGCCTTTCCTGTTAGTTGAGATGCAATGTTAGGAAAATGAAAACACGATATGGAGGTACTTTGCAGGGGAAGATAGGAAGGATCCTTGCTAACTCTAGAATCACACACAATCTCCACACTCTAACTTGCTATCCTTTCCCCAAAATGTTTCATCAGTGCTGGGGGTGTGGCTCTGTAGTAAGGCATTTGCCTAGCAAGTGTGGGGGCCTGGGTTCCATGCCCAGGACCACATAAAACCAGTAAGTGACTGTAATACCAACTACGGGGAAGTAGAGGAAGGACAATGAGGAGTTAAAGTTATTTTTAGCTTCAACGTGAGTTTGAGCTCCTGGGCTACACAGTGGGCTGGGTTCTGGTGAGGATGAAGTCACTCTCAAATCACCTGTCACTAGTGTGCTCAGCATAAAAAGAAGTGGGGAATAAGATTGGTTGTCCAAGATTTTCGCCAGCCAACCTCGTTCTCAATTCAACGCGGCAGCCAACTGGACTCGAGAGGCCGCTTGGGGGCGACCGAGAGCCCATAGTTTTCCCTTTAAGGCTGAGGCGGAAGGCCGGAGGGAGAAGGTCTTTGTGTCGGCAGGGTAAAAAAAAAAAATGGAGCCTCTCCTTTAAGAGGGCGGAGCCACTGTTATGGCGGCGGCTTCGAATGCCGCCCCGGGCGCACACCCTCAATCGCTTGGCGACCCTCTCCCAGCTTCGGCGTGGTCTTAAAGACGCTTCTCTCAGACCCTGCTTCGGGTGTACGGTCGGCCACGTACATCTGGGTCGACTTGGAGGTGAACCCCTTGAGTCTGATACGGCCGGGCCAAGCCACCCGCCGGAGCCGGGCCGTCGCTATGGTAATACCGCGCCCTCGCCGTCCCGGGGGTGGGGGTGGGGGTCCCACCTGCCGGGCAGCCAGACTGGGAGTTTGGGCTCGGTGCTCGGTGACTCTGCTAGGACGGGGTCTGTCTGGGAAGGGCTGCGTGTAGTCTGCAGACCTGGGTTCTAGTCTGGAAGGGCACGCACGCGCAGGAGACCTTGTGAAAGGACCCTCCCCCGACAGACAGGCAGACCTACGGACACTCAGGCACACACCTCCTCCTTTCTCCTCTAATTTCTTTCTCTCTTTGGAGAAATAGTCATCAATCCCTGTGTCGTCAAACGTCACTGCCTTTTGGAATCACCCCCCTCCACACACACACACACCTTCGTGACCCTTGGACATCTCTCATCCTCCCTCCGTCCCAAACCCCTGGCTGTGGGTCTGACACTCTTCTGAACCTTCTGGCCAGAAAGACTGGGACAGCCCACCCTCTTGGGAACTTAGCTTTTGGCCTTTGGATTTGTGTAGAAAGAAACCACTGGCTTGATTCTCAGAAACCAGGGCTCCATGCTAGGATTTATGGTAGTTTCTTGTGTTGGACAAGCCTGGGATGTTGTTGCAAAATCCTCAGGCTTGACTTCCAGAGGTGGTGCAGGCATGTAATCCCATCCCTTGGGAAAAGAAAGGATCAAGTTCAAGGTCAGGGCCTGGGGAAGATGGCTAAGCAGGAAAGAGTAATTGCCTCTGATGTCCTGAGTTCCATCCCTGGATCACAGGGAAGAAGGAACTGGCTCCCTCAAATTGTCTTCTGATCTCTACACCCACACAGAGGTTCCCCCCACTAAATAAGTATTTTTATAAGAGTTGAAAATTACTTTCATCCACATAATGGATTCAAGGCCATCGTGGGCTGGTTGAGACCCTCTGTCTCAAAACAAAAAATCTCAGTGGCTTGTGCACAGTGCTGACCCTGCCTTTGCTTCCCTGGGCAGTCCTCTCTCTTTTTCCCCATCCCTCCTTTCTAGAGTAATTCAAATAGATGATTATATTTTTTTACACAAAAGTATTTTTTAAGTCTTTACCTAAATCGATCAAATTCCTTCTCTCTTTCCTCCTCTAGTACTAGCCAAACCAAAAGCAAATGGGGGTGGGGTGGTGATGGGGGAGACGGGACAGGAAAACAGCACACTTGATAGTCTTGTTAGAGCTGGGGAAAGATGATGAGTACAGAATGTTCTTGTGATGTTTCTCCTCCAGCCTGAATTGCTTTGTTTTCCATTTCAGACCTGTAGTCTCCAGAAGCTGTTTGCTGTGGAAGAGGAATCTGAAGATGAGGTAGGGAGATGTTGGTGACCTGAGGCTGCAAAGAAGCCCTACAGTGGAAACACCCAGGTTCAGAACCTTTGCAGCAATCCCGTCAGTGGATACCTCCCTTATCTTTTTATCTGTGAGAGGCTGGGGATGTAAATAACTATAAGCAACCACCAAACTGGTGCTATATGCTTATACTTTCAGTACTCAAGAGGCTGAAGCGGGAAGATAATGAAGCCAAGGCCAGCCACAGCTAGATAGAGACTGTCTAAGCACCAACAACATATTTAACTTGTTGGGGATTTTTGTTTGTTTGTATGTTTTTTTAGACAGGGTTTCTATGTGTAGCTCTGGCTGTCCTGGAACTCCCTCTGTAGACCAGGCTGGCCTCAACTCACAGAGATCATATGCCTCTGCCTCTATCTCCCAAATGCTGGATTAAAGCTTGTGCCACCTGGCTAGCTATATATATATTTCTTTTTTTTTTTTTTTTTTTGGTTTTTCAAGACAGGGTTTCTCTGTAGCTTTGGAGTCTGTCCTGAACTAGCTCTGTAGACCAGGCTGGCCTCGAACTCACAGAGATCCACCTGCCTCTGCCTCCGAGTGCTGGGATTACAGGCGTGTGCCACCACCACCTGGCTCACCTGGCTATATTTAACTGCCTTAAAAACAAAACAAACCAGGTGTGGTAGTGCACGCCTTATTCTTAGCACTTGGGAGCCAGAGGCAGGGGGATCTCTGTGAGTTTGAGGCCAGCCTGGTCTACAGAGTGAGTTCCAGGACAGGCAGGGCCCTGTAGAGGGACTCTGTCTAAAAAAACAAACAAACAAAACAAAACAAAAAACAAAGAAAGCAAAACAAAAGGGTTGGGAGTGTGGTCAAGTGGGTGCAGGTGCCTGCTCATCTTGAAGCCCTGGTCTCAGTCCCCAAGCTCTGAAGAAAACTAGTAAACCCGTAATTCTGGCATTTGAGAGGTAGAGGCAAACAGATCAGAAGTTCAAGGTCATCTCTGCTGCATAGAGCATTCAAAGCTATTCTAGACCACGTGAGATCCTGTCTCAAAAAAGAAAACAAAAAACCAATTAGCTCCCTAATTGTAAGTGTCATGTCTTTAATTATAAGGACCTTTCTGGGAGCTGTCTCGAGGGTGATTTCATTCACTTTTATAATAGCATGCCTGAGGTGGGAAGAGTGTATAGAGAGCCAGAGTCCGGGAGGAGGCAACACAGTTAGCTGGACCACTCGACCCGAGGACACCAGCTGGCATGTGAACCATGGCAGATTACTTTGTTCCTAGTCTCCCACTGCTCTTCTCCACTGTGAAGGACATTGTTCTACCTTACACATCCTTCTCTCCCTTCTCAGAAGATAAGACGGTAAATGAGATACAAAGTCGGCATATTGAACTTCTGAGTAAACTTTACTCCATGCCAATTAAATGAGAGTTCTGGCAGGGGAATTTCGATAAGTTACTTACTGGCCATGTGAACCAGGGCAAACTCTTTGTGCTCTGGCCTTCCTGGGCCATTTCCAACAGGAGCCTTTCATGGTGCTAGTGATCAAACCATTGAGCAGCCCCTCCTGAAGAGGTATTTCTGGGTTTGTTGTTTGTTTGCGACAGAGTTTCTGTGTAGTTAAGACTTGAATTTGAAATTATCCTCTGGATTGCTGGGATTATGGGCATGTGACACTGTGCCTGGCTACAGAGGTGTTTTAAATCAGAGACTACCATACTAGTCTTTATAAACTGTCTTCATGCTCAGAACCAGTGGATATAGTTTCTTCTAGGACTAGGATGTGGACATTTCTACCTTGATCTGCCTGCTCTGCTTCCTGCTTGCATGCTGGGGTTAAAAGCTCACATTGTTGCATGCAGCAGGAGCAACCTTTTGTTTCTCAGTTCATCTCCTAAACAAATGATGTAGGGATAAGGGCCCAAGTGCGTTCTGGCTGTACCTCTTGACCAGTCCAAGTCTCAGGTTCTTCTTTTTAATTGTATGTATGTATTTTATATATGTCTCTTTCTCTGTGTGTGTGTGTGTGTGTGTGTGTGTGTGTGTGTGTGTATACACACACGTGCGCGCGCATGCTACATGTTCATGTAAATGTCCATGGAAGCCAGAAGAGAGCATTGGATCCCCTGGAGCTGGAGTAACAGATAGTTGTGAATCACTGGACATGAGTGCTGAGATCTGAACTCAGGTCCTAAGGAAGAGTAGTAAGTGCTGTTAACCACTGAGCCATCTCTTGCAGCCTCAACAAGTCTGTGTCTGCATCTGTAAGATTTGTCCATAGGATAATCATAGTACCTATTCACAGGGCCTGTAAGAATTCACTGAGGAGTCTAGTAAAATGCCTGCCTGGCACGTGACACTCAGTGAAGTTGTAAGTATTTGTTGTATGAAACTTCAGCTTTGTGTTAGAAAGTTATTCAGTTCCTTTTTCTTTCTTTCTTTCTTTTTTTTTTAGACAGGGTCTGACTGTGTGACCCTAGCTGTCTTAGAACTCGTTCTGGAGACCAGGCTGGCCTTGAACTCAGAGATCTGCCTGCCTCTGCCACCCAAGTGCTGGGATTAAAGGCGTGTGCCACCACTGCCTGGCTTCTGTTTTATTTTGTTTTTCAAGACAGGGTTTCTCTGTGTAGTTTTGATGTCTGTCCTGGATCCCCGCTGTGTAGCCCAGGCTGGTCTCAAACTCACAGAGATCCGCCTGGCTCTGTCTCCCAAGTGCTGGGATTAAAGGCGTGTGCCACCACCGCCCGGCATTGTGTTTCATTTTTAATGAGACAGTCTCAGTTAGCTTGGGCTGACACCAAATTGCTGTGTGGCTGAGGAGGACACTGAGCTCCTGACCCTCCGGTCTCCAGTCTTCATTGCTGGGATTATAAGAGTGGACCGTCACACCCAACACTGCCAGCTTTGTCAAGATGTATCCCTGTCTTTAACTTTCAGTCATTAGAGGCTGGAGAGGAACTGTGAAATGACCCTCTTGGGTCTTCACAGGTGACAGTAGAGCTGCCAGGGTCATAATGGAATTAGGGGGAATGACTCGGACTGTTCATTCCTTGAAAATGGCAGACCGGTTCCTTTCTCACTTCCCAAGTGTCAACTCTGTGGGAGGAAAGGGGACCATCAATCCTCAGGGTGATCAGGCTCCTGCCATTCTGATCATTGTCACTGTGGTCCTAAGATGGTGTGACTAGAGTGTGGCACTCTTTTTTTTTTTTGCATTTAAAATGTTTTAATAACAGACCTTTTATAACAGTGAGACATGTCTGCTGCTGGCAGTACCAATCTACTTCAGAGAAGATGGGCATGGAAGAAACTTCCTATGGAGTTTGTTTTCTTTCTTTTCTTTTTCTTTTTTTCTTAAAAGGCATGGACCACCACTGCTGGCCCCCTATCTTTCTTTTTTTTCTTGAATGCTGAATGTCATTTATTGAAGGAGGGAGGAGGTCTTAAATACAGGCTTACAGCACAATGGGAGAACCCCAGAGGGCAGAAGTTTCACTGCCGATGTTTTACAATCTTGCATCTAAGCTGTTAATGCCCAATATGCAGGATACACAGACAAGGAGCTTCTCTTAAGCATTTAGGAGGGTGGAACCTGGCAGGGAATTAGCCTAGGGAGGATATCAAGGTCAAGGGCAGCAGGCAAGGCAACAGTTACCCAAAATGGGGGCCAGGCTTACAGGTCCCCCCTTTTACTAAAAAATGAGCTTCTGATTTAGGTTGTGTGGGATGTCAGCAGGTTACCTTACTCATCATGGAGACACTTGCCCAGGCCACACAGGCGTTCTGTCTTAGGTTGGTGAGCGCCCCCCAGGCATTACCGGTCTCTGAATACTCATTATCATAGAGGCTCAATCATGTGTGAGCCGCAGTTAACTGCTGCCAAAGATTTCAAAGTGGCGCTGGGCTTGCAATCTGTGTGTTCGACACAGAAAAGACCAATAGAAGTCCTAACTCACCCATAGCCAGTAGGCTAAAGGCAACTGAGCCATTCCCTTCCTTAATGAGCCTTACTGCAAATTGGAGTCCTTGTAAGATGGTATCCCAAAGGCTGGATGGCTCAGAGGTTAAGAACACTGACTGTTCTTCCAGAGGTCATGAGTTCAATTCCCAGCACCCACATGGTGCTTTACTAAGATCTGCACCCTCTTCTGGCCTGCAGGGATACATGCAAACAGAACACTGTATACATAGTAAATAAAAAAAAATGGTATCCCAAAAGCAAATGGAACTTGAGTTTATAAATTTATAACTTTCAAAGCCAATCAAAATGTATATAACTGTTGAATTAAATTTATCGTGCCCAATAGAATGAAAGATTAACTGTGGTAGCTGTTGGTTAAAGTGGCGGCCATGCCGACAGAGGAGAGTGCTGGACGGAAGAGTCAGTGTACCATAGTTACTTTTTAGAGCTTTATTGGGAGAGACAGAGACCATGGAGGGAAGAGAGAGTGTGGGAAAGGGAAAGGGGATGTAGAGAGGGCCCGTCCACTTTCTAGGCTGGGACACCTAATCCTTACAGTAGCTACTTTTGCTGCCAGGGTCTCCACTGTGCTAGCTGTAGTAACCAGATATGAAATGGCAATCCCAGAAACAGTAGTAGCGGTGGTCGTCACTGTTATAACAGCAACAACGGCAGCAGCGATGTCAAATTCTCTTCTGGAGCGTGTGGGCATCAACTGGCATGGACACAGCTCCAGGAACACGAACCACCAAGGCCCATTATTCTTGATCCCAGCACGACTTAAGCTGGCAGCTCTGCAAAAGAACAGCTAAGAACCATAAAGGAAAAACAGGCAGCTCACAAGGAGCAGAACTAATGGTCTCATAATGGCTACCTTCAGGCTCACAAATTTTAAGGTATCTTCAAAGGGGGCTAGATGAATTTCAGGAGGCCAATAAATGTTGCACAGAGCCACTCCTGAGAAGTAGGTACTGCTCCAGCTTGAATAGGGTTGTGAAAATGAAAAGGCTTAGCTGGCATGCTACTGTTAACAAATGGAGGTCAGTGACCTTCAGGGTTATCCTTAATCTCCAAGGTGCCTGGGTGACACGTTCTCAAACATACTTGAAAAAGCAGTTACTATACATTACCTTCTGGAGAATCCAACTGCATGGCTGCAGTTCCTAGGCTTATGTTAATGTTTGCCAAAGCTTTCCATATTGGGCTTTCAATCCCCATTGGCATCAGAAGGGGAGAGTTTTTCACGAAGGCCCAATAGGTCTCTGCCATGTTGGGCTTCAGCAGCAGGAGTGTGGCACTCTTGATGAACATCTAAAGCAGTAAAAACCTCTCTCTAGCCCAGACACTCAGAGCAGCAGCAGGGACTGGGGGTGGATAGCACCTTCCTGTCCCTTAATCAGCAGTTCTGACTTCAAAACACCCTCGGAACAGGTCTGTTGCTCTTGAAGGTGGCAATCTCACCTCGCTTCCCAAATACAATCCATACTTAATTTCACTTGCCTGGGAAGCTATATTTAACTTGTGTCTTTGGCTGGATCCAGGGCTCTCTGTCTCACTGAAGACTGAGTGTGAGTGTGCACGGTGGAGGCAGGGCATGTGCTAAGGACAGGCTGCAGGCCAGCCCGGTAGCCCCCCACTGTCCCGACTGAACACTAGCCAGTCTCCTTCACACAAGTATGTGACCTTGTGGGGTGCCTACTTTTCCTTTGCTTTCCCAGTAAGCCTCCTCCTGGAGACTGAAGAGTAGCTACCTGGAAATATAGCCTTAGAATGCTCCTGACAGAAACCTGGTGACCCGCTGGCTGCTAGGAGGATCATAAGCAGTGAGAAATGCCAGCGTAGTCTTTCCTGTCTTGGTTTCTTGTTTGTGTATGTACCTGCACACACACACTATATGCTTAAACAGTAAAAGGAGAACTCTTATTTTCATTTATTGTTTGGAAGCAGTTTAAAATTTCCAGACGCAAAGACCCTGCCAAATGTGGTAGCATTGGCTTATAATAGCTTCACTTGGGAGGTGGAGACAGAGAGTCGGGAGTTCAAGGTCATCCTCAGCTACATAGCAAGTTCTACAAGGCCAGTCTGAGATATGTGAGATACTGTCTCAAAAACAAACAGCCTGGCAGTGGTGGCACACGGCTTTGATCCTAGCACTCTGGGAGGCAGAGCCAGGTGGATCTCTGAGTTCGAGGCCAGCCTGGTCTACAGAGTGAGATCTAGGACAGGCACCAAAACTACAAAGAGAAACTCTGTCTTGAGAAAAACAAAGCCAAAAAAACAACCCTGACGAAAGGCCTGCTTTCTCTGTTTCTTTCTAGGACTTCTTATCTGCTGTGGAGAAGGCAGAGGACAGCTTTACCGGTGCACTTCCTGGGAATGCTGGGCACCCGATACCTGTCTCTTCCAGACCACAGGAGCCTCTGCAGACACGATCCTCAAGACCATTGCCATCATACCCCACTTCTTTGAGCTGGCCTGTCCCGGGACTCTGTCTCCCTACTCCCAGCATGCCCCAGACCATCAGGGATCCACTTTGTTCAGGAGCAGCGTCTCTAAGACCTGTCTCGGTCTCTAGCAGCAGCATGGGCAATCAGCAAAGAACAACTCTAACAAAAAAAGTGCTCCAGGAGTCACCAGGACCCTGGGCCTCAGCCGCACAGCCGGGCCTCATCTTTGGGAGCCACCAGCAGGGCTTTGGTGGCTTTGAGGCACCCGATCAAGATGAGTTTGACAAGGCCTTAGCAAGCATGGAGCTGGAAGGAGATGGCTTAGAGCTAGAACTTGGAGTTGACGGTGGAGCCACCCATATCCCACCTGCTCAGCACCATGAGGATCCAGTACTGGCAAAAAAGGCCAGAGTGGCTGACCTGAGTGGATCTTTCCAGAAGGGGCCCGTCATCCGCTGTAGGAGTCCAGGGCCTTCCTTGAGACCTCGAGCCAAAGGCAGCCTTCCTCTCCCATCTGCCTTAGCAGTTTCCACTTCCCATCAAAGAGGCTCCCCCGGTCCTACACCTCAGCCTCTCCAAGTAGCTGGGAGACCCATTCAGAACAGCCCACAGAATCATTTGCCTGGTCAGCCATTTCAGTCTCCCAGAGCTTGGTCAAAGGGCACAGCCCGTTTTCCTGGACTTGGACGTCCTCACTGCAGCTCTACGGTGTTTCCTCGGGGACCCTTGCCGTCCCGAGCCTCAGTGTCTTCGGTTGACTCTCCTGTCAGCACCCCGAGGGTTCCTCAGCCAGCTCTGCAGACACCTGTAGTCACCAACCACCTGGTTCAACTTGTCACTGCTACCAACCAGACACCCCAGCAGCCCTCCCGCTCCTCCGTTCGAGCTAAAACCCGCCGCTTCCCTGGCCCAGCAGGACTTCTACCTCACCAGGTGAGTGACCAGTTTTCCAGGACACTGGGATCCAGGGGAGGAAACAGTAGTCCAGTCTTAGACTGTCTTCACTGAGCATGATCTGCAGAACCCACGTGGAAAAAAAAAGAAGACAAAACCAGCATGGAGACACATGCCTGTAATCCTCACTCTGGTGAGGAACTGAAAAGTTTCCTGGGGTTCACTGACCAAGCAGCCTAGCTTACTGGGGAAGCTCTAAGACAGTGAAAGACCCTGCCTCAAAAAACAAAGTAAGGGCTGGAGAGATGGCTCAGAGGTTAAGAGCACCTGTTCTTACAGAGGACCTGGGTTCAATTCCCAGCCTCTGCATGGTGGTTCACAGCTGTCCTGTCTAACTCCAATCCCAGGGGAGCTGACACCCTTTTCTGACCTCCATAAGCGCCAGGCACACATGCATATGCAGGCAAAACAGCCATACAATAAAATAATAAATAATTTTAAAAAGTAAAAAACAGGGGCTGGAGAGATGGTTCAGAGGTTAAGAGCACTGATTGCTCTTCCAGAGGTCCTGAGTTCAATTCCCAGCAACCACATGGTGGCTCACAACCATCTGTAATGAGATCTGCTACCCTCTTCTGACCTGTAGTCAGTCATACATGCTGTATACAAAATAAATAAATAAATCTTTATTTAAAAAAAAAAAAAGGTAAAAAACAAAGTAAATGGTGCCTCAGGTCTCCCTAGGAGTATATCTGAGGTTGTCCTCTGGCCTCCACATATGTGCACAGGCATACACACATATATATGTAAAAAATGAGATTTGCAAAGCTGTGAAAGTCAGAAGTGGGGAGGGAAAAAGGGGGTGGCTCAGAGGTAGAGCACTTACCTAGTAGACACAAGGGCCTGAGTTCCAACCCCAGCACTGCCGGGAACGGCTTGCCTATAAGGGGTCGGGTTTCCTAAGTTAGATTCATTGAGGTGGGAAGGCCCCTGGGCTGGGGTCCTGGACTGAACAAAAGGAAAGTAGACTGCACACTGGCATTTATCACCCACTGCTTCCTAGTGGTGAGTATTGTGACTAGCTGCCTCAGGCTCTTGCCACTGTGAGTTTCCTGCCATGATCAAGTGTCCCCTGTAAGCCAAACTAAACTTTTCCTTAAAAAAAAGAAAAAAGAAAAAAAAAAGTGGGCAGGAAGAGTACTTCAAAAACCACCTGTGAAAACCACCATGCAGAGGCTAGGAATTGAACCCAGGTCCTCTGTAAGAACAACAGGTGCGGTCAGGCGGTGGTGGTGCACGCCTTTAATCCCAGCACTCAGGAGGCAGAGGCAGGTGGATCTCTGTGAGTTCGAGGCCAGCCTGGTCTACAGAGTGAGTTCCAGGAAAGGTGCAAAGCTACACAGAGAAACCCTGTCTCGAAAAACAAACAAACCAAAAAAGAACAACAGGTGCTCTTAACCTCTGAGCCATCTCTCCAGTCCTTACTTTGTTTTTTGAGGCAGGGTCTTTCACTGTCTTAGAGCTTTTGTGTCTGGTGTTTGCTAGCCCTAGACAGGACGGTTTTCTCACTCGGGTTAGCCCAGAGGTAGATATTGGGCAATTGATTTAGGACTGAGAATAAACCTGCAGTGTGGTGGGAGAAGTCGGTGGGGTGAGTGACCCTGCTCCAGGGGTCTTTCCTCGGCTCTGCCTCGGCCTTGCTCGGTGGCATTCAGTAGATAAGCAGGGAGGGTAAAGGGGAGGGCGGGGACTGTGCTTGGGGGTTGGTCCAGCAATGGAGGACAGGCTGAAGAGCAGGTGCTCTAGAGATCACAAAACACTTCACTGTGGCCGGTGCTGGGGGCCAGCCTGAGGAAGCCGGGGTTGGAAGTGAAGCATCCCTGCAGAGTTTATTTGTAAGTGGTGATGCGTCCCTCACAGGAGACTTGAGTTAGAGCCGGAAGGTCACGGAAGCTCTGCTCAGGCCGTGGTAGGTATCTCTCCCATGGGGGATTGACACAGTCCCTCGTGTTCCTCGTTCTTCCTGGCCCTTCAAGAGAACCCAGCAGGTGGTCTGCTCTTTCCTGAAAAGGGCCTCTGGGAAGGCTGCTCAGTAACTCATCACAGACCCCTCTGTTTGGGTCACTGCCCCCTTCAGGCAGCGCCGGGCCTTGCTTCTGAACCAGCCACAGTTTCCTTACATTCCCAGACTGATCCCCAAAGTGTCTTTTTTAAGCTACCAGTGAGGCTCCTGAGACTGTGTTAGGAACGATGTAATATGTGCTAATTGTCCTTGATGGTTTCCTGAACTCATTATGTAACCCAGACAAGATGCTGTACTTGTAAATAACAGCTGCTGAGCTTGCTCTCGCCTTCTCCTCCCCTCTTAGCAGAGCGGGAAGAATTTGGAGGAGATCATGGTTTCCACACCCCAGACTCCGACTCATGGTGCCCTGGCCAAACTCCAGACTGAGGTAACTTCTGTGTAAATCTCCACTTGTTGGGTGACATTCAGAAGTGAGGGGCACCCTTGCATGCCTCAGTAGATGCTGCTAGGCCTATACTAAAGGGCAGGTGGAAAAAGCAGCTGGGGGTGGGCAGCAGTTTTATAGACCTAGACTGAGGCCTGTCCTGCTGCCATGGCCCAACCTTCTCTTCCATCTGAGAACTATAACCCACCTAGCTGCCTCGTTCCCTAGGGAGGAGAGTGTAATAAGGCTTATGAGATGTTATCTTGGGAACCCTCTCCGGTTTCTGGGAGCTGAGCTGGGGAAGATCCAACCTCATCTTGTCTCCAGGAGGTTTCCTTTCAGTGGGTAGGACCAGCTGCCCTCCTCCTGGTGCTCTAACTGACTTATTCTGTCCTCAGGCCCACCTCTGCTTTTCATTCTCTCAGTGTTGCCTTGTGCTGGTGTAGTCATCTGGATTCAAAGCCATTGTTGATATATAAGACAACTAATGGTTAAAACCAGGGGCATCTCTGGGAATAGTGGCGCACAACTTTAATCTCAGCATTTGGGAGGCAGAAGCAGGTGGATCTTTGTAAGTTTGGGGCCAGCCCAGTCTACAAAGTTTCAGGACAGCCGTGGTTGTTACTTGTTACACAGAGAAACATGTCTTGAGGGAACAAAAAAGAGAGAGAGAGACAAAGAAACCAGGGGCATGTACTAAAAACAAATGGAGCCAGGTAGTGGTGGTGCTTGGGAGGCAGGGGCAGGCAGGTTTCCAAGTTCGAGGCCAGCCTAGTCTACAGAGTAAATTCCAAGATAGCCAAAAACAAGAAACAAACACAAACTTGGGACATCAAATAAAATATGAGTGGGCCGGGCAGCAGTGGAACACGCTTTTAGTCCCAGCACTCGGGAGGCAGAGGCAGGTAGATTTCTGTGAGTTCAAGGCCAGCCTGTTCTAGAGCAAGACCCAAGACAGGCACCAAAACTACATGGAGAAACCCTGTTTCAAAAAACTAAAACTAGCTGGGCGGTGGTGGCGCACGCCTGTAATCCCAGCACTCGGGAGGCAGAGGCAGGTGGGTCTCTGTGAGTTCGAGGCCAGCCTGGTATACAAAGCGAGTTCCAGGACAGCCTCCAAAGCTACAGAGAAACCCTGTCTCAAAAAAAAAAAAAAAAAAAAAAAAAAAAAAAAAAAACTAAAACGAAAAGGCTGGAATCAAAATGACCAAGATGCTCTATAAGCCTATAAATATATACACAGAGTCCCTACTAAAACTTCCGAAAATTATAAGAGGGATGTCTGGGGCTTGAGTGATGCTTAGCAGTTAAGAGCCCTGGATGCTTTTGCACTGAACCTTTGTTCTTCTCCCAGCACCCACACCAGGTAGCTCGTGCCTGCCTGTAACTCCAGCTGCAGACAATCCAGCGTCCTCTTCTGGCCTTTGAGAGCACTGGCATGCACGTGTGTGCATACATACTCTCAGGCCCATATACATACCCATAAAATAAATAAATCTTTAAAAACCATAAAAGAAGGTAGATAGCCTTTGCTTCATTGTAATCCCATTCTGGCTGCTTAGTGAGGGATGCAGGGTGCAGCCAGGTCACATGGCATTTTCAGTTCATTATGGTAATTAAGAGGCAACTCCCACCCCCCCCCCAGGAACTCACTGTTTCTCTCCCTGCTCTGCCTCAGCCAAGGGTCTTTCTCAAGGTAGATGCACTAATTCAGGCTCCCCTCTGCTCTGTGGTACCAGAATGTTGCCAGTTCCCAGGGATCTGTGGAAGAAGATTTTGGGCGAGGGCCCTGGCTCACCATGAAATCTGCTCTGGGTCTGGATGAGGGAGACCCCACCTGCTTCCTCTCTACCTACAGTATTGTCATGGTGCTGCGCAAGGTAAGGGTCTAGAGAACCCGACGGCCTGCTCCACCTCAGGAAGAGGCTGTCTGCCCCTCTTACTTAGTCCCGTCCCCAGAAGGCGGCTTGCTGTCCTCCACAGCATGAGCACAGTGCTGGGCATCCTCTGCATACCAGATTGAGAGATAGATAGGGGTCAGGCACACTGCCACCCCAGGAACTAGTGGTCTCTCATCCAGATGCATGTTGGTGCATGTATCAGTAAATCTCCACTGCCATGATGGAGTGAGCCGCAAAAACCAATACAAAAGGAAAGACACCTCAGAGAAAGAAGGACCTGCTGGCTTGGGCCTCTATAGGGAGCACAAGTGAGCCCTTCCACCTGCCTTGACCTGCCCTAAAGGAAGGCTGTTACCATCCCCTGGTTGCCATGGGGAGTTACGTGCGGGCATGGCCAGCCCAGTGAATGTGTCCCCTTGGAAGCAGGCAGCTCTCAAGCAGCTCCCCAAGAACAAGGTCCCCAACATGGCAGTGATGATCAAGGCCCTGACCCGGAGCACAATGGATGCCAGTGTGGTTTTTAAGGACCCCACAGGTAAGGAGCAAGTCCTGGGTGTCTTATGAATGACCTCCATTGAGGTCAAGAGATGAGCAGCCCACTTCCCAGCTAGAGCTCAGACCCTTTGCTGTGCCCTTGACCCTGAGACAGAGGCCATGTGGTTTTTGCAGGAGAGATGCTTGGGACGGTTCACAGGGTGCTTCTGGAGACACACCAGAATGAGCTGAAGCCTGGCTCGGTGCTGTTGCTGAAGCAGGTAAGGGAGCTCCAGAAGGGACCTGCTGCAGGGAAGAGCCCCAGGGGGTTCTTGCGCCTGGCTGGCTGACTTCCCTCCATTGCCAACCAAGGGGAAGCAGAAGCCCTGGTTTGCTGGAACCGAGGGCAAGCCTCTGGCTATCTTCAAGGATAAATGGGGATGGAAAGTTGTGTTGGGAGTGGTAAGTGGTTCTGTGTGAACTTGGTGCAGAGGACGGGAAGCCAAAGGAAAAGCTGGTTCCTGCCGGTCACCCAGCAGCACCATGCTCCCTGCAGACACTGACTCCCCTTCCTAATTCCAGATTGGAGTGTTCTCTCCTTCACTCAGAAACCATTACCTCAACGTGACACCCAACAACCTGGTCCATATTTACAGTCTAGATTCCGGGGATGGGGACTTCCTCAAGGCACCTGAGTCCTTGCCCAAGGTAAGTGGGTCAGGCTAGACAGACGGTGACTGGCAGAGCTTTGCTGCCTGGTTTCTTTCATGTCTTCCTCTCTGAATCCCTGGAGGCGAAAGTGTGAAGGGGCAGTTCCACTGAGGTGAAGAGGTGCCTTCAGGAACAGGAGTATCCGCTGCTGCTGTTCCAGCCGCCTGCCAATCGGCTGAGTAACGGTACCTAGAGAGCAGCTGGCTTCCGGGTGATCCCTGAATGTCTAAGGGCAGACTTGATCATCTGAGAAGTCAGGAGTCGCCTGGGGTAGTGACAGGAAAGGAGGGAGGGTCGACTCTGTGCCAGGTGGCCCTTGCTCTGAGACTTCCCTTTAGGAACTGAGGCAAACCTTTGGTGTCTGTGGGAGCTGAAGACAGCCCCTGGCAGGTCTACCCAGGCTGGATCCTGCTGACTCCACCCTTAGGATCCTGGCCTGGAAGAAGGCAGGAGACCTGGGTCTTGTCCAGGTTCTGCTAAGAATTTCTGCTGTGACCTTGGGCAAGTCCTGTTCCTTCCCCTGGCTTTGCACTATCATAGAACAAGTGTTTGACTTGATGACCTCCAGTCACTGTGGACCTTTATCTCTGGTATTCTACTCACATTTCCTCCTTTTCTGTGGACCCTTTTCTGTGCCCTCATGGTCACCCCACCTCTATAACCTTCATTTTCTTTAAAATGTGTCCTTCCTTTTGTGTAGGGTTTTTCTGTTGGATTGTTTCTTTTTTAAAGATTTATTCATTTTGGATTGTTTCTTTTTTTAAGATTTATTTGTTTTATTTTATGTGTGAGTGTTGTGTTTGCCTGTATGTATTTATGTGCACTGTGTTCTTGGTGCCTGTGGAAGCTGGAAGAACTCCTGGAACTGGAGTTACAGATGATTGTGACCCACCATGTGGGTGTGGGAATTGAACCTGGGTCCTCTAGAGCAACTTGTGCTGTTAACGCTGAGCGTTTTCTCTAGCCTTGATAGCAGCTTTTTTTAAATCTCAGGCTAGCTCCTTACCACACTGGCGAATGGTTTCTGTGCCTTCTGTGGTGGTTATACAGAGTCCCTAAAACATTAGGCACTGATAGAATTTGGAAAGGTCAGCCCAGAGGTCTGTTTTGGTTTAGTTATCTGCTGTTTTGGGTGTTTGGTATTTCATCTCTCTCCCTCAGCTTGGGCCTGAGTGATCCTGGCCCCCCGCCCCATTCCCTTATCATATCTTTGTTCTGAGAGGTCCTCCCTTTGAGGTCATCTGGGTAGAGGAAACCCCACCCCAGGGGTTTCAGGGATATTGAGCACTTGTAACCAGACCCACTGTCCTCAGGATCTGGGAAGCTTCCATGGAGACCTCCAGCCTGATGTGGCTGCAGAGCCCACACCGAGCCTCAGAGCAGCCCAGAACTCAGCAGTGTCTCCTGAGGAAGAGCTCCCAGAGGCAGGTAAGGCACATGCCCCCTCAGCATCCTCTGGCCTCACTCAGCAAGAGTGCTTCTGCGCAGCTGCCCCTCACACCTCCCGCTGTGCATCTGTGGACTGGCACAGCGTTTTCCAGCGGTCAGAGCATTTTTTCAGCAAAGCTGCCAGCCGGTTCAGAGCTCTTACTCTCCTGTGACAGTGGGGTAGACGCCGTATGAAGCACACAGTGGTCCATGGCTCCCCCGTTTGCTGGCAGGACCTTCAGCTGACAAAGGGAATATCACCAACCCCTGAGTGCATGGCCCAGTTTGTGTCCTATTTCAGGTCCTCATGAGCAGGTCATGGAGGCAGACTTCCCACTCAGGCTCCAGAAGGAGGGCCAAGGAGTCACATATCCATGTGGCCAGGGAGACAGGGACACAAACCTGAGAGGCTCAACTGGAGCCACCCTCAGATGGAGCCATCATGTCCTAGTCACTTCCTTAGCTTTCAGTTTCAGAAATTCAATCCTGCCTGGCCTGGAGGCAGTAGGATTATGGGTAGAGGTCTCACCCCAGCCACATTCACAATATATGTAAACCACAAAGCCCATTTGTTATTTCCCACATGAGAGACTCTGCCCTTCATGCTGGAGTCTTGTGTTGTCTGGAATCCTGCACTCTCTCCTTGTAACTGAGCCTGCTGCTGACCCCACTGCTGTCTGAAGAAGCTCCTGGTGGTCCCAGGGTGAGTGAGGAGAGCTGGCTGTGGAACAGGGCACTCGTGTCGTGTTGTACGGCTCTACAGGGCTGAAGACAGATAGACGATCCCTGCTGTTTCCTGAGAGCCTGGCCTTCACCCGCTCCTCCCTTCATAGCACAGCGCCCACAGGGCAACTTCTGGTTTTTGAGACAAGAATTTTCTGTGTAGTCCTAGCTGGCCTGGTACTCACTATGCTGCACAAGCTAGCCTCAAACTCACAGCAGTCCTTTTGCCTTAGCCTCCAAGTGCTGGCATTAAAGGCAAGCACTGCCATGCCCAGCCCATTGGGCAACTTCTTCCTTGCTGTAAGCAAATAACAGCCCCACCGCCCCTGAATACAGTGCTTGTCGCCTTAATTAAACTTCGAATGCTCCCAATCTGCCTTCTCTTTTTCCTCCCAGCAGCAGCTACTGAGTGCTCTGGCCAGACCTGGAGCCGGGCTCCCGGTGTAATTTACAGTCTGCCTGGGGGGCGGGGGGGGGGGTGGGGGGATGCAGTCCTGGAAGTGGCGACAGGGAGAGCGGAAGTAAGCTCACTTTGGGCAAGTCGCTGACCTCTTTAAAGTCTGTCTCTCAGTAAAGTGGGTTTTATTCCAGCAGCCACCCTGAGCTGCCTTGAGAAGGGTTTTGAGGTGGAATGAGCATGCAGTGAATGTGACTTCAGGATTACCAGAGTCAGCAGCATCTCCAGCTTCCCATAAGCACCACATCTGACAGGAACGCTTTCCCTCTTCTTTTTCATTCTGTCTGTTGGGAAGCCAGGCATGCTGTGATGTTGTGAAGGTCAGAGGACAACTTGTGGGAATCAGTCCTCCTCTGCTGTATAGGTCCAGGAATCACCTCCCTGGGATGGCACTCCCTCCTCCCCCTACCCTCAAGACAAAGTTTCTCTGTGAATTGCTATGTAGACCAGACCGGTCTTGAACTCAGAGATCCGCCTGCCTCTGTCTCTGAAGTGCTGGGATTAAAGGCGTGTGCCACTAGGCCTTTCACTCTGCATGTCCACCGAGGCACTCCTGGGTTGGGGTGCTCTCTCCCACTGTCAGCTGAGAGCCTAGGTTGATAAACTGTCATTCCTAAATCATACCCCTCATCGAATAAGAAAGTTGCAATAGGAAACCTCAGGATCCTTCCTGCTCCTCACTGCCTCTGGACAGACGCGTGAGGAGTCCCCATTCCTACTAGAATGGCCCAGGGATTGCATCCTGCCTTTTGCTGTGCATGTGTTGGTGGGGAGACAGGGAAGGGCATCATGGCAGTCTCAGACCCATTGGCATGGCATCCTGCCCCAGAGGAGCCACCTTTCCAGTTGTGTGGCCAGGTCAAGGGTCTCCGAAAGGGCAGAGGCTTCAGATCTGAGTTGTGGGACTCTGTGGTTGTCGGCGTCTCCTCACATCCACTTCCCTCCGCAGATGACCTGGATGGACTTCTGAGTGAGCTCCCTGAGGACTTCTTCTGTGACCCCAGTTGGGGCTGCCTCAAGACAGGACATCCACCTTGAGCTGGCAGTCTCTGCGCCCAGACAAGCTCTAGGTGCATCTGGTCACATCCAGGGGAGAGGAAGCCAGTGCAGCTGGAGACTAGACAAGCTCATGGTGTGATGCCTCCTCCTGGCCACCTTCTTGAACCCCCAGTGATGGACCAGACAGTGTGCTGCTGTAGCCTGACAACTTCCTCTGGTATGGGCATACTGGAAATCGGAGCAAGGCTAGCTCTCCAGCCTCTCTGGCTTTGGAGCCCTGTGGAGCATCGTCCTCCAGCTGGCAGGAAAAGTGTGACCCTCCCACTACATCTGAACTTCAGAGATGTTGAGCCTGGTTTCCTTGTCCCTTTGTTTCTTGGTCCCCTAACAGCCGAGGAGCCCCGAGGAGCCACAGCCACAGCAAAGGTGACCTAAGGCTACAATAGCCAATGAGCCCTCGAGGGTGATGGTGGAGTACAGGCTCTTGTACCTGGTTCCGAAATAAAGTAGCCCTCCTCATCTGCCACATTTACTCCGCCATTCTCTGCTGGCGGGGGCAGTCGAGCACCAGCGGGTGGACAGCGAGGCAGAGCAAAGACCTTTGACCGCACGCGTGTGCGTGCGTGCGTGTGTGTGTGTGTGTGTGTGTGTGTGTGTGTGTGTGTGTGTGTGTGTATACTCACATACAATTTCTCTCCCCTCCCTCCCTCCTTCCCTCTCTGCCTCGCTTTTTCTCTTTTTAATTTTATTGTATATGTGTATGGGTGTTTTGCCTGCATTTATGTCTGTGTGCCAACTATATGCTTAGTGCCCTTGGAGGCCAGAAGAAGGCTTTAGATCCTTTGGTACTAGAGTTACTAGTGGTTGTGAACAGGGTAACCTCGAACTCAGAGAGATTCACTTGCCTGCTCCATTGATCTCAATGAACAATATTGCTATGTTACCATTAGCACGTGAATGCCTACAGAGTCCAGAAGATAGTGTAGAAATCCTGATGTAGGTGCTGGGACTCTGCTGAGCCATCCCTCCAGCTGACAATCAAGCATCTTGTACGATGTCTCTGGGAATCGGTTAGTAAGATGCCATTCTCTCTTGGTTTTTGTTGGCGGTGCTGGGAGTTGGGCCTAGGGCCTTGTACTGCAGGTACTCAGCCTCTGCTCCATCCCAGGCCCTCCTTTGTTTTTTTTGTTGGTTTGTTGTTGTTGTTGTTTTTATCTTTTTTATTTTGAGGCAGGCTCTCACTGAGTTACCTGGTCTGACTTTAAACTTGGCAATCCTGCCCCAGCCTCCCAAGAAGCGAGGACTGCAGTCTTGTAGCATCAGGTCCAGCTTTTCCCTTCTTACCAGGGTATCTGTGGGCCTAGGTCACTAACTGAGGAAATGGTCTGGTGGGATTCTCCTCTGTACAGTGTCCCCTCCATACTGTTGGAAAGGCAGTCAGATGGTATGCAGCCACAGGAGGGTTAGGGAGTTGTGCTCTCCTAAGGGCAGAAGATGTCCTATCAGTTGAGCTGAGTTCTGTGTGGTTGGCATCTTCTTCCCCTGTTCATTCGTTTATATTAGTCTGGACCCGGTTTTTGTTATCCTTTGAGCTATAACCAATGTGGCCTTATTTCTTTTGTTGCTTGGGAACTTCGGTTCTCTCCTCAGCACCATCTTTCAGACCACGACGGACAAGAGCCTGGCTGGGGCAGGAAAGGACCCAGGGTTGAAGTTGCCAACCCATTATCCTCCCCAGAATGAAGGGCGGAGAGGAAGCAGGTTGAAGAGACCTGTTGGCCTGGCAGGCCCCACCCCCCCAGTTGTCACTGAGCAGCTGAGAGTGAACCCCTCCATGCACTGCTCCAAGAGACTGATCCCATATGTCTAGTCATGGATGGGACTGTAGGAAGCTGGGAGCTGCTGACTGCAGGGAGCCTTGGTCCAAAAGGCTTTGTGCTGTAGGCCAGGGCAGCACAGGACTTGTTTCCCAGTGCCTTGCACTTACACATTCTCTTCTTCTGCCTGCTGCTAATGCTTACTCTGCCTCTAGCTTAGACCTGGGCCAGGCCATCTAGGTGTTGGTGTCAACCAAACTATCTTGTGTTTTCTTTGGGACACCTCCCAGCCCTGGTCCCCCTGCCCAGTCTCAACTAAACCCAAACTGTTTTAGATCTTAGTTTCTAGGGTGCTTCCTTGTTCCCCAGACTAAAGTCCCAGGAAGCAGACTGAACATCAAATCCCCTGGCACTGTTCCCTCTAGTTCAACTTCTGGCCTCCTGTGGATCCACTGGCAGGCCTCCTTCCTCTGCCTCAGAAGCTAGTGTTAAAACCTACGCACTGGGATCTCTGGGGGACAGAGCTATACTCAGCACTTTCAGGCTTGTGAGGCAAGAGGGCAGGGCAGAGGTTAGGCTCTGACTGTTGTACGCCTCAGGGAGCAAAGGGACACCCACCACTTTGGCCCTTCTTGGCCCCTCCTTGCTTTGCCAGACTCCCAACCCTGGGAACTCAGCTGTGGGTGCTCAGCCAGGCCGTCAGCAGGGCAATTAAAATACTGTATGGCTTCCAGTAGGGTTAATCACAGCTGCCTCATAGAGGTGCCTTTCTCTGAGGATCTTCAAACCCTCATCCGCCATGATCTCACTGTCCTTCTGGGATCCCCACCCTCCAGCGCTACCAAGAAGCTGGGAGCCAAGCACGGTTGAGCAGAGGGTGAGGGCAATACCGGAAGAGGCCCGGGTTCTGCCACCCACCTGGGCAGAGAAGGAGGAGTGTTTGCTCTGGCAGAGAATAGGGACCTTTATTCAATGTTCAGGAGAGGCCAGCCTGCCATGAGCCAGGTGCTCCTAAACACTGTCGAGACTGACCATGCCAGGACCTGCCCTGCAGCCACATCCAGCATGGTAGAGTGATGTCTATGGTATGTGGACTGGGCTAAGCCCATCCAATGCCCTTTAGAAGTTGAGTAGCACCAGGCGGTGGTGGCACACACCTTTAATCCCAGCACTCGGGAGGCAGAGACAGGTGGATGGATCTCTGTGAGTTTGAGGCCAGCCTGGTCTCCAAAGCGAGTTCCAGGACAACCTCCAAAGCAACAGAGAAACCCTGTCTCAAAAAAAAAAAACAAAAAACCATAAATAAATAAATTGATGGATGAATGAATGAATGAATGAATGAATAAACAAATAAATAAAAGAAGTTGAATAGCTGTTACTGCAGGGACATGTGACCCAGCAGGTTGCCTTGGATGAACGAGCAGGAGATTCCAAGCCATTGGATAGTGGGGAAGGGTGGAGAACCTGGTGAGAAGAATGCCATGTGGTGTGGGGCCAGACCAGGAAATGTGGACTTGCGTGGAAGAGCCCGAGCCAGACTGCAGAAGTTTTTAAGGGAGGTAAGTTTTGGACAGTTGGTTCTGGCTGCAGCAGGGGGCATGTGGTCCGAGAAAGACAGACTGAACTGAAGCTGGGGACAGAATGTGGGAGACAGGTCCTGTGTGGGCCTGTGGCCAAGAGGAAGTGAAAGACACGGAGGAGGGGAAGGTTGCTGGAAAGTCAGGGTGGTAGCAGGCGCAAGGAGCCAGGAGGAACCCACATTGCATCATTGACACCACCCCGCCTGCAGCTCAGGAGGCAGAGGCTGCCGGGCAGGCTGGCAGACACCCCTCCACTCTCCCCTGCTCTACCAGACGGTCAGACCAGCTGGTGTGGTTTCACAGCCTCATTCCGCCCCCAACAGGCTCCTGGAGGTACAACCATTTCCTCCAGAGGGTGAATGGGTGTACAGTTCTAAGGTCAACCCCTTGGCACACCTCAGGTAGGCATGTGAGGCCTCTTAGAGGAAAAGAAAAACTAGTCACTGAAGGTAGAGACCATGTCCTGCTTGGGCATGAGGGGACAGGAGAGGCTTGCCTAACTATCAAACCCACATGGTGGTAGCCCCTAGAGTCCAAGTGCCTCGTCTAAGACCGGATCTTTGCCCTGCCCTCACAAGCTATTCGATCTTGAGCCAGTAGTTTTCCCTTGTTAAGAATTAAGTCTAACCCTGAGGAAAGGCACAAAGCTACAAAGAGACAAACCCTGTCCCGAAAAACCAAAAAAAAAAAGAAGAAAGAATTAAGTTCCTGCCAGGGCAGCGATGGCACTCGCCTTTAATCCCAGTGGGGGGGGGGGGGGGGTTGGCCCTGGGCTCGTGGCAGAGCCAGGCAAATCTCTGTGGGTTCAAGGCCAGCCTGGTCTGTTACAGAGTGAGTTCCAGGAAAGGCACCAAAACTACACAGAGAAACCCTGTCTCAAAAAAAAGAAGAAAAAAAAAGAATTAAGTTTCTTAAATCTGTAAAATAAGACTACCCATGTCAGGTGCTGAACTGAACTACTTAAGCTTGGCCGTCTCATTTGCTGACCAAATCTGTTATCTGAGTAGAGGAGGATATGAGAGTGACTGAAATTCTACTAAGTGTGGTACATGCTTGCAGCAATGGCTGTTATTTCAAATTCAGGAAGAATGGTTTCTCCCCTGACTGAGGTCTCTGGGCCATCCTGGGCTCCTGACCACTTCCTCAGCTAACACTGTGGAGGCTGTAGGACCTTGGTCCTCCCCCTGCCCTGTCCTGCCCATCCATCCATCCCCTGCTTGACCGCTTGGACTAGAAGGCTCACTCCTGAGGAGTGGGATCCAGGATTGACCTTGGCTCAGGACTAACGGAAGAGTACCAGTAGGGGCAGGGGCTGGCCCAATACCTTCTGCATTAGGATCATGACTCTAGGCAAACTGTTTACCAATGCAATGAGGGGCCTATTTATAGACTCAGCTGCTTCCCCAGCTTACCAGGAAGGGGGCAGGGTGGCTCCCCAGAGCAAGGGTGCTAGCTGAGACAAGGAACAGTTCTCTGCCTAGGTGGCACTACCCAGGCCACTGGACCCCTCATGGCAGGGGAGACCTTTCCTTTCACATCCTCCACACTGCGTGCTCTCCGCCTACAGAGAGAATGGCTGGAATGGGAGGACAGGAGGCGGGCTGCTGCTTTTCGGTGTCGAAGCCAGAGGTACCTCTCTAGTCCCCAGGCACGACTTTTGAGGCCTCGCCGCTCCTGCCGAGACCCAGCTGTCCACAATGCCCTGTTCTCTGGGGACCTACAGCAGGTTCAAATCCTGTTCCAAGATGAAGAGGCTGCCAACATGATTGTGGAGACTGTGAGCAACCAGCTGGCCTGGTCAGCAGAACAGGGTAAGGAGTTCTGCCCACCTAGGTGGGCAGAAGAGCGGGGGTGGGGAAGAGAAGAGTCCAGACTCTGCTTCTCTTTAAAGACCCTAAAGTGGGCTGCCCATCATCACCACCCACTTTAGCTCCTTCCTAAACAGTTGAGGCAAAGTGTGGATTTGGGTTTTGGTTTCTGGTTTTGTTTTGTTTTTGTGGTTGTGAGACAGGGTCTCACTATGTAGATCAGGCTAGCCTCAAACTCATAGAGATCCACCCACTTCTGCCTCCTGAATGCTGGGATTAAAGGCATGCACCACCACATCCAGCCTCCAAAAGTTATGTTCTTATATAACACATAACACAGCTTGAAACTTGGTTTTGGTTGACAAACAGTTGTATGCACTATATTAATTATATAGGAATAGTCATGTTTATATATATATATATATATATATATATATATATATATATATATATATATATATATATTACACTTATTGAAGTTGGGGGGTAGGGAGAAGACCCAAGCACCTCCTTCTGAACCATGTCACCAGTCCATTAAGCACTTTATTTTTTTACTTTTTAACTTTTTTTTTGGCTTTTTGAGACAGAGTTTCTCTGTGTAGCTTTGCGCCTTTCCTGGAACTCACTTGGTAGACCAGGCTGGCCTCAAACTCACAGAGATCCGCCTGGCTCTGCCTCGAGAGTGCTGGGATTACAGGTGTGTGCCACCACCGCCCGGCAGCACTTTATTTATTTATTTTTTTAAAGATTTATTTGGGGCTGGGGATTTAGCTCAGTGGTAGAGCGCTTGCCTAGCAAGTGCAAGGCCCGGGGTTCAATCCTCAGCTCAAAAAAAAAAAATTTATTTGTTTATTATGTATACAGAAAAAGGCTTCAGATCTCATTACAGATGGCTGTGAGCCACCATGTGGTTGCTGGGAATTGAACTCAGGACCTCTGGAAGAGCAGCCAGTGCTCTTCACCTCTGAGCCATCTCTCCAGCCCTGGAACTTTATTTTTGAGTGCTTATTAATAAGCATTGTCTTTGCCGCTGTGCTCCAACCCACAGCTTTTTAAATTTTGAGAAAGTCTTGCTAAGTAACCCAGGCTGGTTTTCAACTCACTCCATAGCTCAGGCATATTTTGAACTTGTGATCCTTCTGCCCCAGCCTTTGGAGTAACTGGGACTGTGTGCTTGTCCCATCAGGTCCTGTCCAATATGTTACTGACATTTGTTTTGAAACAGGACCTCTTTATGGCCCAGACTGGCCTAAGACTTTGGATCTTCCTGTCTCATGCTCTTGAATGATGGGGTTATACTCATACACCACCATGCCTGGCCACATGCAATATTATCAGCTGATTTTTTTTAAGTCCACAAAATACTTGAAGCTGTACATAAATGTACCAGGATTTATATAACTACTCTACAGATAGAATGGTAGATTCGGGTCCTTTCTCCTCTTTTTTTTTTTTTTTTTTTAGCTGAGGACCGAACCCAGGGCCTTGCACTTGCTAGGCAAGCACTCTACCACTGAGCTAAATCCCCAACCCCTGGGTCCTTTCTCCTTAAAAAAATTTTTTTTTATGGCTGAGACTCTTGGCCTTTCTAACATGTAGATGGTATCTTATTTTTCAGCTGTAAACATTCTTCAGTGTTAGCTAGAGTCAAAGGCCTCAAATCTTTAATCCCTGCCCCCACCCCCCACTCACTAGAGCAGAGCATATAAGATCAGCTGGAAGAGAGAGATGGTGGCGCACACCTTTAATCTCAGCACTGAGAAACAGGCAGGCAGATCTCTGAGTTCAAAGCCAGCATGGTCTACAAAGTCCCACCCAGGACAGCCAGAGCTACACAGAAGGACTCTGTTTCGGGGAAGAAAAAAAAAAAAAAGCAAAACAAGCCGGGCAGTGATGGTGCACGCCTTTAATCCCAGCACTCAGGAGGCAGAGCCAGGCGGATCTCTGTGAGTTCAAGGCCAGCCTGGTCTACAGATCGAGTTCCAGGAAAGGCTCCAAACTACACAGAGAAACCCTGTCTCAAAAAACAAACAAACAAAAAAAGATCACCAGGACCCAAATATGGGAGCAGTCTGGTTGTGGCATCTGTCACCTCCTGATTGCTGATTGCCAGGCTGGCTGGGCTGCTGTCCTCTTCCTCCTCTACCTCTCTAGTCAGAGAGGACCACCTTCCCCAACGGAGGACTGATCTTTGGTCAAGGGTGTAAAGTAGCTGCTCCCCTTCTAGGACCTTCAAATAAGCTCTCCAGATCACTGGTCTCACAGTGCTCTGGGATCTGCTTCCCCGCCTTTTCCTGCTCCCTACCAAAGTGCCAGTCAGCACCCAGCCTGCATCACTGCACTCATGGTCCTTTATAACTTGTTGTGTGGGTGTTTGCTTGTGTGTGTGTCTGTACACCATGTGCATGTCTGGTGCCCATGGAGGACAGCAGGGGGCATTGGATCCCCTGGAAGTGGGGTTACAGGCGGTTGTGAGTCCATGCTGGGGGTTCTCTGGGAACCCCACTCCAGTCTTCTGGAAGAACAGGAAGCACTCTTAACCCCTGAGCCGTTTCTCCGGCCCCACCGCCCTCAGTCTTTAAGGGGCTCCAGCTGTCCCCTTCAAGCCTTCTTTAACTGCCCGGCAAACCCAGTTTCGTTGTCTTCTGCTCCCTGCATTGGAGCCTCCCTGTGTTCTGAGGCCTCATCTGTGTTTTCTTTGGGTTCTCCTGACACCCTTGATGGATTGTAAGCTCATCTTAGGCAAGACTTGTGGCTTTTCGTTTTCTGTCTGCCACTCCCTTTGTGGAGAAGAGGTTTGAGGTACATAGTTTACTGTGTATCCCAGACTGTCCTCAAATTTGCAGCAAGCCATATTACCTCAGCCTCTGATTGCTGTCATTACAGGCACAAGCCATCATACCTAGCTTCCTTTTTCTATTTATTTTAGAGACAGAATCTCATTATGTAGTTCTGGTTGACCTAGAACTTGATATGTAGAACAGGTTGTGTTTGAACTCACAGAGATCTGCTTGTCTCTGCCTCCTGAGTACTGGGATTAAAGGCGTGTGCCACCAACGCCCAGCCCTTAAATTACATTTTTATTTTATGTATGTGGGTGTTTTGTCTGCATGTAGGTCTGTGTCCTATTTGTGTGTCTGTGTGCCTGATACTCATGGAAGTAAGGAGAGACCGTTGAATCTCCTGGAATTGGAGTTATAGACTGCTGTGAGCTGCCATGTGGGTGCTGGGAATTGAACTCCAGCCCTCTGGAAGAACAGCCAGTGCTCTTAACCACTGAGACGTCTCTCCAGCCCCCCTTTTCCCCCTTTTTTTCCCCCACTTTGATTGTTAACTGATAATTGATTAATTTGGGTATTAAGAGATGGAAGTCAGAGGCAAGTCCTCTACCACCGAGCCAGACTCCAGTCCCCTTTGCTGGTTTCAGTAGCAGTAGGGTGAAGAGCTTTATGTGACAGAAATTCTCTAAGATGCACCCCAACCTAGCAAGGTTGTCCAAGTTAACCAAAACTTAACTGAGGTGTTTGTGAAAGCTGACAAGAGTTCACTTCAGCCTCAGCCCTTGGATCTGGGGTTCCACAGTCCTGGGGAGAGTTTATGGACCCAGGACAGGCAGGCACCACAGGTCCCAAGTCCGGCCGACCTGTAGTGACATAGTGACTCCACCCAAGCTGTCCTGGCTTTGTCTTGAAAAATACCCATCATCCCCCCCCTCCCAAATGGAACCTGGACTAAGTCTTATTCTTCAAAAACAAAATCTTCCACCTAAGATTCAGAGAAACAGCGACCTCACTTCCCCACCATGCCAAGTGTCCACTTCAGTACAGCACAGTGTATCCTTTAAACAAGTTCTTGACTGTTCCATTCAAAGCCAATACCAGTCATTGATCAACAAGCCCCTCTTTCCATATGGCAGTCCACTTCCAAACTCAGCTCCATACACACCTGTGCACAGCTCCCATCTCCAAACCCAAGGCCAGATGGGAACCAAGAGAGCCACTGAACCCACTAGCCACTCAAAGAGCCCAAGGATCCCGTCAGGACCTGCTCATTTGCTGTCTTCCTCCTTTATGGTTTTATAGAACAACATTTCTATGATACATACTATGTGAGATTTTCTGCTTTGTTTTCCAGTGCTGGGGAGTGTAGTGTTTTGTTTGTTTTGGTTTTTGGTTTTTCGAGACCGAGTTTCTCTGTGTAGCTTTGTGCCTTTCCTGGAACTCACTTGGTAGCCCAGGCTGGCCTCGAACTCACAGAGATCCGCCTGGCTCTGCCTCCCGAGTGCTGGGATTAAAGGCATGCACCACCACCACCCGAGTGTAGTGTTTTGTTAGGCTCTTCCTAGCCACAGATACAGCATGGCCGTTGGGGCTCAGTAAACTAGACCTGGGGAAAGACAGCACCGACTGTCTTTCTAGCCTGCGGTCCCATTCAAAGTCCTACAGCACTGCCTGTTCTCCTCAGGATTCTGGGTGCTGACTCCAAAGACCAAGCATACAGCCCCTCTTACCATCGCTGTGGCCAGAGGCTACATAGACTGCGCCCGGCACCTTATCCTGCAGGGGGCTGAGCTGGATGCCAGGATTGGAGGTCGTGCTGCCTTGCATGAGGCCTGTGCCCAAGCCCAACCTGACTGTGTTCGGCTGCTGCTCACATTTGGTGCCAAGGCTAATGTGATGTCTGAGGAGGGCACGACCCCCTTGCATCTCTGCACGGCTCCTGAGTCCTTGCAGTAGGTGCCCATGGCCTGGGATGGTTTTGTGGGGGATGTTTGTGTGTCTATGTTCCAGCTCACATCCTAGGAACCAGGATGACCTGACAAGGCTTTTTGTATATAAAACACCTCATGGGTTTATGTTTTCACACAGAGATAGAGGCTTCATTATTTTATTTCTGTGTATGTGGGTGTGCACATATGTGCAGGTGCCTGCAGAGGCCAGAGTAGGGTGGTGGGTCTCCTAGAGTTGGACTTACACCACTGTGTCTGGCTTTCCTTCTACTTTGAAACCGAACCTCTATGTTGCTGAGACTGGCCTCATGCTCATGATCCCCCTACCTCTGCCTCCTGGGTATTGCTATTACAGGTGTGCACCACTATGCTCAGCTCTCTCCCCCAACTTATTTTTTAAAATTGGTTTTGTATTTGGTTTTGACAAAGTCTTTCTCTAGATCCTCCGCTGGCCTGGGACTTGCTATTTATGCCAGACTGACCTTGAAGTTTTGGTGATCCTTGTGCCTCTGCCTTCTCAGTGCCCAGATTACAGACAGGTGTGTGCCACCATGCCTGGCTACCCGCTCATTTTTGCTTTTATTTAGTTTTGTTTTGGAATAGAATCTCATGTAGCTTGGAAGATGATGACCTTAAACTCCTGATGCTCCTACCTCTACCTGCTAAGTGCTGGGGTCACAGACATGCACCACACGCTCAGAAATCAAAACCCGGGCTTTGTACATGGGGCTAGACAAGCACTCTCTTCACTGTGTTGCATCCCTCATCTTCCTTTGTTGGTGTTTGCTTATGGGCAGCAGGATCTCACTGTGTAGCCCAGACTGGCCTCAAACTCTTGAGTGATCTTCTTGACCCAGTCTTTTTTTTCCCCTTGACATAGGGTTTCTTTGTGTAGCCTTAGCTGTCCTAGAACTAGCTATGCAGACCAGGCTAGCCTTGAACTCACAGAGATCTGCTGCCACCACCAGGCCTGGGTACTCTTTCAAACACAGGGATTACAAGCATGAGCCATCCCACCCAGTGTCCTTTCCCTTTTCACAAGTCAACAGTGTCTGGACTCCCTGCTTGGTGGTATTTACGCTTTTACAGATCAGTTCAGCAAACTCAGCTGGCAGGTAAGGACTCCAGACACTGACAGCCAGCAGCCAGAGGTCTGTCCCCACTAGCTGTAGGTCAGTGATAGACCTCCCAGTGAGCTAAATTTGCCAGCCTTACTCAGGAGGCTGAGGCAGGAGGATTGCCAGTCTGGTTTACATAGCTAGATAGCTAGTATCTGGCCAGCTCAGGCTACATAGTGAGGCCCTGTTCAATAAACAAAATTATGTCAGGATGGCTGAGTGGTCTAAGGCACCGTGTTCAGTTCGCAGTCTCCCCTAGAGGTGTGGGTTTGAATCCCACTTCTGACAATACTTCCATGCCGGGCGGTGGTGGCGCACGCCTTTAATCCCAGCACTTTTGTTTTGTTTTGTTTTTTTGTTTTTCCAGACAGGGTTTCCTCTGTGTAGTTTTGTGCCTTTTCCTGGATCTCGCTCTGTATACCAGGCTGGCCTCAAACTCACAAAGATCCACCTGCCTCTGCCTTCTAATTGCTGGGATTAAAGGCATGTGCTACCACCACCCGGCCAGAGTAAGCTTTTTTAAGTGCTTCTTACATTTGGTATTAGAAGTCAAAATATGTCAACAATTAGGATTTGCTGCAGAATTAAACTTAGTAGTTTGTCAAAGGTGCTGTTTACTCAGCTCTTGGCCACTGAACACTTGTATCCATGACCTGTATTGTATTGGGGGGAAGGCTCTCCAGTTATGGTTTCACTAACATCCAGCAGCTGCTATTGCCTTTTCCATTGTAAATTACCATTGGTTGGGCTGAAAAGATGGCTCAGCTGTTTAAAGGCTAGGCTCACAACCAAAACTAAATTACCTTTTTTTTCATTGGCAATTTAGTTCAGCTCATGTTCCGTCACCACAGGCAGTAACAGCACATTTGCTATAATGGTGTGCTGGGCTATAATTTTTCCAGGAATTCAGAGACTCTGAAGCAGGTTCCCTCTAACATGTTCTGTTTGGTTTTGCTTGTTTTCTCTAAGGGAAAGGAGAGTGGGGGGGGGTCCCCAACTGCTTTTCTTGATTGAGTGAACACAGCCTGTTTGGGAAGAGTAGCCGTCTGTTTCTGGAACACACTTTAATATTCCACGTGTCATAGTGTACTTAGGGGTGGGTTTTCCAAATCTTGCCCTATCAAAATGTAAGGAGATCAGGAGCTAGGGTTGTGGTTCAGTAGACAGAGAGCTTGCCTACAAACATGCATGGAACTTTGCCTTTGATCCCCAGTACCACAGAAACTGAGCTTTGTGGTGCAGACCCATAATCTCAGCAAGTGCAAAGAGGAGGCAGAAGGACCAGGAGTTCAAGGTCTTTCTCTGCTGCATAGAGAGTCTGGCAGGAGCAGGGTGCGGCTCAGCAATAGCTTGCTAACTTGCCTGGGTTTCCCGCCCAGCACAAAAAAAAGTAAATCAGTTCAGTTCAGGATGGACTCTCCAGATTCTGCCACATCCATTAATGCTATGTGTGTGCTCTTGGCTGCTGCACTAAACTGTTTGGGGATTAACTTTTTCATCTGAAAATTGAAGGTGCTTCTGGCTCCTGGCCCTATAGCCCTGGTGTTTGTAATGGAGTTTCTGTGATCAGATGGGAACAACAGTCCAGACCTCCAGGCAGAGGTTTGGGAAGGATATGGGTGGTGATAGCAGGCCTCTGGGTTCTCAGGATTTGCCCTAGCCTTGCATCCTGTCTGTAGGTGCGCCAAGTTGCTGCTAGAGGCTGGAGCATCTGTGAATGTGGCATCACAGGAGAGCGAAGTCACTCCCCTGCATGTAGCTGCAGCTCGCGGCCTGGAGCAACACGTGGCTCTCTACCTGGAGAATGGTGCGGACGTGGACCTGCGCACCAGCCAAGGCGAAACTGCACTGAACGCAGCGTGCGCTGGAGCAGAGGGGCCAGGTAGCGGCCAGGAGGCGGCAGCACGACAGCTCTTGGAAGCCGGGGCTGATCCCCGGGCTGCTGGTCGCAAGCGCCACACACCACTACACAACGCCTGTGCTAACGGTTGCGGAGGCCTGGCTGAGCTGCTGCTGCGCCACGGGGCCAGCGCTAGAGTCATCAATGGGGCAGGCCACACACCCATGGACTGCGCGCTGCAAGCCGTACAGGATGCCCCCAACCGGGAGCCGGAAGTCCTCTTTGCAGCGCTGCTGGACTACGGGGCCCAGCCTGTTCACCCTGAGGTACACTGGGAGAGCCTGAGGAAGGAGATGCCAACTGGAAGGGAGAGTCTAGGACAGAACTTCCTGACTGGAAGGGTCTAGGAGATCTCAGTGACTAGAGGTCTATCCCCATCCTGGCAGAGGGGATAGGGTGTCCAAAGGTAGAGAGTCAAGGGAACGGGCCAGGGGCTTGGGGCATGTTTGGATGGGGCAAGGGGAAGCATGGGAAACATGCAACTCCTAGATTCCTATTTTGATTCCCAGATGCTGAAACACTGTGCCAACTTTCCTCGGGCCCTGGAAGTCCTGCTTAATGCCTACCCATGTGTTCCATCCTGTGACACCTGGGTGGAGGCAGTGCTCCCGGAGCTGTGGAAGGTATGTCCTTTCAAGCTTCAAAGAGGGAAGATAGACCCTGGGCAGAAGAGGGTAGGCAGTGAAACCCATGGTTTCAGGCCTCTGTTTACAGCAGCCCACAAAGATCTTTGATCTCCCTTACTGCCCAGCCCCTTGCAGACAACCATCCTTTTGTTTGTTTGTTTTATAAGATTTTTATTGTCAGATAATTCACATAGTATACAATTTTCCTGTTTGCACAATTTGATAGACTTTAGTCCAGCATCCTCATAAGCCCATGACACCATTACCACTTCCTTTTTTAGAACATCACTGCCTTCAATTTCCTTCCCTCCTCCCCCCCCCCTTTTTTGAATGCCGAATGCCATTTATTGAAGGAGGGCGGAGGTCTTAAATACAGGCTTACAGCACAATAGGAGAACCCGGGAGGGCAGAAGTTTGCTTCTGATGTTTTTGTTTTTTTTGGAGCTGAGGATCGAACCCAGGGCCTTGGGCTTGCTAGGCAAGCACTCTACTACTGAGCTAAATCCCCAACCCCGCTTCTGATGTTTTACAATCTTGCATCTAAGCTGTTAACGCCCAATATGCTGGATACACAGACAAGGAACTTCCCTTAAGCATTCAGGAGTGTGGAGACAACCATCCTTTTATCAGTCAGCTTTGACTTGGGGGGAAGTCTACCAGCATGTCTGGGATGGGAGTGACATCCAGTCCCCAATACCATGGCACTGGGTTATCAAAATCAGGGGTACTGGAACATCTGATCCTCTCTTCCTTCTGGTCTAGGAACATGAACCGTTCTACAGCTCAGCCCTCAGCATGGAAAACCAACCAAGACGGCTTCGGCACCTGGCCCGCCTGGCTGTTCGCGCTCAGTTGGGCAGCAACTGTCGGCAAGCTGCCTCAAAGCTCCCACTGCCCCCACTGCTCAAAGACTACCTGCTGCTGTGTGTGGAGGGGCAAATCCAGTGAGCTCTAGGCAGGCCACTTCCACCTGCTCCTGCACCCAGGCCCGGAAAAGCTGACCAGTACCCCTTTCCTTTGCACTTAGCATGCCCTCCAGGACCAGCTCGTCCCTCCACGACATCTGAAGCCACCTGCTGGTCTTCAGGCCTTCTCAGCCTGTCCCCAAAGAAACCTTTCACCCACCTGCCACTCTCACGCATAAGTAGATAGATGGCCTCTTCATCTACCCAAGCCACAAGCAACCGATCCCAGGTGCAGCTCTTCCCTCGCCCCCCATATGTCTACTCAGCCCCCTTCACAGTGGCAGGCCCTTAGCTGGACTTGATGGCGTATACCTCTAACCCCAGCACTCAGCAGGCTGAGGCAGTAGAATTGTGAATTCAAAGCTAACAAGATCTTTGCGGGGTGAGGGGGGACCCCTGCTTCTTTGCCTTCTTTATAGCCCAACTCTAGACAGAACTGAAGGAGCTGTTCTTGTTTTTTCCCTAGTGCTAGGCCTGGACCCCAGGGCTTGGGGTACATGCTAAGCAAGTGTCCCGCCACAGAATCAGACCCCAGCTCTTAATGAAATCCGTGTCTCAAATGGATGCTAGAATAATCTTTTTGTGGTTTGTTTGTTTGTTTTTTGGTTTTCCCAGACAGGGTTTCTCTGTGTAGCTTTGCACCTTTCCTGGATCTCGCTCTGTAGCCCAGGCTGTCCTCAAACTCAGAGATCCGCCTGGCTCTGCCTCCCGGGTGCTGGGATCACAGGCATGCACCCCCGCCGGCCCCTGAGACATCTATGATATGCTCTCTCTTACTCCCAAGTGTTACATGGTATCTTTTTGTTTTCCAGAGCTGAGGATCGAACCCAGGGCCTTAAGCTTGCTAGGCATGCACTCTACCACTGAGCTAAATCCCCAACCCAGCAATGGCATCTTAATTGGCAGTCACTCTCAAATGGCTTCTGGGGCCCAGACAGCTAGAAAGCTATCCTCTCTTACTTCTGCTGGCCCTAGAGATGAAAAGGTGTGACCACTCACATTTGGAGGGTGGCTTTTCAAGGCACACCAGTTTTATGAATGCAAATAAACAATTTGTGCACAGAACAAATCTATGGATATTGTTAGATATGTGACTGAAGTTCCCATCACTCCATGTTTATTCTCCTCTCTGTGTTCTTCTGGGGCTTCTACCTTTTCTGCCTTGAACAGGTTATTACTAGTGACATGAAAAAGGCTATAGACCACACACACACACACACACACACACACACACCACACACACACACCACACACACACACACACACCACACACACACACACACCACACACACACACACACACACCACACACACACACATACACCACACACACACACCACACATACACACACATACCACACATACACACACACCACACATACACACACACCACACATACACACACACACCACACACACATACACATATACACATATACACACACACATACACACACCACACATACACACACACCACACACACACCACATACACACACACACCACACACACACCACACACACACCACACACACATACACATATACACACACACCACACACACACACATACACCACACACACACACCACACATACACACACACCACACATACACACATACATACACCACACATACATACACACACACACACACACCACACACCACACATACACGCATGGGAGCCTTGTGATAACTATCCCAGGAGAGAATAGAGGGGCTTATTTGACCTTTTTGCTGGGGACACAGGGACTCAGTCACCAGATGGCATCACCCAGCAGACAGCAGAGCCCCATTAGGAGCCCCGGACCTGCTTCCTGGGGCCTCTGCCCTGGTTCAGCAGAGTAGGAACTGCCTGTTCCAGGATGGAGGTTTTGCTTTAGTTCCACAGAGCCAAACAGCTAAAACAGTGGTTCTCAACCTATGGGTTGAGACCCCTTTAGAGATCGAAGGACCTTTTCATAGGTGTCATCTAAGACCATTGAAAAACAGATATTTACATTATGATTCATAACAGGAGCAAAATTACAGTTATGAAGTATCAAAGAAAATAATTTGGGGGGAGCTTGAGACAGGATCTCTCTACTCCATTTGTAGACAAGGCTGGCCTTGAACTCAGAGATCTGTCTGTCTCTGCCTCCCTAGTGCTGGGATTAAAGGTGTCTACCACCACACCCAGCTTCAACAAAAATGATCTCATTGTTCTCACCACAACATGAGAAATTATTAAAACGTTGCAGCATAAGGAAGTCTGAGAACCATTGGTTCTAAGAGAAGAAAAGGAAGGCTTCCCAGTCCTTGGCATGAGTTGGAACCTTGCTCCAGGGAATGATGTGAAGTTTCTGCCCCATTATAGCAGGCAGGCCCTAGCCAGTCTAATCTCTTCTATGCCTTAAACCACAAAATACCTATTTGTTGCTTTTGTTTTCTTAAAGATATAGTAGACTATATGTATTACTTTTGTGGTAGGCAAAGATTTTCCAGTTACAAAGAGCATGAAATATTAAAAGAACAGAGTTTAGGGGTGGCTTTAACTTTGTTTTACAGTGTGTGTGTGTGTGTGTGTGTGAATTCATCAGAAGACAACTTGCAAGAGCTGGTTTTCTCTATCCACTCAGCAGGAGCCTTGCTGAGTCATTTTGTTGGCCCTAGGTTTGTTTGTTTTAAATTTGTGTATGTGTGTGCGCGTGCACACTACAAGTTGAGGGATATCTGCAGTGGCCAGAAGACAACATAGGATCCCCTGGAGCCAGTTATGGGTGGCTGTCAAAGTCAAACTCAGGTTCTTTGGAAGAGCAGCAACCACTGAGCCATCCTCTCAAATCCTAGGCTTGTTTAATAAGTATTATACCATAAACAGGTAAAAGGAAAAAGATTAGAAAATTATTTGCAGTTATCGGAAGGGCTGGAGAGATGGTTCATTTGGTAAGTGGAATTATGAGACCTTGGTTTGATTCTCAGCACCCTCATTAAATAATAATAATAATAAAACCAGCAGGGCATGATGGTGCACACCTCTGATCTCAGCACTCTGGAGGCAGAGGCAGGTGGATCTCCCTTCTGTTCTAGGCCAGTCTGGTCTACAGAGCAAGTTCTAGGACAGCCAGGATTACATAGAGACCCTGTCTCAAAATAAATAGATGAACAAATAAATAAGCCAGGCACGGCTGCATGTATGTCTGTGTAATGCCAGCACTGGAGAGGTTAAAGCGGGGCTTGCTGAGCAGCTAATGTAGCCTAGTAGTGTAGCTCTAGCTTCAATGAGAGACCCTGTCTCAGAAAGTAAGGTGGAGAAAGTGACTGAGAAAGACTCGGGAGGCTTCCATACATATATACCTGCACACAGACAGATTAAGTTTCCTTGCCAGGCAGCTTGGCAGAGTCATGTGATTCTAGCTACTCCAGAGGCTAGAGATCCAGGACAGGCACCAAAACTACACAGAGAAACTCTGTCTGGAAAAAAAAAAAAAAAAAAAAAAACCAAAAAAAACCCAACAACCCAAAATCTGACATTCAGGCTATCTGATATTCAATTCCTGTTAAAGGATCATTGGAACCCCAAGGGGTCGAGACACACAGGTTGATAAGCACTGCTCTATGACATAGAGTGTTAACATAAAAAAGGGAAAAGCTAATCCAGGGTGATAGACTTGGAGAGATGGTTCAACGGTTATGAGCATCTGTTCTTCTTTCCAGATCTGAGTTCTCTTCCCAGCACCAAAAATGGCGGTTTACAACCTCCTGCAACCCTAGCTCCAGGGATCCAGTGCCCTCTTCTGGCCTCTGCAAGCAACCACACACATGGCATACACATACAAAAACATAAATAAGTAAAAGCAAACAAACCATTTTTAAAAAGGGTACTACTATGTCTGTGTCTCTCTGAAATGCCTTCCCGCTTTATTTATCAAAGCTCCATTATATGAGGCAGGAATCTTACAGTACTTAAGACTATAACCGGTCTTCTTGCCGGTCTCCTCGAGTAACAACTTTCTTAGAAGTAGAAATACCAGACCTTACGGATCCCAATATTGGAGCTGGGTGCGCACTGGAGCAATAATGAATCCCATTAGTTCCAGAGCTCAGAGCGGAAGCCGGAAGGAGTGATGGAGGGAAACCTAGCGGTGGGTCGACCAAAAGAGCCTGCCAGGGCAATCTTCTAGGCATGAAACCACGCCCCCTCCACAAGCACCTCCCCCAGCCGCTCCTCCTCTTCTGGCCCCGCCTCTGACCTCTGGACGGCCTGGGACCACGCCCATTAGGCGTGGTCTTACTGCCAGAAGTCCGAAATCCCGCCAACAATGACTCCGCCCCTCCTGCCGCTGTGCAATCTGGCCCTTTTAAAGATTAGTTTACGTCAGCCCGCCTTACGTAGCTTTGCGTCATCAGTACAAGGCGAGGAGGCGGGACTTCCGGTCCCGATGTTACCAGCTTCCGAGGAAAGCCGGAAGAGATCGGACCCTGAACAGAATCTTGAGTTGCCAGCCCCTCCCCCGACCCCTACGGAAAGACGAGTGCAGAGACTGCCCTGGCGAAGTCAAAACATTTATCCTGGCTCTGTCAGGTGAGGCTCTCCTTCCCCATCCAGGAACAGTACCAATCCAAACTCCCTTTAATTTCCCATGACTCTCAGCGTCCGTCCTCAAGCCCCGCCCCCCGTTCCTCTGCCCCGCCCCGAAGTTTGAGGGGCGTGAATGGTTTGTGACCCCCCGTCATCTGACCCTAACCGTCACCGGTCTGGAGAGCTGGGCTTGGGCACTGCGACCGTGACCCGGAAGCCCTTCGGCTGGGGGGCGGGGGCTCATGGACTCTACCGCCCCGGGAATAGGATCTCTCAGGCGCAGAGCCTTCGCCTCAGAAAAAGCAGGGTCGGGGCCGACTCCACACCGCGCGGTCAGGGTGGTCCAGAGGCCGAGGAGAGCACTGAGGCTTGGAGCAGGCAGACGCGGGGTCCTAACTGCCCCCGGCAGTTCCTTGTGTCCTCGGTTCCCGTCTGTCTTTGCCACAGTTTCCTTTTGTGTCAATCACGGTTCCCGACATCAACCTTACCATCAGGGGTTAGTTGTGGGAGTGAAACATAATTGCTATCATTTGTTTGTCGAGCAGTCTTACTTATTTTGCTTCGATGATTTCACGTCATCTTCAAAACAACCTTATGAGGTAGGTGCCATTTAAACCCCCACTTTATTGATGACAGTGTTGAGGCGGCTTTGAAAGTTGTTGGAAGTGACATAGCTCGAAGAGGGACTAGACCGCGATCTTTGTTTCCCTGACTCCAGGGCTAATCTGTGAAATACGGCTGTGAAGCTCTGGGAATGTCAGTATGTCCACAATAGTCTTTGCTCCGTACAAAGAGAACGCCGCTTGGTCCTCCCGGAAGTCCGTGAGGAGATGCACAGGCTATAAGTGTCCTGACGGTTTATGGGTGCTGTGAGAATAGTCTGATAATGATAATCACCAGGTGGATTTGCCCAGGGACAGGTGTGAAAGTAGATCCTCCAAGGAAAAGAAAAGGTACTCCAAGGAGTACGCAAAGATCTTGCATGCTTTTTTAAGAAACTGCAGAGAGGGAGAACCTTCACAGCACAATAAGGAATGTGGGGAGCTGTTGGGAAATCTCTCCAAATAATTTCTACTTGGGCGAATTTTATTTTTATTTTTTTGATTTGTTTAAGGTGCCTCATGTAGTCTAGGGCTGACCTTGAATTTGCAATGTAGTGGAGGCATATCTTGAACCCTTGAGCCTACTGCCTTCATTTCCCAAGTTCTGAATGACTGGAGTATATGCTGGGGCAGTGGTTTTACAGTTGTGAGCCAAGCCCATGGTGACCCAAAGAGGGCAGTGTTTCTGGTGTCTGCCCCATGTGGCTCCCCAGAACTTGCCAGAACAGTTTCGCAGGAGACAAAAGTGTCTGCTGATAGTCCCAATGCACTCGTCCATTTGCAGCGATCTGATTCTCTGTCCTTGAGAGATGTATGTATGTATTTTGGCTCTTGACAGCTATGCACGCATGGGTCTGTGGCCATGAATGAGATGGAATCAAATGAGAATCTGGCAGGGCTGGCAGCACAGAGCCTGTGAAGGAGCCTGCTCATTCTCTGAAGCTGTAGTGGAAGCTGCTTAGGGGGCATATGTGCTTGGTCACATGTTAGAAATCTTAGAGAAACAACAGGCTTAAAGAAGCATATGTGACCGGGGGTGACGCATGCATTTAATCAAAGCACTCGGGAGGCAGGGGCAGGTGGATCTCTTGAGTTTGAAGTTAGCCTGGTCTACAGAGTGGTAGTTCCAGGATAGCCAGGGTTACACAGAGATACCCTGTCTTGAAAGAAAGAAGCAAATGTTCTTTCTCCATTATCCTCCAAATATCAAAACAATTTTTTAAAAAAAGGCAACTAGCAGCTGGTGACAAGCTTATGAGGCTTTTCTGGTGACCTGTGCTCCTTATGGGAACAGAATCTGAAAGCTAAAAGTTTCACAATAGAGGCCAAGGATAAGTCCTTAGCTTGAGATTGAGGGTCTACTACAGTTGGGGAGGTTGGCTGCCTCTCCTACAAAACACCAGACTCCTATCTTTTGTTTGTTTGTTTTTCTCCAGCCTGACTCAGAACAAACTAGAAACCTGGATGTAACCCCTCAGGCTGTGCTGATGCTCTCCCCTTTTGTTCCTGCAGTGTGGACCCGGTCAGCAGCCAGGCCATGGAGCTCTCTGATGTCACCCTCATTGAGGGTGTGGGTAATGAGGTGATGGTGGTGGCAGGTGTGGTGGTGCTGATTCTAGCCTTGGTCCTAGCCTGGCTCTCTACCTACGTAGCAGACAGCAGTAACAACCAGCTGCTGGGCACCATTGGGTCAGCGGGAGACACATCTGTTCTCCACCTTGGGCATGTGGACCAGCTGGTAAGCCAAGGCACTCCAGAGCCAACGGAACTCCCCCATCCATCAGAGGGGAATGATGAGAAGGCTGAGGAGACCAGTGACAGTGGCGGGGACTCCACTGGGGAACCCGGAGCTCGGGGAGAGATGGAGCCCAGCCTTGAACATCTCCTGGATATCCAAGGCCTACCTAAAAGACAGGCAGGCCTGGAAAGCAGCCATGCAGAAGCTCCACTGGGATTAGATGAAAGCACAAGCCTCTCTCCCAGCCCCAGCCTCATCAATGTTCGGCTCAAGTTCCTCAATGACACCGAGGAGCTAGCTGTAGCCAGGCCAGAGGACACTGTGGGAACCCTAAAGAGGTGAGTAGGCTGGAAGAGAGTAGGTGCTCAGGACTTGTGCCTCAGGCATTGGTTTCCCTGGAAAAAGTTGATGCAGATCTGAGAGCGCTGGAGTTTTAATGGCTGACCTCTGCTAAGGGGAAATGGGAGACTTCCACTGACAGCCCATCAGTTTCTCCCATGCCCCCCTTCTTTGTGGGTCCAGGCCTATGTACCATCCTTCCTTATCCAGTCTTTCCTTTCATCCTGTAGCAAATACTTCCCTGGACAAGAGAGCCAGATGAAACTGATCTACCAGGGTCGGCTGCTGCAGGACCCAGCACGCACACTGAGTTCCCTGAACATTACCGACAACTGTGTGATTCACTGCCACCGCTCACCCCCAGGGGCAGCTGTTTCTGGCCCCTCAGGGTCTTTGACCCCCTCAGCCACTGAGCCATCCAGCCTTGGTGTCAACGTGGGCAGCCTCATGGTGCCTGTGTTTGTGGTGCTTTTGGGCGTGGTCTGGTACTTCCGTATTAATTACCGCCAGTTCTTCACAGCACCTGCCACTGTTTCCTTGGTGGGAGTCACAGTCTTCTTCAGCTTCCTAGTATTTGGGATGTATGGACGATAAGGACATCTGGGAGACAATGAATGGCATGGTCTTCCTCCTTCATGGCCTCCCCCCTTTCCTGGCCAGAGCTGGGCCCAAGGACCTGGGAGGGAGGGATGGGAAAGATGTGGTAGGTACCCTGTCCATAGGACCCAGGAAGCAGGTGTGTGTCCACAGGGCACAGATATCTCTGCAAGCACAACTCAGGTAGAAACAAGGATATCATCTTCCCTCTTTTGGAATCCCAAAGTTCAAAATGTCAAGCTCAGTGAGCAGCTTGGGCCCTGGGTCTTCCTCCTGGCTGTGGCCCTAGTCTTTCCCATGTCTTGCATGTCTGTGTCCCCCCCCCCCCCCCCAGGGCTGCTGCCAGGGCAGCTCAGCATGGCCTTAGCATTCCTCTGCAGGGAGCTTGAAGTACCATTTCCACGCCTTAGACGAGGGCAATCTTTTGAAACTAAATTCACAGGGATGGAGACTGTACGGGCTTTCCCTATAGAGACCCAGCTGCCACCACCTCCCCCTCTACCCCTTGTAGCAGGAATAGGATATTTTGCTTTCTTTCAAAGCACTTTGCCTTTTTTTTTTTTTTTTCCTTCCTCCTAAATAGCCGGCATAAAGCTCAGTTAGGTAGGGGATTGGGGCAGAGGGCCAAGCCCCCGCATCAAGGGGCCAGGCCACAGCTGCTGCTAGCCTAGGCCTAAGGCTGCAGAACACTGGCCCTGATCCAGTGTCCTGCCCAGTTCCAAGGACGAGCTCTGGGTATAGATTGCCCTGCCCTAGGCCCTCGGTTGGTGGGTCAGTGTGAGCAAATAAAATAGCATTTTGTGGCTGTGGAGCCTCTTTTGTGACTGCTCTACCCTCAACAACCTGGTAAGGAGGGTGGGTAGGCCGGGCTACCAACGGGAGATGCAGTTTATTTACACCAGCAGCCATGGGGGCAGAGGGAATACACAGCGTTTACAAAGTTAGCTACCTGTACAGGATGGATTACATATGCAAAAATAAAAATCTCAAGACCACAGGACAGCGTGAGCCCCACCCCCCCTCCCCCAATGACCCCAGCATGCGGTAATGCCAGGCGGGTGGCCCCTGGGCATGCGGGGGGGAGTGATGCATGGAAGGAAAAGCCACCGGCCATGGAAATTAGTACAGAACCCCCCCACACACACTCAGACACATGATAGGATACAGGGTGGACGACACCTAGCCGGGGTGGGGGATGGGAATTGAAACCCACACAGCCTGCTGTTAGAGGGAGTGGGGAGTTCCTAGCCCCGTTCAACTACACGGTAGGGGGGGGCATACTCCCCAGAAGGAAGGGGTTTGCTCCCTCAGGGTCCCTGCTGGACCAAGCCCATCTCTTACCCAGCCTGGGCAGGGGGCTCTGCCCTGAGGGTGAGCCAAGGAACAATAGGGAAGTGTTTTGTGGACAAACCAGTTCCCAAACTACCCCCTCCAACCAGAGAAGGGAGAGGAGAGTGAGTGGCCTGAGCTGCAGCTACTTCGCCTGGGCCGGAGTCCCCTGACCTTCAGCAGGCTCCCAAGCCTGTGCTTGGAGGCAGCCGAACCTTCTCTGCCCCTCTAGTTTCCCCTCAAGGGAGAAGGCTGTAGAGGGCCAAGGACAGAGCCCAGGCTCCAGGATTTATTCTAACTCCTGCCAAAATTGGTTTGACTTTTTAAAAAATAATCACAATGCTTGGGTTAAAAATCAATTTGTAACCAGGCATCAGCCACAATCAGAACCACCCCAGGGGGAGACTGAGGTTCCAGACAGGGTACTGCAACCCTAACTCTGTTGTTCCCTTAACCCTCTAGGGTCCCTAACCCAAATCAGTCCAACCAGTCCTGGGTACTAGCTACCCAATGTGGGAGTGGCTCCTCCTGGGAACAGACTTGTATAGCAAGTGCCAGAAAACTTGGCTCAGGGTCAACCCTGTTCCTGTCAGTCAGCTGTACTCCAGCCCATGCCCAGGTCCTCCAGCTCAGTTCCAAGGCATACCACCTACTTGGCAGGTGGGACAGTACATCTCTTCAGGATGTAAGCCAGGTAGGTGGGTGCCCTGGCATGAGAGTCCCACAGAGGGGCAACCGCACCCAGCCAACCTCCACTCACAACCGAGGGCAGAGACTACCTTCTCATCCCACCCTACTCCTAGCAAAGGGAGAGAGGCACAAGATTAGGGTTTTTCCTCAGAGCCCCAAACCACAAGTACAGAATAAATAACTTAAAAGCGGCGAGGGAGGGGACAGGGCAGGCTTTAGAGGCGGGAGCACTGAGAGGAACCAAAGCTGGTCAAGGTGAAGGGGTGACAAGCAGCAGCTGGGAACTCAGGCTGCCCCAGCAGGGCAGGGCTGGGGGACAGGATGGGGGGGAGAACAGGGGGCCACCCCAGGAGGGTGAGGCTGGGCCCCTTCCTGGGGCAGGGAATGAGGTAAGAAACATTTCAAATAAAGCAGCACCGTCCCCTCTCACCTGGGCTGTCCTCACAGCCCTGGGGCAGGGAGGGCAGGGGCCACTCTGATACAGCCCTCTTCCTACCCTCCCCTTCCCATTCCTTGAAGCTGTAGAGGCTGGAGGCCCTTTCCTGGCACCCAACAACAAAAGGACAGCTCCTGCTGCCAAGGAGGCCCTTGGGGACTGAGGGGAAGGGCTGCCCCGTGAGGCAGTTCTGGACGCCCACCTCAGCAGACAGCACTCTGCCTGCCGACCCCGGGGACTGGGGACATCTGATAGGACTCTGCACACAGACAGGACGCACCAGCCCTGCCCCTCAGCTCCAAGCACCGGACCCATTCACATTGCTGAGGGCAGCCAGGGGAGGCCCCCTCTGGGCTCAGCTTCCAAACCAAAGCTGCCTGGGTAGCCACAATGCCCCTCGGCAGGACTTAGTCCAGTTCGTGGGGTGGGGAGCAGGCAGTGCCCTGCCACAGTGCCCAGGTCAGGCCCCCAGCCTAGCTGGACATCCAGTAACTCACAGAATAAATAGGAAAACCACCTCCCCACCAAACTTATGTCCAAGGCATATGTCCAGGTCTGAGTCCTGTACGCCGAGGGGTCATGCTCCATTGCAGAGGACCCTGACACCCCCCAGGGGCACATAACTGGATCCTCTGCCTGCCTGGCCCACCAAGCTTCCCAAGCCCAAACCCCCAGCAGCTGTCCGTATGCCAGGCTATGCCGCCTGGGTGGGGGTCGGGAGAGAGGGCTCTCTCAGCCAAAGGCTATCCCTTGCACCCAAGTCAGTTGACGTCATCATAGATGCTGGGCGTTGGGGGAGCCGGTGGCTTTGGCTTTTTCTTCTTGTTGGAGCCCAGGCCGGAGGCAGTCCCTACCAAGCTCAGATGGGATTTCTTTTTCTTGGTTTTCCGTGATTCAGAGCTGTTGGTACCTGCAGAGGCGGAGGCAGAGGCATTAGAGTGAAGGTTTGAAAGGAGGCAGTGCCTGCCCCAGTGCCCAAAGCCCCTGAGATCAATTGGCATTGTGTATTACCTAGACCCCATCCTTGATTTTCACTAGTCTTGGAGGAGCCTGAATCAGAAGGTGAGAGATCAGAAGAGCCGTCCCACTGAAGCCGGCTGATGAGGGCCTGGCTGTCAGTCATGTCAAAGCTGTCATTATCCAAGGAGCTCTCGACCTCTGGAAGGACGCTGGAAAGGGGAGTCAATGAAACATGTGAGGGAAAAAGATCACCAACCTGACCCACTACCCTTCTGGAAAGGTCACTTACGCTGAGGGCCCAAGGAAATAAATCCGTACGGTTCGCCTCTGTTCATCCGTGTGCTGGGGGCAGCGCAGGGACCTGGTGGGGACAGAATGATCAGACCCTGACAAGGCAGGGAAGGACTTCAGGAACTCAGGTGGAGCAGAAGCTGGAGGGACAGGGAAAGAGTCAGTGGTGAACCCCCAGATGGCGGCCTAGTACGTAAGGCCTAGCAGATGAAGAGAGGGTTAAGAATGGGGGCCCATTGCTCACATCCAGGGGACCTCCCGACCCAGGCCCAGGGGATCAGCCAGCCCCATTTCAGTGCCTGTGCTCACCTTGTGCACATCTTCTTGGTGTGTTCAGAAATCACTCCACATTGCTGCAAGAGGAGCATAAACTGAAAGGAGGGCCGGGACCTCCTCGAAATACTAGACGCTCCCTCTGCAGCAACGCCAGACCAGCTGCCCAAGCGGAAAGCAGCCCCAGAGCAGGTGGGACAGGAAGTCTACTGCTGCCATGTCCCCTGTCTCTTTCAGGGTCCTGACTCTCACCCACTGCCCAGCCCAAGCCAAACCTCCCTCTCTCCAAACACACACCGTGGTGAGCAGGCTCCGCAGCTCTTCTGGCCCCAGGGTCTCATAGCTGATCCCAGTTGAGTTGCTATACTGTGAGAGAGCCAGAGGGACAGGTCAGAGAAGTAAAGAGAAGGGCAGACAGGAAAGGGTGGGAATGGAGACTCGCTCCCTCTCACCCCTGCCTCCCAAACTACCTGCACATGGACAGGAGATGGAGCCCACCCAGAACACCAACACCCACTGCTAGTTGTCAGCAACCTGAGCTCACTTGTCCAAGTCCCAGCCACCTCAAAGGGCAGTGGGGAGAGGCGGAAAGGGAGCTCCTACTCACCTTAAAAGGATCGGAGTTGCTAAGTTCCCCTGAAGAAGAAAAAAGAAGGGGAAGGGTGTTTGATGCAGAGGTACAGACAGAGAACCCTGAAAATAACCAGAGAGGAAGTGGGGGTGACAGAAGGCTCACAGGCCCTCCCTCCCACCCCCACTCCAAGTCCTGTGATCACACAGCTGGCAGTGCCCCTGTTGGTCTAGCCCCACTTACCATTTTTGTGTTTTAAAGACTTGGATCTTCGAGGGGAATTAGGGTTCTGGAATGGGAGATACCATAGCTTTGGGGGAAGGGCAGCGATAAGGGGGGGGCCGAGAACCCAGGGAAGGAAAAAAGATTTGACAAAAAAACCACCTCAAACTCACACTCCTCCTCCCCGGGAAAAGGCCTGGCTGCCTACATTCCCTCCCTCCCTCCCTCCCTCTCTCCCTCCCACTAGAGGGAGCTTCCCTGCCCACCAATCACCCCAAAGAGCCCCCCCATACCCCACCCCCACCCCCCTGCAACACCACAGCTGAGTAAAAAGACCTGAGCACTCCCTGCCCAAAAGGGAGGGAGGGCATCTGTCCTTCACCCAAACTTCCCCACGCTCGCCCCGGCTCTCACCTTGTCTGATTTTCTCTTCTTGGCTGCAGCACAAGAGAACAAAGAACATAGTTACTTTTAGGTTCTCGGTCTCAGCATTTATATGGTGCTAAAAACTACACTTTTCCCCTGCCATCAAGACAGTTTACAGCAAATGTACGCTCTAACCAAGCTTTCCCACTTCGCCCCAGTTCTCCCAGAACCCCAAATACCCTTCTTCTCTGAGCCATAGGACCAGTCATTGTCATTGATGTCATCGTTGTCTTCTTGGTCGCTCTCAGACTTGTTCATATTGTTGCTATTGGCAATCCTACGCAGAGCGGAGAAGGCAGAGGGTCAAGGTTACCACACATTGCTTTACAGCGACGTACATGAGGGCCAAGTGTCCTCTGCACCCTACCACCTGCCCCCACGGGACGACACCATGGTATGGACTGCACAAGATGTCTACCAGTGGTTCGGACAGTGAGGAGGCTCTCACCGGCGGTTGGCGATTCGGCTGCTGTTGCGACCCATTCCCAGGCACTTCTCCAGGTGGGGGGCAAAGCGGGACGCGGCAATACTGCGGCTGCAGTTGGGGCAAACGCACTCCTTGCTCTTCCACTGGTTGAAGACCTGTCCAAAGATGTCCAACCCAGGCTGGTCCACGATCTCTGGGGACAGGAGAGGCGTGGCGATCAGAGCGGGCAGGGTACCCTCACCTCTTCTTCTCCCCTACACTCCCAGGCCTCTCTTTAAACCCACCCCTGCCTAAGCTCACAGGAGCTTCAGGCTTTGCATCTAGGGCAGTCACTAGAGAGCCCTCTAAGTGCCCCCACTCCCCCACCCCGGCAGAACTAGAGCACTCTTCGACCCTGAAGCTCACCAAAATCCTTCATGCTATCAGGGTCCGTATCATCCAGGAAGAAGTAGCCACACTTGACAGCCCGGTGTACCTCAAAGCAGAATCCCAAACAAGAATCCTCGACCAGGTCCGCATATATCTCCTGAGCGATGGCCTGGGCCCCAGGAGAGAACATCCATGGTCACAAGGGTGGCTGGCACCCCCCACTGGACTGAACAACTCTCACCAACCCAATATCCTGGCCCTGACCAAGCAGGCTGCTTTCTTGGCCACGTTCTCCACCTTGCTTTTTATTCCTTTCTCCCTCCCAGATCCTTGGGTCTTTTCAGCTGGCTATTCCCGCTAAGGAACGAGGCTGACTACCCAAATTCCTCTCTGGCATAGTTGCCAGATATAGCGACGCAGAGACATCAAGAGAAAGAACCAGAGGCACACGTGGGGGAGCCCTCACCTCTAGTTTGCTGTTATCCAGGCCAGACAAAGACATTTCCTCCATTTTCATTTGTAAACTCTTGTGGAGACGGCGCTCTGACTGCTCATAGCACAGCGGGCGGCAACACGGCTGCACACATGGAGGTGGGGGTGTTGGTGTGAGTCCAAGACACCTCCAAAGACTGCCACCTCCCCTCCCCACCTCCGGGCCCAGGGCTTAATCCTGGCATCAGAGAGTCTCCCTCCCCACGGCCCCAGATCACTAAGTCTGATGGTTTTCAGGCCCTGAAAACCAGAGGTGGCCTAGTCCTTCCCAGGCCTAAGCTCAGGCCCTAAACTGTAGTGCCTGTCAGACTCTGGGTCTATAGGAGGCAGCAGCTCATCCCAGGTACCCAAAACTCAAACCCCTCTTTGATACCCATGGTGCAATGCAGCAGGGGGAGGAGGAGGAACTCTAAGGCCTCAAAGCAAACCCACAGGGTGTGGCAAAGAACTGCACACACTCCTCAAGACAACCCCCCTTTCCCTAAGGGCTCTCAGAGTCACCTCTGCTTTCAGCCAGGATGTCCACTTGGGGGGGTACTGCTACCACAAGTAGGAATGGCCCTAAGACCCTACAACCTTCACCCCACTGCCTTCTCTTAAAATAAGCCTGCCGCTCCACGAGAGGAACAGAGCCCACAGAAGCCTACAGGCAAAGGGCATTTCCAGCCATCACGGGCAGGGGCAAGCACTGGAGGAGTGGGTACTCACTCCCCTTACCTGTTCTTTTAGATCGCACCCTCCCTCCCTCAGGACCAGCCCGGAAGTCTCTCCAAGAGCCCCAAAGTCCAGAAATCCCCACCGTAGGATTCAGAAACAGCGCCCACAGTTCGGGGCCCCACTGAACGGTGGGTACGAGTTTAAGGAGCTGCCGGCCTCGAGTGGGGTGGGGACTGACAAACGAGCCAGGGGCACTGGGAAGGGTAGCAGGCCGTGCCGCGGCTCTTCTCCCGTCCTTGCGGCACTGCTGCTGCATCATACCGACTGGGGGGAGGAGAGCCGAGCCGCCCAAGGCCGGCGGCGGGCCGGGACAGACCGACCCCCAGAGAGTAAGGCAGAGCGGGACGCGTCCCGACCCCTCTCGGTCGCCGCCAGCCCAGAGCCCGGACCGGCCGGGGACAGAGTCCGGGAGGGTGTCTCTATTGTCCCGGGGGCTGGGGCCTGGCTCCCTAACAAAGGCCCCGCGCCCCCTCCCCGGCCGGCCCTGCCCCGCCCAAGGAGGACCCAGCCAGGGGGAGACCGGGGGGCCCCGGCCCGGCCGGGAAGCCGGGGAAAGCCGGGCGTTTCCGCGTCGGCCCGGGGGGAGGGGAAGGGGCGCTGACCCAGACCTGGGGGGAGGGGGCCCAAGCCCCGCCTCGGGCCCCGCCCCCCCCCCCCCGCAGGCCCCTCCCCCGGCCCCGTTCCGTACTCACCCCGCCCGGGGGGCCGCGCCGGGGCCCGGCGGCCTCTCAGGGCCGCGTCCTCCGGCGGCGGCGGCGGCGGCGGCTGCTGCTCCGGAGCCCCATGTCCGTCGGTCCGTCCTCGCCTCTCCCCGGGGCCCGGGGCCGGGGCCGGGGGGTCGGGCTGCCCCCCCGCCTCGCCGCCTCACCGGGCGGCCATGGCCCCTTCCCCTCCCTTCTCGTCCCGTCGCCGCCTCCTCCTCCTCACCTCACCCCGCCCGCGCGCAGTCCGCGCGCCGTCCGCGCGCCCCCCCCCCCGCCCCCCACTCCAGCCCGCCTCTCCCGGGCGGGGGGTGCGGCGCGAGCCCGGAGCGCGCGCGCGCGTGCCGCGACCGGAGGATGGATGGATGGAGCGAGCGAGGACGCGAGCGTGCGCGCGCGCGCGCCCCTCTCCTCCGCCGCCGCCGCCGCCGCCGCCCCCCCCGCCCTCGTCCCTCGGCGCGGGCGCGAGGCCAGGCGCGAGCGCGCTCCAACCTCCTCCTCTTCCTCCTCCCGCCCCTCCTCGGCACCCCGCCCTCGCCCTCCCTTCCTCTTCCTCCTTTCGCTTTCGCGTGCCCAGCGACTGCTCGCGCTTGCTAGCAGGGCCCGAGCGCGTGCATCTGCCCCGCGGCCGCAGCTCGGCAGCATTTGCTCCAGGGGGCGGGGACCGGGAGGGGAGGAGGGGCGCCACGCCGCCGTCCAAAGTACCGGCGGACGGGGACTGGGGCGGGGACATGGGCGGGGCCTCCGTGGACGAACCCGGCCAATCGCGGCGTCTCCTCGGCCCAGGAGGCCCAATAGGCTAGAGGTGGGTGGGGCAGCGTTCAAGGTGAGGTGCGCGGTGCGCCAGGGGCGGAGACTTGGTGCCGTCCCGGCCGGCTCGGGGGCGGAGGCAGCGGGGTGGCGTCGAAAGAGAGCGCCGGCTCCCAGCCGAGCCTGGGACGCCTTCCGGCCCAGGCACCCCCGCCCTTCCCGCGGGGCTCCCCGCTCTGCTCCCCGCTCTGCTCCCCGGCCGCTCCCCACTTTGACCCCGAGGCATGCAGTCACTTGTGTGAGGAGGATGGGCTTGAAGCGGGGTGCAGTTAGGCGCCCAACGAAAAACCCTTAGGAAGGGCTGGTCTGAAGTCGTTCTCCGGGTTTCTGGGTGGGTCACTACCCACCCGAGGCCTCCGGACCCGGGAAAGCGGAGGGTCCGCTGCCGAGCGCGAGCTGCGCCCTTGTGAGCGGAGCGCGCTCCCCGCCCTCATCCTAATTTAGATCCCACACCTGCTCGCCTTTCCTGCTTCCGGAGCCCACGCTGGACCCTCCACCTCTCAGACAGCCTGCTTGGCGCTAAGTGCTGCTCCGCTGGGAGTGCCCTTACCCGCATGCTCTCGCCGCTTCACCTTCGGGAGGAAAGGTCCTTTTCTCAGCCACTGGAGGTGTTTAGATTTGCGCTCACATCTAAGTGGCCGTGTCTGCTGCCTTGGGACTTGTGTGACAGCCCCATCGCTTCAGATAAGATCAAACTCTGAAAAATCACGTACTTTGAGACCATTTTTGGCTCTTTCAGTCTTCAGCAAACGTTTATGGAGGTTGGTTGGTAGATATTTCGAAGCAGTTGAAACCACACGTTAGCCCGGCGGTGGTGGCGCCCTTCTTTAATCCCAGCACTCGAGAGGCAGAGCCAGGTGGATCCCTGTGAGTTCGAGGCCAGCCTGGTCTACAGAGTGAGTTCCAGGAAAGGCGCAAAGCTACACAGAGAAACCCTGTCTCCAACAACCCTCCCCTCCCCAAGAAAAAACATATTAGTTCTGAACTGGTTGGACTAGGCAAACGGGCTTCTTGTGCCTCAGTTTTCTTCCATAATGATAGTACCTATCGAACTGTGAAGATTAACAAATAGATTTTGCCATACCTTTTATCACAACACTACGGAGGCAGAGGCAGGAGGATTAGATGAGGCCAGCCTGGGCTACATAAATACTTCCAGGGCTACATAGTAAGACCCTGTCTCAGAAACAACAAGCTAACATGGAAGTCAGTGTGTGAGAGACTCTCATGTCATCTCAAGTGCCTGATAAATCTTAACTTGTGTTGTCTTTGGTTTTTTACTCCATTGACACATGGTCTCATTATGTAGCCCATCATCCTGCCTCAGCCTCCCGAGTGCTGGCATTACAGTACTATGCTGTCACACCAATTAGCCGTTACTCTAGCTCTCTCTCTCTCTCTCTCCTCTCTCTCTCTCTCTCTCCATCTCTCTCTCTCTCTCTCTCTCTAACTGGAGAGACGGGTGTGGGTGTTGAGAACCAAACGTGTGTCTTTTCGGTTGTGAGCCTAGCCTTTGAAGGCTGAGCCTTCTCTCCAGGGCTTTTTGGGTTTTTTTTCCCTCTAGTTTTAAATGATTCTTTACAGTGTCTTCACCTTCATTACAAACTTACAACATTTTCCTCTTAAAAAAGAATGTTATTCTTTTTTTTAAAGATTTAATTTCTTATATATAGTGTTCTGCCTGCATATATGCTTGCAGGCCAGTAGAGGGCACCAGATCTCATTACAGATGGTTGTGAGCCACCATGTGGTTGCTGGGAATTGAACTCAGGACCTTTGGAAGAGCAGCCAGTGCTCTAAACCGCTGAGCCATCTCTCCAGCCCAAGAATGTTATTCTTAACAGCACAATCCAGATGCTGAGAGACAAAGATGAAATAGGACAATTGTGCTTCCTCAGGAAGGTTACAGTCTCCTCAGGGTAGGAAGACATGAAGGAAAATAATTGAAAAGTAGTGTGGTAAAAAGGAAAGAGGTTGGCAGGGTCAGAGGTGGGCAGGAGAAGACATCAAAGGATGTAAAGGAATTTCCAGGAAAGGCCATGGTGGCATGAGGTAGTCCAATGGTAATGTCAGAATATGGATCAGATTGGACACCAGCACTGAAAAAAAAAAAACAAAAAACAAACAAACAAACAAAAAAAAAAAACACGAAAAAAGAATATGGCCAGGTGGAATGGTACATGACTTTTGTCCCAGCACCAGGGACAGAGACAGGCTGATCTCTGAGTTGGAGGCCAACCTGGTCATGGCAAACAAACAAACAAACAAATAAATAAATAAATGGAAAAGAAGAATAAGAATATGGATCAGACTAAGGGCTAGCTGGCTGGAACACAGGGCTATGTGGGGCAGTCAGCAACAGGATGTGAGCAGGCTAGATCATACAGGACCACGTGTGTGCTGACTGAACCATGCAGACAGTGAGGCCTGTGGGCATCATCGGGCAAGACTTGTGTTTATACATCACTGTACTCTGGACTGTGACTGAGAGACAGCAAGCATCAAACGTTCACTGTTGGTTGAACTGTTTGGAGTGAAGGAGAGGGAGAGCCTGAAAACACCTTGAAGACGAAGAACTTGCTGGAGTTCATGAGAGTTTCAGATAAACTGGGATCACTGTGGGACCAAATAGCAGAGACTCTCAGAAGATGGCTGGACTTGGATCTGGTGCAAAGAAGCGAGCCAGGCTTTGGGAGTGACCAGAGCATGTCCTCAGACTTCACCCATTTCTCACCCCCCCAGGATTTTTCATAGTCATGCTGTTTGGCTTTTCTTATTAAAATAATGTCCTAAAAGTCCTTGCCTTGGGCTGGGGAGATGGCTCAGAGGTTAGGAGCACCTCTCTTCTGCCAGAGGTCCTGGGTTCAATTCCCAGCACCCACATGGTGGTTCATGGCCATGTGTGATGAGATCTGGCATCCTCTTCTGTGTACATAATAAATAAAATTTTTTTAAAAATCCTTGCCTTAAGGCAAGGGGCAATGTTTCCTCATATCCCCACCATCCCCACACCACACTTCCATACAATGGACCATCCAGTTCATTCAGCGCATGGCCATGGCTGCTGTATGGTGGTGATCTTTGGGCACATGTCCCAGTTCCATACCAGTTAATAAATACTAAGGCCTGAGGCTAGATAGATAGCTCAGTGGTTAAGAGTACAGGCTGCTCTTCCAGAGGACTCCCGTTCAATTCCCAGCACCCACATGGCAGCTCACAACTGTCTGTGACTCCAGTTCCAAGGGACCTAACACCCTCACATCAATACCATGAGAGACTTTTCGTTTGCTTGCTTGAATGTCTGTGCATCACCTGTGTGCAATACCTGCAGAGCCCAGAAGAGGGCGATAGATCCTCTAGAACTAGAATTACAGGCAATTGTTAGCTGCCACGTGGGTGCTGGAACTTGAACTCGTGTTCTCAGGAAGAACAGTCAGTGATCTTAACAGCAAGCCATCTCCAGCCCCATGAAATAGACTTTTGTTGTTTTTGTTTAAGATAAGGTCTTATTATATAGGCTGTCCTTAAACTCACAGAGATGTACGTCACCACTCTCATCCTGAGTGGGGTGGTGGCGATGGTGCATCCCTTTAATCCCATCACTGGGGAAGAAGAGGCAGGTGGATTTAAGGCCAGTCCGGTCTACAGAGTGAGTTCCAGGACAGTCAGGGCTACACAGAGAAACCTGTCTTGAAAAATCTAATGAATAAACAAACAAACAAACAAACAAACAAAGTCCTGAATCACTTCACTAGGCAAAGAGGTGACAGATTACTCTAGGCAGAGTCTGGGGAGATAGCTGAGCTGGTAAAGTTCTTGTCTAATGAACACGAGCATCTCTCAGTTCAGTTTCCAGAACTCAACTGAAAACGTGGGTGGGTGCCAATGGGACTTTCAGAAAAGTAGGTAACTCTGAGGAACTACACTTGATACAGAACTCACGCGCCACATACAACATAGTCTAGGCACAAAGAACGGAAGGGTGTTCTGTGCTTGAGGCACAGAAGACTGGGGTGGCTAGAGTTGGGGCAGAGAGGTCAGCAAAGCATTCGAACCACCCTTGCCCCAAGGCCTGCACTCCGCCTTCAGACTCTCATCACATTCTTTCTTTAGACATCAAATGCATGCAAGGACGATGTAGGTGCTGGATTACTGTGTCTTCAACTTGAGCAGAAAAACCACAAACAGGTAAGTACACAAGATGGAGCCTCTAGAGAGGTTGGTTGTCTGTGAGGTGGCATTTGAACTGAGACTTGGAAAAATGAGAAAATCAGCCTTGGGGATTGTCAAGGGAAGAGAATGCTAGGCAGAGAGCAAGAAAGGCAAAGACACCAGGTGTGGTGGGGCACACCCTTAACCCCAGCACTCTAGGCAGAGGCAGGTGGATCTCTGAGTTCAAGGCCAGGTCTACAGAGCAAATTCCAGAACAGGCAGAGATATAGAGTAATGCTGTCTTGATAAAAAAAAAAAAAAAAAAAAAGTAGAAAGACCCTGTGGTACACATACTTGAGTTGTAGAAGAGAGAGCACTTGGGTGGATCATTGTGAGTGATATTATTGTTATTGTTATTATTATTATTATTACTGAGATAGGGTCTTTTGTTTTTCCAAGACAGGGTTTCTCTGTATAGCTTTGCGCCTTTCCTGGAACTCACTCTGTAGCCCAGGCTGGCCTCAAACTCACAGAGATCTGCCTGGCTCTGCTCTGCCTCCCGAGTCCTGGGATTAAAGGCCTATGCCACCACCGCCTGACAAGATAGAGTCTTATATAGTCCAGGCTGGCTTTAAACTATAAGCCATTGGTGACCTTGAATTCCTGATTTTTTTTTCCGAGATAGGGTTTCTCAGCCAGGCTGAGTTCCAGGAAAGGCGCAAAGCTACACAGAGAAACCCTGTCTCAAAAACAAACAAACAAACAAACAAAAATAGGGTTTCTCTGTGTATACTTGGCTGTCCTGGAACTTACTCTGTGGACCAAGCTGGCCTTGAACTCACAGAGATCCGCCTGCCTCTGCCTAGAGTGTTAGGATTAAAGGCATTGGGCTGCCACCACCCAGCATTTTCTGATCTTCTTGTCTCTACCTTTCAAGTATTGGGATTATAAGAGAGAGGCTACCATGCCAATCTTCAAAAACATATTTTTGTGTTCAGGGGATGGAACCCATAGCCTGTGTATACTAGGCAAGTACTCTACCACTGAGCTACGCATCCCAAACCCTCACAATAAGTTTTGAATACAAAAGTGATCACAGTTTTGGGGTTTTTTTCGAGTCAGGGTTTCTCTGCGTAGCTTTGCACCTTTCCTGGAACTCACTTGGTAGCCCAGGCTGGCCTCGAACTCACAAATCCACCTGCCTCTGCCTCCCAAATGCTGGGATTAAAGGCATGCACCACCTCTGCCCGGCTTGTGATCAGTTTTTGTTGGTTTGTTGCTGTGTACCCCAGGCTGGCCTAGAACATGTAATGCTTCAGCATCAACTTTTTGGGTTTGGGCATTATAGGTACATGTTTATTTGTTTGTTTGTTTATTTTTTGAGACAGGCTCTTTCTATGTAGCCCTAGATGGCCTCACACTCACTATGTAGCTTAGGATGGCCTCAGATGTCTGGTAATTCTGTCTCAGCTGATCAAATCCTGAGATTTCAGGTGCACGCTACCACACTCAGCTTTTCTTCTCTCTCCTTCTCCCCCTTTTTCCCTTCTCTCTCACAGGCTAGTCTTGAAATCCTAGTTAGGACCACAGGTGGGCTCCAGTTTAGATTTGTGCATTTGGGTGGTTTTGTTTTGGTTTGTTTTGGTTTGGTTTTTTGAGACAGAGTTTCTCTGTGTAGCTTTGCACTTTTCCTGGAACTCACTTGGTAGCCCAGGCTGGCCTCAAACTCACAAAGATCCACCTGCCTCTGCCTCCCGAGTGCTGGGATTAAAGGCGTGTGCCACCACCGCATTTGGGTTTTTGAGATGGAGTCTTCCTCTAGCGCAGGCTAGAAACTCATATTATAGCCCCAGCTGGCCTCAAACCTCAGGCAGTCCTCCAGGCCCAGCCTCCTGAATGCTGGAATTACAATCATGTATCACCACGGTCAGTCTCAAATTTGGCTGTAGCACAATTTTGCCAGCTGCATGCAGAGTATTATGAGGAGGAAGCCTAAGCAAGACCGGCTCCAGGTCTTTGCAGAGTAAGCAATGGTGGTGGCCTTAAAAGGATGGGCGTGTCCCCAGAGAGGGGGGAGAGGTTCGGCAGGGGATTAGGAAGGGAAATAGACAGGTCTAGGTGATGGAGTAAACATGGAAGTCAAGGGTAGGCAGTGGTGGCGCACGCCTTTAATCCCAGCACTCTGGAGGCAGGTGGATCTCTGGGCTCAAGGCCAGCCTGGTCTACAGAGTGAGTTCCAGAGCAGCCAGGGCTACAACATAGAAAACCCTGTCTCAAAAAACAAACACACAAATCATGGAAGTCAAATGGGGAGAGAGGATGGAGGCTGCCGCCCTGATTTCAGGCTGGGTAGCTGGCATGGCTGTCTACACATTTGTTCAAGGACCAGATATTGGGTGACTTTATGCTACTGTCTCAGAGTACTGCAGACTGGGTCAATCATAAACCACACGGCAGGACCGTGAGCGAGCACATACAGCATAGGGGGAAGTGTAGCCAAACTCACCCTTTGATCAAGTTCCCAACTCCCATAATGCCTTATCCATCTCTGGGGGCTGGGCTCTTGTAACCATATCCTCTGAAATGTCTCACTTCTTGGGGCTGGTGAGATGGCTCAACAGATTAAGGTTCCTGCCGCCAATCAAACCCTGGGTTTGATCACTGAGCCCCCATGTGGTAGGAGGAGAACCAACTCCAGCAAGTTGTTCTCTGGACTCTCAATGAATGAATGAATGAATGAATGAATGAATGAATGAATGCAATTCAAAAAAATGTCCCATCCTTTTACTACCTTTAGAATGGCAGTTAGGTTTCAAAAGGAATTTGGAGGAGATACTCAGGCTACAGCAAGGAGTGCCTGCAGATACCACCTTCTATTTGGGGAGACAGTCTCACTAAGTAGCACAGGCTAGTTTTGAACTCATGGCTCTTCTCTAGCTTCAGTGCTGAGATGACAGGCATGTGCCACCATGCCTGGTTGGATACCACCTTTTAGAATGGGGACTCTGTGTGGGGACGTTTGAAGACAGGAATTGGAGTGGCGTCAATGGGGAGCTTTTGCATAGATCCATCCCTTTCACTCATTCACCTGCTCAGGAATCCAGCCCAAGCTTGTTCAGAGACGGCAGGTCTTCATGCAAGAGCAAGTCTTCTGGTCCTAGTAGCTTTCTATCAGAAGCTAGGTGGAGTTAGGCGAAGAATCGTGGCTAAGCTGGCTCTCCGGAAGCCACATGCCAACTACAAGGACTTGCATGGCCCTGGGTGAACCCTTCACCCCAGTGGTCAATTACTTCCTTTCCTAAAGCAATGCACTCTGGGTAAAAATACATCTGTGCTCCAATGTCTCAAACACAGATGAACATGCTGAATTGAGAAAGTTTAGGAGCAAGGTGAAGGCAGTTGCATGTAGAATCTTTAGGGAACAGGAAAATGGTTCCAGAAAGGACAAACAAGCTTGCTTCAAGGGTTTTATGTCAAACCTGTTATTGGGTAACCCCTGCCACCCACTCATTTATTCCAGTGACCAGACAGAAGTCAAACCTTGGCTTCTCACTTTATTGTACAAAAGAGGGAGACAAAACCTCCAGTGGGCTTTCAGCTGGGCCAGTCACGTCTAAGCCACTCCCGCGGTACAAGTTCAAGTGCAGTGATTGTTAAAACCTACAAAATACTCCTTAAAGACTAGAAAAAGGGGAAGAGGGATCCCAGTGCTAAAAAGTACCCTGGGCAGCCTCTGACAGCACCAACAACCCCCACCCCCACAGCCCTGTCTCTAACAATTCTCCAATACTTGAAATGGGAGAAACACATGTCGTGTTCAGAGTTGTTTTTAAGTGAAAACATTCCACACAAGCATAATAGTCCAGGGCATTCAAACAAGAGATGGGGTTTGGTACCTGGTACCAAATTTTAGAATAAGGACAGTGAGTGACTGTGTGTGTGTGTGTGTGTGTGTGTGTCTGTGTGTGTGTGTAGGGGTGGTATCACTCCCCCGGAATCTTCCCAACACAGTCCAAGCAAATGTCTTTGCCTTCAAGGGAGACAGGCAGCTGGGCTGCAGCCCCACTTTCTGTGGAGAGCCTACTCCCCCCCACCCCTGGCTTTCATTCAAGAGGCAAAAGATGGGCAGCACAAAACCCAATAGCATGAACAAAACAAATTCTGGCCAACTTAGAGTGAGAATCTCCACGGGAAGGTGACTGGGCTTATGAAGAGCACAGGGACTACACCCACAGAAGGCTTGCACCTGCTAGCTAGGGTTAGAGGGCCAATTGCAGAAAGCACCTTCTGCACCCCTTCCCCCACATACAGGGATGGAGGCAGGAGAGGGGAGCAGACCTGAGAAATCAAAGGAATGGGGGTGGCCAGAGGACATGGGGCAAGGCAGAGACATGTAGGTAAAAAGATCTCAGGACATTTCCTGAAACCCAGGGGACACCCCCAGAAGAGCCAGGAGACCTTTCCCACTGAAGGAAAGCTTTAAGGCTCATACCATTGTCTGTCCTTCCCACTTCCCTGCTGGACAGCACAGACCTGCAGCAGCTCAGGGGTGCATGGCCTTGGCAGAGGCAAAGCGGTATAGGAAACATCAGGTGGTTTCCATGCCCTCCACCATGGACCCAGAGAGCCAGCACAGTGGAGGATGGCAGGGAGGAGCAGCCTTGGCCTGTTCCTGCCAGGGTTACCATCTCCCAGGCTTTTACCAACCCTTTTTCCAGATTCACAAACACTGAGGTGGGTTCTCTTACAGGCACACATTCACACACACACATTCATACGGAACACACATATGCATGTACACACACTTCCCTATCCACAGGTGCATCCATGCCATAGCAAGCAAGCAAGCAAGTACACACACACACATGCACACACGCACGCAGTCTCACACATTCTATGCACACCAAGACCATTTTTAAGTCTCAACCCATCCCACCCCACACCCTCCCATCCCCAGAAATGACAACAGAGAGGGCAGCCGAGATCGGTAGGAAACGTCTCGTTGACAGCTCAGAGCTTAAAAAAAAAATATATACACATATATAAAAAACACTCTGCCCCTCCCCCATGATCGGGTCCAGGCAGCTCCTTCCTGCAGGGGCAGGGGAGAGGGACATGGACTGCCTGCTTTCTTGAAGGCAGCACCCTTCTCTCCCTCCAGTTCAGTGTGGGAGTCCAGGCAGCAAGCCCCTCCGGGAAGGAAAGGCTCCCCTGAACATCCACCTTGGTGCAGGTTGCAGGTGTGGAGGCCTCACCAAACTCTTCAGGACACACTCCCACCCCCGTCTCCCCGGTCCATTGTCCATGCCGGAACTGCAAGTGCAGAAGAAGGTGGGGTGGGCCGGTCCACTGCCGGCTCAGTCCGGTGGTCGCTGTCCCTGGAGAATCCCTGGAGCTCGAGGCTCCAAGACTGCCGAGTCCTAGCCTGGGCTCACGCAGCCTCCTACCCCCACTGATTTTTTTTTTTTTTCCAAAAAAAAAAAAAAAAAAAAAAGGGAAGAAAGAAAGTGGGGGAGGCTGAGGGGACAGGGGACAGAACACAGGGAGAGACAAAGGTGGTCAGTTGGGGGAGGGGAGCTCTGCAGAGGCTCTCCTTGGCTGCCTGCCCAGGGCCAGGGGTGGGGGCGCCGAGCCTCAGTTGGAGTCAGAGTCTGAGGAGTCCCCTGAAGAGGAAGAGCTGGAGCTGCTGCCCTCAGACTCATTGTCTTCATCCTCGTCGTCGTCCTCATCATCATCCTCGTCGTCGTCATCATCCTCATTCTGGGAGAGGAAAGAACCTGCAGTCACCAGGCGGCCCTCCTGGCCGTCCACAACACCCCCCTCCACCATGTCTGTCCGTCCACCCACCTCGTCCCCATCCTCGCTGTCATCTTCGCTGCTAGACTCAGAAGAGTCCCCCCCGTCCTCAGAGGAGTCCCCATTCTCATCGTCTTCCTCTTCTTCCTCCTCCTCCTCATCCTCATCTTCCTCCTCATCCTCCTCCTCCGACTCCTGGGAAGTGTGGAGATGTCAGTGGCCGAAGGGGTCCATTTTACCAACCCTGCCCCACAGACACCCACCCATCTCAGAGGGGCTCCTTACCGACTTAGACTGCAGGGTGGTCCGGCTAGACTTAGGGTTTGGGCCTCGAAGCTTCGTCATATTTTTACGTTTCTACCAGAAAGCATGGGAACAGGAAGGGGCGGGGCGGTAAGTTCCAGCTCCTGCAGAGACCCCCCTCACCCCCCCTCCCTTCCCTGCTCTCACTCACATTGGAGATGTATTCTTTGTACGCTGCACGGTCCTGGGGAGATAGGCTCTGGGGAGAAGAGCTGGGAGTCAGAGCATACCCCATACTACTGCTGGCTCCGCATGCCGACGTTCACTGGGCAGAGCACTCATGTACCATCACCTGTCTTTACCCTCAGCCTCCCCAAATTCTGGGTCCCTGCAGAGAGCTCTTAGGGGCTCAGAACACAATCTTTTTTTTTTTTTTTCTTTCAAGACAGGGTTTCTCTGTGTAGCTTTGTGCCTTTCCTGGAACTCACTCTGTAGCCTCGAACTCACAGAGATCCGCCTGGCTCTGCCTCCCGAGTGCTGGGATTAAAGGCGTGCACCACCACCACCCGGCACATCAGAACACAATCTTGATTACACCTTTCTCTGGAGTCAAACTGAACTGACAGCTAGTTTTCATATCCATTTCCCCCAACTGCTCTGCCCAAATCATAGCTCCACACTCAGGACCTTCTAAATTCCAAAGCCTCCCCCATGACTCATGAGGCCCAGCACCAATCCCACCTGGACCCCAGTCTTTGAGCCATTGATGAGATGAGGGAGGGTGAAAAAATTCTAGAACACTTAATTCCCACCATCTCTCTGCGTCTCTGAACTGTCTCAGTGACAGGCAATTCTCACTATACAGATCGGACTGTTCAAGGCAGGGGAGAAGAAACAAGAGACTAACAGCCTGGCCAGCGCTTACAAGTCCACTGGTCCTGGCTGGAAAGAAGAAAATGCAGGTAATGTGAATTTTCTACCAACTATGTAACCTCGGCAAATTACTTAATACCTTGGCTTTCTCAGCTTTAAAAGCGCCAGTGCCCACTGCCCTGGAGGACTTGAGTCACCAAAGGAACCATGAGTGAGGGCAGGCCGGCAGGCTCCCTCCCTGGCCCTCCTCTCTCTCACCTTGACCCAGAGGTCCAAGTGCACCTTGTACTGTTTCTGCTGCTCCTCGGCCAGCTTTTTATAGTGCTCCTTCTGGCTCTGGGAGATGCGCTGCCAGCGGCTGCCGATCTCTACCATTCGCTCTTTCAGCGGCAGGTGATTCAGCTCCCCGTTGGACAGCAGTTCCTGGGAGAACTTTTGGTAACCGTTCCTGCAGGGCGGGAGGGGGACAGAGGTATGCTGGGGTCCCGAGCCAGCCACCTTCCAGTCCCATCTTCAGACCAGGATGGGTGCTAGCCTGAGGCTTACATGGGAGGTTTCTTGGGCTCGCCCTGGAACTTCATCTTCTTGGAAGAGTTTGTAGCAGCTGGAGGGGCCCGCATCTCACTTAACTCTCTCTGTGCAGAGACATGGAAAGGCCACATTCACACCCACATGGCCCAGCCCACCGTCATCAAATCTTGGCTGGCTCTTTTACATGCCAGAAAGGGGAGAAACTGCCCGGAATGGGACCTGCCATCCCAACACTCCAGAGGTTAAAGTGGGAAGACCCAGAGTTGGTGGCTAGTCTGGAATCCAGAACTAGATTCTCCCTGAAGCAACTCCGTGCCAAATTACCACGTCAAGAGGACCATTCAAAATGCTTTCCAGATTGAACTTATGTCCCCTAGGAACCACTTAAGAGGCTAGTACCTCGGCTCTCACCTAGCCTAGGACAGGCTGAAGATCAAGAGACTGGCTCAAGGTCCCAACCGAAGCTGGGACACACTTCTAGCCCAGCACCCATTAATTTACTCGGAGGCACGCTACTCAGCAGCCCCTTCCCACACACCTCATATCGTTTTTGGTCCTCTGCTGCCTTCTTAATCCACATCAGCTTCTCCTTTTTCTCCATGTTGTTCCAGGTCATCTCCATGGCTTTTAAGGCTTTCACCCGGTCATTCTAGGTACACACGAAGGGCATCAGCTGTAGGAGGGGTCCTGTTGCTGTAGGAGGCTGCAAACCTATCCTTTCCCACTCCCTGCTACCTTGAAGCGGGCTAGATAGTCTCCGATGACACTCTGCTGCCAGATTTCCTCAGCTCTCTTGGGCGACTCAGGCAGCTTGCCCCGCTCTTCGCGCTCCCCACCTGGCTTCCTCTCAGACTGCGCCTTCAGGGCGGCCTCCCGGGCCTTATATTTAGCCTATAAGGCAAGGCAACTGGAGTCAGCATGCGAACCACCCCTAGAGGGCGTGCTAAGCCCAGCAAGCAGCTGCAGCGGGCTCCGGCCTAGGAGGGCGGGGCCGGCCTAGGAGTGGGCGGGGCCGGCCGGGGCGGGGGCGGGGCCCGGCAAAGGCCGTGGGCAGCGCGGATGTCCCGCAGACTCCGCCCCACCCATGGGGCTGCTTTCCAAGGGAGACAACCCCAGCTGACAGCTTCCCGCCTTCCGGCTGGCGGGCACACGTGTGATCCACCCCGGCGGGAGTGCGGCCGGCCGTAACCGCGTGCACGGAAGTAGCCCGGGCGGCCCTTAGGGGAGACTGGTGCCAGACTCTCCAAGGCCTGACCTTCTTCTTCTCCGACAAGTCGTTCCACATGCGGGCCAGCAGGTGGCTCAGCTCACTTTCTGAGAGTTCAGGCCGCTCCTCCTGCAGCTGCCGCCGTTTCTCCTCCGAGAAGATGAACATGGCAGACACAGGCCGCTTGGGCTTCTCAGAGCCGCCCTAGAGGAGGGACGGGGCGGGGCAGGGGTACAGTTACCACTAGCCTAGCTAGGTGGGTGGCTCCACCCTCCGTGGCTGTCATGGCGCACACCTTGCCGCCTTCCTGAGAAGGCTTCTTAGAGGCTGGACTGGTGGTCTGCTTCTTACTGATGTTCAGCATCTTTTCCTCCCCCAGGACCCGCTGCTGCTCCTCCTCCGGCAGGCTCTGAGCAGGAAGAAGGGCACGGGCTGCGGCAGGCAGGTCCATCAGACTCAAGGCTGCCTGCCGGACTCACCCTCCGTCCGCCATGCTACTCACCTCGAGGAACCGCAGCAGTTCGACCTCATAATCTTTCTTTTTCTGGGGAAGCAAGGGGACTCAAGTCAGTTGGGGACAGCCTCCACTACCCTGGGGGCAGTAACCCTCAGCAGGCCCCTAGGGACCGGGTGTAACCTCCTCTCCCTCTAAAGATGGTAGACAATCAATAACCAACAGCCTGGCAGGGGCAAACCCCATGCCTGAAACAAACCCCAAGACAGGCCCCAGAGATCAGGGTGGTACCTGGTCGCATTTCTTGTGATAGGCATCCTTTTCCTTCTGGGAAAGCAGTTTCCATTGCTGGCTGCATAGCACCATGCGCTCTGTGCTGGGCACGTCCTTCATGTTGGCCATGAGCTCTGCACAGTACAAGGAGTAGCTGTTCCTATTTAATCCAAGAGAAGGCATGCCTGTGAGCAAGTGGGCTACAGGTTTCCCAGCTGCCCAACCTGGGTTCAAGTCCTTCAGTAAGGCCTAACTCCCTGGCTGCCCACTCGCCCACCCACCCGGGGCAGCGCTCACGGAGGTGGCTTGGTAGGTCGCCCATCAAACTTGTCCTTGAGCTGGCGTTCGGCCTTGGTGAGGGTAGATTTGGTGATGCCTTCCTCGCTGATGTTTAGCTCGGGGTGCTTCTGGATATAGTCACGCATAATCTCCTGCAGAGTGAGGGGTAAGGGAGTGGAGGGTAACGGGGTGTGGGGTTAGCTGGGACACCATAAGGGGGGAGAGCCGCTCGGGAAGGGAGGCCGGGAGCAAAGCTGGGGATGGCGGTGCGTGGCTGTGTGTCTGCTGTGTCGTTTGCGATATGGTGCCCTGCTCTGCCCTAGCCTGAGATCTCTCGGTGGGGCGGGGGCTGTGAGATGGTCGGGGCAGAGGTGAGGGGCCCCAAAGGGCCCCTCCCTCAGTAGAGGGTCGGGGAATGACTGACTGCCGCCTGCAGAACGCAGAGGCACAAGTCAAGGAGGGCGGAGGCTCGTGAAGAGCCGGATGGGGAGGAGCTCAGCGGAAGCCTAACCTCGTACTCCTTCCGCTGCTCCAGGGCCTTATGAATCCATTTCAGCCTCTTTTTGTCCGAGAGCTGAGACCACTGCTTCCCCAGGGAGTCCTTCACCTCCTTCGTAGTGGCCTGCAAACCAAAAGCCGTCAGACACACACAGGCAGCCAGGGGCAGGGGAGGGGGGTGAGGGGCACAGAGGCCCCGCCCCCTCGGGCCACAGGAGGTCACACGAGTGTCCACCGCAGGCCAGGAGGGTTAAGGTGGAGAGGCAGGGATCCGCCTTGGTGCAAGGGACAGGCTCACACACACACTCATTCACACGCCAGCTGGCCCAGGCCCTGTCCATGCAACCCCCCCCCCTGGGGAGGGGCCTCCTCTCCTGCTCCCCTGCACCATACCCAGCCACCTGGCGCGGCTCCCCCCTTGCCACCGCCGTGTGCCCTCCACCCCTACCCTTTGGCCAGACACTCACATCCGGCCGCACTTTGAGATACACCTTCTTCTCATGGGTATACCACAGTTGCTGGGGAGTTTTGGGCTTCTCAGGGATGTCCGACTTCTTGGCATTCTGGATAAGGTCAGGGTGATCCTCCCTAGCCAGGGGACCAGAGCGAGGGTCAGCAGGGGCACTGCTAAGGCAGACCCCAGCTAGCTGTCCAACCCAAGCCTTCTGTCTTGGCCTCCTGCTGGAGCTCAGTGGGAGTTAGTGGCTGGCAGCCTGTCCCTGCCCCTGACACTAACAGTCTACACAAGACTTCCAGGGTTCATGGACGGCCAGTTCCAGTATCCAGCTGGGATCAACTTATCCTAGCACACCCAGCACCCCATGGCCCTCCTCTGCCTTACCTGAACCGGGCCAGGTTTCGCTCGAATTCCTGTTTCTCCCTCTGGAAGTCCTGAATGTACTTCATCTGAGGGGAGGAGGGGATGCGGTCATCCAGGACCCAAGGGCAGTTTCACCCAGAGCTAGAAATGCCACCCGCCTGACTTCCTTGCTCCCTGCTCTGGTTTGGGATGTAAGGGTATCTCTGTCCGCGGTGAGTTGAACTCATACTAGGCCTGGTGACTGATAACCAGACAGTGGAATTTACAGGGGTCTTCCAGACATCCAATCTCCATCCTGTTCTCTTCATTGAAGGCAAAATGTCCCAGAAGCCAGGGGACATGGTATCACCCACTGGGTGGGCAGGACCAGGGTAGGACTACCCACCCCTTTCTCCAATACCACAGAACCCCCCTCTTACCACCCTCCTTGGCATTTGATGTTGGTCTATTCCCTCCAAGGTGGCTAGTAGCACCAAGGAGGCTAAATTCTGCTTGCTTCGAAGGCAGCAGGAGAGGGTCGTGTTGAAGGACATAAAATGAATTCTTGCAACGTAAATTCACACCCCAATGTCCTGAATTGAGAGTTTCTTCCCCATCCATCAGCTCCAAGTCTCCAGCATTCCTCATAATCCTGGTCATCAACCCCTCCTGCCTCTGACCCCTTCCTCTAGCTGGAGCCCCAGGCTCCCCCAGAACCCTCCTTTCCCACCTTTCCTCTGACATCTTGCATCCTGACTCCCATGTAATAGACATTTCTTCCTTCCTTCCTCCTCCCTCTATCCTAGAGGCTCACATTAGCACTGGGACCAGAGGCTCACAACCAGCCAGACCCCCCCCCCCGCCCGCCCCCCTGTAAAGAGGCACCAAGTACAAGGAAGCAGCTCATTTCCCCATGCTTCCCAATGAAAACCACAAACAGCATCACCTTCTTGGGGCAATCTCAGTCCTCCTCAGACAAGGTTTTAGAACTAAAAGGCATGTCAAGGTTCTGGCTCACCCTCTCTACCCCAAAGCAGGAGTAGCGGAGTGAAGTGACTTACCTGACATCCCTACACGGCCAACTGGCAACAGGCAGTAGACAGGCCCAAATTGGAATGCCCATGCTAATGCTTTTCCCACTCAAGTTTTCTCTCAACCTCCCGGATTCTGTTTCTTAGCCTCTCCCTGCCATCCCTTGGAAGTTTGGTGCTGTGTGACGTCACTGTCCCAACTCCTCAGCCATGGGGTCAACTGTACCTCTGACAGTCCTTGCTACTCTTGGCTTGGGCAAGCTGCTTTTACCCAATCAAATCTTTTCCATTTTGGATTCAGCAACAAGGCGGGATGAGCACTCAGCCAGAGTATGTAGAAAAAATGGCTACTCAGTGTGTTGGCTGGTGCCATTTGGGGGTGGGGTGGGGGGCTGGAGACATACAAATTCCTGTCCTTCGCCTGTCAATGTGCGTTTTTTAACACCTTGCTGCCCCCACTGACATCTCTTCTCGCCTCCTCATCACCCATCATCTCTGTTCAGCTCTCTCCTCATCCCATTTCTTTTGTGATGAACTTCCTCTGTAGTTTTGCTTTCTGCCTTACAGGGAACCTGAGCTGTCTTTCCATCTCTGTTCAGGAGGTTTGGACAGCTTCTACCCCTAAAGTGAAGTCTCCCTGATAATCTAATCAGTAGGCCATTTCTGTAGGCAACAGCCTGAGGCGAGGAAGAAAGATGTGTGAAATGTACGTGGGGAAGCAAGCTCGTCTGTGACTTCGGCAGGAAGAGGAACACTGGAGGGAGTGAGAGGTTCCACAGTCAAGTGTGCCCTAGCATCTTGAGTGCCAAGACTCCTGTGCCCCAATTCCTTGCTCACAAAGATCAGGACAACCCATTAATCCCTGTGGTCTCTTGTGCTCCACAGATTGCCAGGGAGGATGCTTGGGTATGACTGTTCAAAACACAGCAGCGATGGCTGTGGGGTACAAGGTCAATGTGAATGCTTTCTGGGTCTTCCCTTCCAATGTGGCCTGTCTGACCTTGTGTGGGCCTAGGAGGGGACAGATAACCACTGATGGCCTCCACACACTACACTCTGCTGCATTACCCGTCCACACCCCCTAAATGTTGAGTCCTTTTGTCTAAAGCCTACCCCTAACTCCAATGACCTACCCAAACCAGCTGCTCTCACCTGCAAGCTATCTCTGCCCTCCCCTCCCCCACATGAGCCCCCCTCCCCCCACCTTCTTCTTCTCTGGAAGCTCCTTGTATTTCTTAGATAGGATCTTGGTCAGGTCCAGGTTGCTCATCTCAGGGTGGAGTTTCGCATACTTGGCCCGCTTCTCCATGAAGAAGCGGAAATAAGGGGTGAGAGGCTTCTTTGGGAAATCCGGGTGTTTCTGGAACAAAGAAAACTGAGGTTAGCATACCATCCACGCTTTCAACCCTGACACCCAGGCTTCTCCTGGTGACTCACCTTGAGCTTTTTGCCTTTGTAAGGGTTTTTAACATGTTCCTGAGCATCAAGGATCAATTCCGTCAACGTACGGAACTTCCTCACCTGAAGAAGGAAATAGGGAGAAAGGAATTTGGGAAACACCACTCTATAGTGTAGCCTTCTTTTTCAACATTATTGCTATTCCTCACCAGACTGAGTTCACTGAAGGACACAAACCAACAGCCTATATAGCACAGGCAGCCTCTGAGCCAGAGGCTCCAGTTCATTCCTACTGCAGGGTCCAAGCAGTTAGGGCACACCTAATGGTGGTCACCATAGGACAGACTGACTTCACTGTAGCTTCCATGCCTGTACCTCATTAACTCCTTAGATTGGTTTGGGTATTCAAGGCTATTGCCCAGGCTACTCTGTCCCCTAAGGCATAATAAATCAGAGCAGACAAATGAACATGTAAACACCTTCTGTCTACTACGAATATGACAGGGTTTGCTTTACTTTCCCCATTTTCTCTGAGATTTAAAAACAAAACACCCAGACAAAGGCACATATATGTGTGTGTATGTCAAAAAGCAGCAGTCAGTTACCTCATTGGAAATCTCCACCCATTTGAGCTTGCACATATCTCCTGAAAAGTCCTTAAATGCAACTTTTTCCCAGTCCATATGTGACTCTGTGGTTTTGAACTTGGAGCTGTCATTGGATGGGAGGTTGTTCTTCATGCATTCCAGCAAAGTCAGCATATCTTCCTGGGACCAGCGGTCTGGTGAGGTAAGAGAAGTCATCACACCTGGCTCTCGCCATTCTCTTGATCTCTTCCCCAGTCTTTTTGAGTTCAAACCCTCCTCCCAAAGCCCCTGGCTGCTTTTCATCTGAATGAGTGCGTCCTTCCTCAGACCTGGCTCAGCCCCCAAACCCGATTAGGGCAGGGGCTCTGGACCAGACACCACCATACTTAGCCACTCTGGACAGGTCATGCCTGGCTTACTTGAAAGCTATCATTTCTAACATGCTAGGCTGCCATGGGCCCCTTTTTAGTATATGAGCTGGAGTAAAGCTATAGTGATTTGGGGGCCTTAAGGTAAATGGCTCACCAAAAAGGGAAGGAAGCAGGGGTGTAGATAACATCTAAATGTGGTCATGCTCTAGGTAGGTATCAAAAGCATGCAAGGCCCGAGTTGGGGTGTGGGTAGTAAGGTACCCCTATGAAGATCTCTCCGGCCCAACATTAAAGACATACATATACAGTCTATCACCACCTGCCTCCCTCACAGTCACTTTACGGAAGACCAAAGGAGACTTTCTGGCAATTAAGAAAGATGGAATTCGGCTGGGCGGTGGTGGCACACGCCTTTAATCCCAGCACTCGGGAGGCAGAGCCAGGCGGATCTCTGTGAGTTCAAGGCCAGCCTGGGCTACAGAGTGAGCTTCAGGAAAAGCTCAAAGCTACACAGAGAAACCCTGTCTCGAGAAAAAAAAAAAAAAAAAAGAAAGATGGAATTCAAACATCAGAACCTCATACAACAGTTCTGAGAAAAGGCATGGGGCAGGTAGAGTTTCAGGGCACTACTCTCTGGAGAACCCCAGAATTCCAAATTGCCATCACAACCCAACTCCTCAGGAAGGCAAAAGGGCATCTTGGGCCAACTGTTTTCAGCTGCTGAAGTGAAGCCTAGCAGCAGCTCAGAGCCTCTCTGAAGAGTGCCTGCTCTGGAGGCTGAGCTGGGGGAATCCATGACCAAGATGCAAAAGGATGTAACCTGGGCCGGGGTGTCAGCAGAGGGTCCCATGGACCCATAATCCTCTCCCCTAATGTCTCACAAGCATTGCCAGATGCTCTGCCTCAGACCCTCCACTTCTAGACATTACACCGACTGAGGCAGCTAGGAACTAGCCATCTATAGTTCCTGCTCGGGACCCTAAATAACTAAAATATCCTTCTCCTCCTCCTACCTGCCTCTGACAAAAACCTTCTCTTCCTCTAAGGTGAGGGCATAATACTTTGGGTTAACTAGGAACTGGCTGCCCCTCAATCACAGCAGGGGGGAATGTAAAAGATAACATATAAGGTCAAAGCTAAGTAGTTTGGATTTGGCCAAACCCTCAATGGACAGACGCTTGACTTTGTAAATAAGACCCTCTCCCAGCTCACAGAATGCAGACTAGTGGAATCTTATAGGAGCTGGTGAGTTCGTGTGTGAGAAAAGACCAGTTTAAAGAGGGCAGGAACTGGGGTTCCCTACCTTGGCCTTTGGGGGCGGCCATTTCCAGGTCTGTGGGACAGTCTGCTTCTCCGTTCATTCTCCAGCTGTCCAGCCACCTCCTCGGTCGCGCTGGCCGGGCAACCCGGAGTCAAAGCCACCTCACCCTTTCGAAGAGACACCAGACCCACTCAGGTAGGCTGACACGGAGGGTTTTCTATCCCACCCCCTCCCACAAGGGAGGGGGCATAGATCCACACTCTCAGCGAGACCCAACCAGGAGGATCACAGACTTCATCGGTGGATGTAGGAGTGAGCCCCTCTCTTCCCTACCCCAGCCCCCAGCCCCTGCAGCCCGGCTGCGCCGCATGCGCCCTCCCCTGCCCACGCGAGAGACTGCTCCCAGCTCCCGCGTGCAGCTAGCGCCCGCCCTCCGGCCTCCTTCCCCCACCCGGGCCAAAAAAAAAAAAAAAAAAAAATTTTTTTTTCTTCCTCCTGGTTGAGCGCCCGCCCCGGGGAGGCCCCAGGCTGGAGGGCGGGGGAGGAAGGGCGGGTAAAGGGCGCGCGCGGGCACGGAAGCGGGCACGCGCCCCAGTCTCCTCCTCCCGCTTCCCCCCGGCCGGTTCCCCCCGCCTCCGCAACCCGGCGGGGACCCGGACGCAGCGCAGCCGCCGCCAGCCTGGGAGCGTAGCGGCCACACCGCCCCCGGGGACCAGATCCGGATTCCCGCTGCTCCCCCCCTTCCAACCTCCCAACGCGGTCGCCGCCGGTCCGGGCAGGCGAGCAGCCGGAGAGAAGCGGCCTAGCCTGTCCCCCGCCCCCGAGCCACCTCCCGGGGCCAGAGACGCCGCCACCGCCCAGCTACCCCGACGCGCACGGAAGATGCCCGGCGCAGAGGCGCGACCGCGGCGGGAACGGCCGCCTCCTCCCCGAGCCTGCGGCCCAACCCTGCCGGCGCCCCCGCCCCGGCCTCCGGGGAGCCGAGCCAAGCAGAGGGCGGGAGGACGGCGGCCGCGAGGCGGGGGCGCTGCGCTCACCGGCCCCGCCGCCCCCTCCGGCGGCCGGCGAGAACTGCGCCTGCCGGCCGGAGAAGCGCGGGCTCCTCCATCTGGGGCCTCGCTTCCTGCCCTTCCCACCCCTGGCTCCCAGCGCCCTTCCCCGTGTCCCGGTCAGCTCGTCTACAGTGCTCCCCGGTATCGCCGCCCGGCGTCCGCGGCTCGCTCCCTAGCCCCGGCCCCGGCGCACGTCCTCCGCCGCCTCGGTTACCCGGCGCAGCGCGGCCTCTGAGCTCCCCGCTCCGGCGGCTCCCTTCCCGGCTCTGAGCTCGGCGCCCTCCCCCGCTCGGCCGGGCACAGCCGCAACTCCCTCCCGCGGCGGCAGCGGCTCCTCCTCCGGGCGCGGCGGCGGCGCTGGGGCGGCGGCTGCTGCTGCTGCTGTGGCGGCGGCGGCTGTGGCTGCTGCCTGCTGCTCCTCGCGGCGAAAAGCACAAAGCACAGCGCCCTCCGCCTGCAGGCAGCCCGCCCGCCGCCCGCCCGCCCGCCGGCCCCGGCCTCAGCTCGCACACCCCCCGCCGCCGCAGCAGCCTCCGCCGCCGGAGCGGGGAGGAGGAGGGAGAAGGGAGGAGGAGGAGCGGGAGGGGGGGCGGGAGAAGCGGGGCAGCGAGCGCGTCCTTCCCCGTAGAGCGCACACCGACCCCCGGGGAGCGAGCGCCAGCCCGCCCGCCTCGCCGGCTCCGCTCCCTCCCACAGCCTGCCCGGGCGGGCTCCGCGGGGGGCAGCTGGGAGGAGGGGCGGGCGCTGGGGGGACCCGGGCGGCCGAGGCGGAGGCAAGGAAGGAGGGGAGGGGGGTGGTGGTAGTGGCGGCGGCGGCGGCTGCTGCTGTTGCTGCCGCCGGGGAAGGGGGGGGGGCCGGGGCAGGGAGACACGCAGCCGCCCGGATGGCGGCGGGGCTGCGAGCCGAGGCGGGCAGGCAAGCAGGCGGCGAGAGCGACCTCGCCAGCCCCGCGGGGGAACTAGCAGGCTTGGCCGGCGCGGGAGGGAGGGCCCGAGGTGCGGCGGTGGAGAGGGTGCCCAGAGGGGTGGCCGGCGAGCCTCGCGGGTGCCGGCAGCCCTGCTCTGGAGCTCTCTTCCAGGTTCTCCGAGCTTAGGCTCGGTCTTCCGGGCCAGCCCTCGTCTGCTTCCCTCTCCCGTCTCGGGGAGCGGGCGATCGCCCACCCGGGTCCCCGGAGCGTGGCCACCGGCTCTGGGCTCACGCTCGCCGATCGCGGTGCCAGGTTTCGGCGCCTACCTCGCGGTCCCCTTATCTCCGAACGGCACTCACGAAACTTAAAAATATACTACTAGTTCCCTAAAAAACAAACAAACAAAAAAACTCCCCCAAATCCACCTTGTTTCTCACACCCGAGAAAACGACCTGGACTGGCCGGCCCCGGTAGAGGAAGGGAGCCGGTTCAATCCAGCCCGGCGTGGCTCCCTAGGCCTGCCCTGGGCGCGTGGAGCCTGGAGCTTGGCGCCGCCGGGGAGCAACCCCTTTCCCCCGAAATCCGCCGCACCGAGGCCCACTTACCGAGCGTGTGGGTGCTAGTGAGGGCAGGGGGGACCTGGCACTCCGGCGGGCGCAAGAGCGGAGTCGCAGCTCCGCAGCTGCCGACGCCGGGCCAGCGAGTCTCCAGACAAAGCCCGAGATGGCGAAGCGGAGCGACGGCTAATGGCGAGCCCCACGCGCCGCGCTCCGCCCGCCCCGCTCCGCCCGCCCGCCCGCCCGCCTCGGCGCAGCGCAGCGCCGCTTCGAGCGCTAGCCCGTCAGAGCCGCCTTGGCGCCGCCGCCTCCCGGGCCGCCCCGGCCTCGCCTGGCCCCTCCGCCTCCTCCGGGCGGCTCAGCCTCACCCCTTCCCTCCCACCGCTCTGGGGGCTGCACGAAATTTTTAAAAAAAGGAATAAGAAAAAAAATTTTTTTCCTTTTTTTTTTTTTTTTTTCTTTCAAGGCAGACATTTTTCGACGTTTGGTTCTTTTTCGCTCTCGGCTCGCACTCACCTGCGGGGCCGCCGGCAGGGCTGGGGGCGGGGGTGCGCGGGGCTGGAGCCGCCGAGCGCGGGTTGAAAGCTAGCCAAGCTCTGCAGCGCCCGACCCGGGCGTGTACGCCGCCGCCAGTCCCCGCAGAGAAATCGTCCTCCTACCCCCGCCTCCATCGCTCTGCGTTTCTCTTCCAATCAGCCGGTCGCTTGGCGGCTCCTCCAGTCTCCGGCCAAGCCAGCTGCCTAGAGCGAGCTCCGCTCCATCTGCTCGCCCGACTCCTCGCTCCCCTACCGGGGCGGGCGAGGCAGCTTGAAGCTGGAGGGGGGGATCTGAGGGATCCTGCCTGCTCCCGCTCCCATTGCTCCATCCCCGCTGTCTCCTGCCTCCTCCTCCTCTCCTGCGTTTTTCCAACTCTCCCCTGTCGCCACTGGTGTGTGTCTGAGTGTGTGCGCAGGTTTTTTTTTTTTTTTTTTTTATTGCTCTGCTTTTGCAACCCTGAACCTAAAGCGGGGTGGGGGTGAAGTGGGTGTTACAAAAATGAAAAAAATAAAGACGCTCCTAGGTTTGCAACACATCGAAATACCGGGGAAGCACCCCGCCTCTTTCGATCGCGAAGCCCCGCGAGGGCCTTCCGGGTTTCAGAGCGAGTCTTTCGTTGTTCTCGATGCCTCCCCCGCCCCCATCTTCAGCGGCCTTAGAATCCGAGGAGTTGGAGCGAAAAGTTCTCCCCTGGGTCGTAGTGGTATCAGTGGGAGTTGGGAAGATTTTTCAAGACGCAGCGGAGCGGCCATCCCTTCTACCCCGGCTTCCGTAACTAGGCCGCCGCCAGGGTGGGGGTTTAGAGCAAAATCCCGGCGCGTTTGTGCGAAGGAGCTTGAAGAGGGGGAGTCAGACCCGGTTACGGAGCTTCGTGCGTCTCTCCCCTTGGTCTCTGCCTCCAGTCGCCTGCTGGCTTCCCTTTTAATTTTTTTTTTTTTCCTCTTCTCCTTTAATCTAATTTCTTCCAACTCCACCTTTGTTGTTACCGGCGTCACGCCTGGATCAGCCAATCCCCTCCTCGCAATCAGCTTGTCAAAAAAGGCTTGGCCAGCCCTGAGAAGGCAGGCTAGCCCCCAGCCCGGCCGGCGGCGGAGAGCCCGGCACCCTAGTTCTAAGGCTGGAGCTGCAGCCCGGCCACCGCCGTTCGAACCTCCCGCATCCCACCATCCGGAAAGTCTGAAGAGGAAAGGCCTGGGCGTGTACGAGTTTCTGGTCTCCCGCTGCCGCCGTAGGCTCTAGTGGGCTCAGCAGAAGGGCTATCAGGATTAGACGTGGGGAGGGAGAAAGCAATGTCAAGGACGCCTGCTTCCACCAGGCCAGCCCACGCATGGTTTGTGCCATCGCTCCCCTGGCAACGCCACTGCTCCTGGCTCCTAGGCTGCCACAATAACACTGCTGTTGCTCACATCTCAGCCAGCTGGGTCGCACTGTCTCTTTGGACTATTCCTTGGCACACTGCCTTCTCCTTCCTCACAGTTTAGCTGCTTGGTGTAATTCCTCTTGTCTCCTGGGGAAAATGAGACTCCTTTCCCAGGACTTCCACATCCCACTTCCGCCACGTTGCATGAACCAAGATCTGATGTGTCCGGTTTAGAGGCACAGCATGTACCATGATAATGAAGTTTAGTCTTCAAGGCCCCTTGCTTGGAAGGCAAAAAGTCTTCCTCCCAAATTGTACGTTTAGAGCCCCATCAGCCTAGATCTGCCTTTGGAATATGCACTAGGCACTTTGTATGGGATCAAACCATCTCCTGCCACACTAAAAACTCAGAGCGTGGAATATAATTATCTATTTTGACTAAGGTAGAATTAAAGGACTCAAGTGTCAGCATTGATGTGCCTTTAATCTCAGCACTTGAGACAGGTGGATCACTGTGAGTTTAAGGCCAGCCTGCTTTACATAGGGAATTCAAGGCCAGCCAGAATTACGAGCTTCCTTTTCCCACCCCACTATTGTTTTGTTTTTGATTTTGGGGTTTTTTTGTTGTTGTTTGGTTGATAGCCTTGGCTGCCCTGGAACTCTGTAGACCAGGCTATCTTTGAGCTCACAGAGATCCGAATGCCTCTGCCTCCTGAATGCTGGGATTAAAGGCGTTGGCCACCACACCCTTCCCCATCCCACCGTTTTAAAACTGTAAGTTTGGATAAATCCTGCCCTAACTAGACCCAATTTCCTTATCTATCTGCTTAGAATGAGGACCTGCTTCCTCATCAGGGATTGAAGGGTTAAAGGAGAGGACGTAAGTAAAACTATATATTTCTCCATATACGGTACTACCACAATTAAAACCAGAGAAACACACTCCAATAAAGCCCAAATGTTCCAAGGACAGATCTGGAGCCCAGGTATTCTGGCTTCTTGCCCTGAACTTCTTGGCTGAGCCAAGGGGCTTTTGGTAAAGTGCTTTGGAATAAAACAGGATGAACATGAATCATAAAGATCATTATTATTAATATTGATTCCTTGGGCAGCAAAAATCGTGGGTGGACTTGGAAAACATTTAGCTTCTTTACCTTTGTTGGGTTTCTGGTGAGGTCAGGAGTCCACGGTTTGGGCGAGAGGCCACAGAATGAAAGAATCTGCCCTTGGCCCTTGTTCTTCACCCCTTTCCCTGCTGGTTCCCTCCCCCTTTCCTGCTTTCTGGCATTCGCCTTGAAGCAGAACCTTGACATTCCATAACCCCAGCCCAGGCTAGCAACAGCGTATTGCTAGATAAGCGCCCTGGACTTGGCTGCAGTCCTCTGGGCTGCCCTTGTCCAAACACAGGCTCTTAAGAAACTCCCAGGGTTCCTTGAATACTTTAAGCAAAATGGAGTAGTTGACTTGTTATATAAAGAAAAATTTTAAAAACAATTTATTATTTATTTGTGTATGTGTGTGTGTCTGTAGGAATGTATGCTGTCAGAAGAGGGTGTTGGGTCCCTTGAACCTGGAGTTAGAGTGTCATGAAAAGCTATGTTGTGGGATATTTGCTCACACCTTGGATTGGGTGGCAGAGCCAGTGACTAGTTGACAGGAGTTAGTCATTGAGAGGACAGAGAAAACCCACAGAAAGGAGTAGAGAGGGACTGAGAGATTCAAGGTGTTTTTTGTGTTTGTTTGTTTGTTTTTTGTTTTTCAAGACAGGGTTTCTGTGTAGTTTTGGAGCCAGTCCTGGATCTCACTCTGTAGATGAACTCACAGAGATCCGCCTGGCTCTGCCTCCAGAGTGCTGGATTAAAGGCGTGTGCCACCACCGCCTGGCTTGTGTTTGTTTTATTGTTGATTTTCTCCTTTGGGACAAATGGAGAGACACTTCTCTTGCTGTGTCTCCAGCCAAAAAGAAAGGTTAGCTAGTTGCTTCTTGGCTTCTCTGATCTAGCAGGTTTTCACCCCAGCATCTGATTCCTGAGTCTTTATTTGTAAATAGAATGATAGAGACTTAGTTAAAACCTACATTTGAGCCAGGCAGTGGTGGTGCACGCCTTTAATCCCAGCACTCGGGAGGCAGAGACACGATCTCTGAGTTCGAGGCCAGCCTGGGCTACCAAGTGAGTTCCAGGAAAGGTGCAAAGCTACACAGAGAAACCCTGTCTCGAAAAAACAAAACAAAAAAACCCCCTACATTTGGCAGCCTCAGAAATCCTGCCAGGCCACAGTCTGAACAGTGGGGTGTTGCTAACTGCAGGGCCAAGGGACACACACAAAAGTTAAAATAAGTAGATTCAGGTGCAGCTGCTTAGTCAAAAGGACAACATCATATATATTATGTTTATATATATATATATATATATATATATATATATATATATATATATATATACACACACACATATATATATAATGTAACCATCAATCAGATGAAAATATTGAGTATTTCCAGTATCTAGTGAGCGAGCTCAGTCAATATTCCCCTCCAAATGTTCTCAGCATTCTGAGTTCTATTTCCATAGATTATAGCTTGGTAGATTGCATAGTATTCCATTGCATAAATATACCAAAATTTGTGGGGCACAGTGACACATACCTTTAATCCCAGCACTCAGGAGACAGAGGCAGGCAGATCTCCGTTAGTTCCAGGGCAGCCTGGGCTACAGAGTGAGATCCAGGACAGGCAGAGCTACACGGAGAAACCTTGTCTGGAAAAACAAAGCCAAACAAATATATATACCACAATTTATCTGTTCTACTGCTAATGCACATCTAGGTTGGATCCAGATTGTATGTGGAGGTTACATTTTATTTATTATGATTGTGTGCATATGATGTAGGAGGTCAGAGGATAACTGTGGACTCAGGTCTCTGCTTTCACTTTGACATGGACTCTGGAGCTCAAACTCATGTCTTTAGGCTTGCGTTATTGAGAGTCTAGAGTCTTCCTCCATTGACCATCTTGCTGGCTCCAGTATAATTGTGAATAATGTGACTTTGAATATGGATGCCTTATTATTATTATTATTATTAATATTATTATTAGCTTTTATTTAATTTATTTACTTACTTGTATGTGGGGGTCGTTCTGTGCCACTGAGCACCTATGGAGTTCAGAACCAATCTCTTTCCACCGTATGGGACCTGGGAATCAAATTCAGGCCGCCGTCAGGCTTGACATGACAAACGGCTCCTTTTCTAGCTGGGACATTGTGCTGGCCCACTTATTCACTTTTTTTTGGAGGGGGGTTGGTTTTTCAAGACAGGGTTTCACTGTGTAGTCTTGCTGACCTGGAACTCACTCTGTAGACTAGGCTAGCCTTGAACTCACAGAGATCCACCCGCCTCTGTCTCCTGAGTGCTGGGATTAAAGGCGTACACCACCACTGCCCGGCTGTCATTTTTCCTAATTAACATAATTTTTATTGGTTCTTTGGGAATTTCACATCATGTACTCCAACCCTACTCATTGCTCAGTTCCTCCATGTCTGCCCTCCACCCTTGTAGCCTCCTCCACAAAAGAAAATTTTAAAAAAGAAAAATAATTTTTAAAAAACAAAACAAAACAAAAAAACCACTTCCATTCCTCCGTCCTTCCCGCCCCTCCACATATTCATTTGTCCCAGCGGCCTTGGTAGCTGCCCTGTGTTACAAAGTTTACCTTTTTGTCCAAACAGCTTTACTGCAAACATTCCGTGCAATGAGTTGTTGGTCTGGTTCGAGGCCTCTGCTTCTGGCACACCATCAATCCTGGACCCTTGGTGAAACTTCTCTGGGCTTTCCACTGTTGCTCCAGTCATGGAGCTCCTGTAGTGATAGTTCCACAGAACCAGAGGTCCCTTCTTGTTCTCCAGGAGGTCATAGATGGGGCAGATGTTGGGGTGGATGTGGGCCTGGGTGGTAGCTGAGTTGGTCAGTCTGGGCCTCTACTAGGACCACCCCCTCAGGAAAGGGTCAGGGCCAGCTCTCCCACACAGATGATGAGGGGATGGGGCCAGCTTTCCCAGGTGCAGGGACAGCTCTCCTGTTGTGGCAGCCATCCAGGTGAGGACAGCGCTCCTGAGCCCACAACACTAGGGCCATGCCATTTCTCTCAGGAGTGGGGGCAGCTCTCCTGCTGAGGTGGTCATCAGGTAGCAGGACCAGCTCTCCAGTGCCCACACCACTGGGGTCAGCTCTTCCACGGCCCCCGATGGTAACGTGAGTCATAGACATCATCACAGCCCCTGGCCGCTTCAGTAGGGCAACAGACTCAGGCATACCCCTCAGCTGCAGCTAGGGCCTGAATGTCACCATGGCCTAAGGTGGCAATGCAGGCCACTCAGATGAGTATGGCTCCTGCTGGTAGCATGGCCCTCAGACATCAACATGGCCTTAGATGGAGCCCCAGAGCATGGACATCCCTATGGCTTTTGGTGGTGACATGGGCTATAGATATCAATACAGATCCCAGCTGTGGTGGGGCCACCATGGACCCAGACATGGCCCTTGGCCAAAGCTCAGGCCCAGATGTCACTGTGGCCCTGGGTGGCAGCGTAAGCCATTCAGATCAGTATGGCCCTGGTGGGAGCGTGGTCCTGCGACACCAACGTGGCCTTAGGTGATTTTTAACTTTCAGGACTGTGAGGTGGGGGGTGGGGTAGGAGGAAGAACCCAAACCCCCAAATAACCCTTTTTTCTTCATAAAGTTACCCAAACTGTGGTATTCATTGCTAATAATAGAAAACAGACGAGGATGGATTAGAGACTAGACAGATAATAGTTGGATCATACAGATATGGAAGTTAGGAAATCTCAAGGTCTATAGTGACCCAAGAGAACTAATAGTGTAGTTCTAGTCCAGATCCAAAGGCCTGAGAATCAGGAGAGACAATGATGGACTGGTGTAGCTCAGTGGTGGAGCATTGGCTCAGCAAGCCTAAGGTCTTAAGTTTGATTCCAAGTACTAGGAAAAGGAAGGAAGGAGGGAGGGAGGGAGGGAGGGAGGGAAGGAAGGACAGATATTGGACTTTCCCAGCCTTGTGACCCACACTGAAACATCTGTTCTCATTGGATCTCTAGCTTTTCAGCTTCCACACTTGCTTTATCTCTCTCCTTCCTTCTTTCCTTCTTTCCTTCCTTCCTTCCTTCCTTCCTTCCTTCTTTCCTTCTTTCCTTCCTTCCTTCCTTTCTTTCCTTCCTTCCTTCCTTCCTTCCTTCCTTCCTTCCTTCCTTCCTTCCTTCCTTCCACGTTTTTGTTCTACTTATGGGTGCCCAATTGATGATTATATGAGAGTCAACACTGCGGAGCACAATTTGTCTTGGTCAGCTATGTTAATCTTACCCAGATACCTCCTTACAGGCACAACCAGAATGTTTGGTCAAATCAGTGGACGCTTCGTGGTCTATTAAGTTGAGACATAAAATTCAGCATCATATATGATAAATGCACATTTTGAAGTTTTAAAAAATTATGTATGTATATTGGGGGGTGTCATGTGCACAAGTGTGAAAGTTTTTAAAAAAATTGTCTGTATATGTCCAGGGTAGGCGATGGTGGTGGTGGTGCTACTGCTGCTGGGGTGTGTGTGTGTGTGTGTGTGTGTGTGTGTGTGTGTGAGTGCCCAGGGCATTCCAGGAGAGGGTGTAAAATCCCTTGGAGCTGGAGATTATTATAGTTGTGAGCTGCCAGTGAGGGTGCTGGGAACTGAGCTCAGGTCCCCTGGAAGAGCAATACATACTGTTAACTGCTGAGCCACCTCCACAGCCCTAACAGTTTTGTTTTGTTTTGTTTTAGACTAATGAATCTCAGGCTAGTCCTGAGCTTGTTAGCTAAGGCTAACCTCTAACTACTGTTCTTCCTGCCTCTGTCTCCTAAGCTATGGAATTGCAATATGCATCGCCAAGTCCAGTTGATATTACAAAAAAGAAAAAAAAAAGGCATGTTTAACTTTCTAAAGAAACTGCAGGAGCTGGAGAAATGGCTCCCCAGAACCCATGTGGTGGCTAATAACCTTCTGTAATTTCATTTTCAGAGGATCTGACTCCCTCTTCGGCTGCTGAGAGAACCAGCTCTCAGCAGATCAGAACCTGGAGAGGAGGTGTGGCGTTGGCGAAATTGCACACAGGAGACTAGATCTAAGGGGTCAAAACTTAATTCTTACCAAGTTGCAATAAGACTAAGAACTTCCCCCTGTATTAAGGCTCAGCAAGGCAACCCAGTATGAGGACAGGGTTCCAAAAGCCAGTAAAAGAGTCGGAGACAGTCCACCCTTTTCCGACTAGAAATTGGGGAGGAGTGAATGGGGGGAGGAAGACAGGCAAGGGGAGGTGGGGGGACCTTGGAGGAGAGGAAGGCGGGGAAACTGCAACTGGGATGTAAAATAAATCAATATATAAATTTGTTTTTTAAAAACTGAATTCACCGGGCAGTGGTGGCGCACACCTTTAATCCCAGTACTTGAGAGGCAGAGGCAGGTGGATCTCTGTGAGCTCGAGGCCAGCCTGATCTACAGAGTGAGTTCCAGGACAGGCACACAGAGAAACCCTGTCTCAAAAAACAAACAAACAAACAAACAAACAAACAGAAAACAAAACTAACAACAACAACAACAACAAAACTTAGTTCTTCATTTTATTGTTCTTTCTGCCCCTGCTGTGTTCCTTCTGTCCTGGCTCACCCTGCTGCTTTCCTTCTTCCTGGTTATAATCCTCATATATTTCTTATTTTTCTTTTGCCCTTTTTTAAAAAGATTTATTTATTTATTATGTATACAGTGTTTGCATGTTTCCCTGCAGGCCAGAAGAAGGCACCAGATCTCATTACAAGTGGTTGTGAGCCACCGTGTGGTTGCTGGGAATTGAACTCAGGACCTCTGGAAGAGCAGTCAGTGCTCTTAACCTCTGACCTGTCTCTCCAGCCCCTTTTATCCTTTTTATACCTCCTAAGACAAAAATTTCTATGAAAGGAAAGATTACTCACAACCACAAGTTCCATACTTTCCAAAGACAAATTAAAATCTTTGCACAGGAAGAAATCACATTATGATCACAACAAGTAGTTGAACATTTTTCTTTGTATTAATTTTCCCACCATAACATCTTCACCCCAAAGCAATGATTCTTTTATAATTTATCAACAAAGTTAGCAAGCCCTGTCTGTTTCAGCCAGGTCCTTTGTACTGGCAGACAGCTGTGTTCGATTACAAAGCAAGGACCAATCATTTTATTCTTTATTTCAAAAGGTAACTTTACAAAAGATTTTTTAAAGTAATTTATTTAACTTTATTTTGTGTGTATTGGTGTGAAGGTGTCAGATCCCCTGGAATTAAAGCCACAGATAGCTGTGAGCTGCCATATGGGTACTGGGAATTGAACCCAGGTCCTCTGGAAGAGCAGCCGCTGCTCTTAACCGTGAGCCCTCTTTCCATTCCCACAAAAGATCTTAAAAGAGTCACAGATCTAAACAATCAGTCATTACTACTTTAATTCCTCACAGTGTACACTCACTCATCAACATTTTTTTTTATTAAATCATATCAGGAAGCCAAGGGCAGAAATGGGTACAAGAAATTAATCATCACCTTTGGTTACCACCTCATCTTTTCCAGGAAAGGCCTGTCAGCTAGTAAGAGCCAGAATGGCTCTGTGTGCTTTCCAAACTTTAAATTGTTCCTCCAAATTTTGGGGGGGGGGGTTGAGACAGGGTTTCTTTGTGTATCTTTGCAACTCACTTGGTAGCCCAGGCTGGCCTTGAACTCACAGAGATCCACCTGCTTCTGCCTCCGGAGTGCTGGGATTAAAGCTGTGCACCACCACCGCATGGCTGTTCCTACAAATTTTTGGCATCAAAGCCTTTAACAAAAACATCTTAACCTAACTTTACTAACAATCTACATCTCTAAATCCTTTCTAAGAATGGTGGTTGAATCATTAATCTGCTCCAGCAGCAATGCTTGGAAAAGTCAATCTCTATTATTGTAAGTACCATTAACACTGCCCAGGGAGGAGCTGGAAACCTCCTGAGAGTTTTCAGACAACTCATAGGTTATGAGGGACATGGTGACCTTGAGGACGATAAACAGAGCCATGCTCAATAGCAGCATGAGGTCCTCAGGACACTTAGTCCTGGGGCTCTGCCTCTGCAGGGCACACACACTATGGTTTTGCTGAACAGTGAACTGTTTTTCATGAATTCGAAAGCTGCTTGCTGCTTCTCTGTCATGGCCCCTGACACTCTTCTGGCCTCTGAGGACACTGTGTACATCTGGTGCATAAACACACATTCAGGCAAAAACAAAACAAAACAAAACACCTATACACATAAAATAAATAATAAAGTCAACAAAAGAAAAAAGGAAAAAAGAAATTAGTTAAAGGTATTATACTCTTGAGCTTGCTGTATCTAGCAAATTCCCTTAGAGTCTCTGTCTGTTTCTCTTTATCTCTGTCTCTATGTATCTCTGTCTATGTCTCTCCCTCTCCCTCATTCTCCCAACATCAGACCTACCCTTTTCTCTTTTGTTTTGATGGAGAGAGCATCGCATTGTAACCCAGCCTGGACAGGACCTCGCTGTGTAACCCAGGCTGGCCTTAAATCCATGGTGATTCTCTTATCAGGCATCCCAAGTGCTAGGATTACAGGCAGGAATCACCATGCCCCACTATTCCACTTCTTTGTAATATCCCCAAACCCTTCTTCAATGAAGTATGCCTTTCTTGGCTTCAGCTTTATGCTTTTTCCAGACAAACTACAAATTATCATATCTTTGTCTATATGCTTTAGCTCCTGATACTCACCGTAAACTTGGCTATAAGCAGCCAACAATATCCATGCCATAGACCAAATCAGAGGGCTGCCTTGAAATTCCCTCCATCTATGAGTGAGTACATACTGTGTTTGTAGTCAGGGTCTGGGTTACCTGACTCAGGATGATATTTTCTAATTCCATCTATTTTCCTACAAATTTCATGATGACATTTTTTTTAACCACCTCATAACACTCCATTGTGTAAACGTTCCACATTTTCTTTGTCCATTCTTTGGTTGAGAGGCATCTAGGTTGTTTCCAGGTTCTGGCTATTATGAATAGTGCTGCTATGAACATTGTTGAGCAAGTGTCCTTGTGGTATGATTGAGCATCCTTTGGGTATGTGCCCAAGAGTGATATTGCTGGGTCTTGATTCCCAGTTTTCTGTGATACCACCATACTGATTTCCAGAGTGGCTGTACAAGATTGCATTCCCACCAGCAGTGGAGTGTTCCCCTTTCTCCACATCCTCTCCAACATAAGCTGTCATAGGTGTTTTTGATCTTAGCATTCTGACAGGTGTAAGATGTTATCTCAGAGTCATTTTGATTTGCATTTCCCTGATGGCTAAGGATGAATATTAGATGCAAAGCAAAAAATAACCAGGCTACAATCCATAACCCTGGAGAAGCTAGGTGAAGAGGAGGACACTAAGAGGGACATCCATGGATCGCCCCAGGAAGGGGAAAGGGTCAAGATCTCCTGGGTAAACTGGGAAGGGGAAATAGAGGGGAGGAGATGGGAAGTGGGAATAAGAGGGTTCAAGACGGCTGAGTTGGGGGAGGGACGGAGAGAGAGAGCAATGAAAGAGATATCTTGACAGAGTGAACCATTACGGGGTTAGGGAGAAATCTGGAGCTAGGGAAATCCCCAGGAACTCACAAGGATGACCCAGCTAAGACTCACAACAATGGTGGAGAGGGTGCTTGAACTAGCCTTCCCCTGTGCTTAGATTGGTGTCTACCCTAATTGTCATCTTAGAACCTATGTCCAATGACTGATGGGGGCAGATGCAGAGACCCACAGCCAAGCACTTGGCCAAGCTCCTAAGTTCAGTTGAAGAGAGGGAGGAGGGCTTATAAGAGCAAAGGGGGTTAGGATAAAGATGGGGAAAACATAGCAACAGCTGACCCAAGCTAGTGGGAGCTCTTGGACTCTAGACTGATGGCTGAGGAGCCTGCATGGGTCTTGGTCCTGCCCCAACTTGGTATGCCAGCCTGTGTTGACTACCCAAGGGAGGCCTTATCCACATGAAGAGAGGATGAGAGTGGGATTGGGGGGAGTGGGAGAAGGGGAGGGAGGGAAAATGGGAGTTATATAAAATAAAAAGAAAATTTTAAATTAAAAAACTTCTCCATCATTTTCTTAAGTATGTGTATGTGTCTGGGTGTGTACACACGGTGCAATGGTCTTTGCAGGCCAGAGGCATCAATCCCCTATATCAGTGACTTTTCTGTTGCTGTGATAAAACACTGTGACCAAGGTGATTTCTAAAAGAAAGCATTTAGCTGGGCTTGTATTTCCTAGAGGATGAGGATCTGTGACAGCAGAGTGAAGGCATGTCCGCTGAGAGCCCACATCTCAAATCAAAAGTGAGAGACAAGAGCACACTGAGGATGGTGGGAAGCTGTTGAAGCCTCAAAGCCACACCTTCTCCAACAAGGCCACACCTCCTAATCCTTCCCAAACAGTTCTGCCAACTGTGGCCAAAGTATTCAAACATATGAGTCTCTGGAGGCTGGGTTAGTCAGGGTTTCTATTGTTGAGATAAAAGGCCATGAGCAAAAGCACCATGGGGAGGAAAGGGTTTATTCTATCTGTTTGCTAAGAAGTTCATCATCCAGGGAAGTCACCTATATACATAAAATTAAAGTGTGTGTGTGTGTGTGTGTGTGTGTGTGTGTGTGTGTGTGTGTTTAGACAAGTTCTTTGCCACCATGTGGCATGAACATCCCCTAGTCAATCCTCAATAGAATCTTCATTCTCATCTGAAACTATGTGAGTACTATCATTGCTGTCTGCCTTTCTGTTGGCATTCTGGTCTTCTGGACTCCACCAGAATTGACCACTAAGCTCTGCTTATATCATTCTAGAGCAGTGGTTCTCAACCTTCCTAACGCTGTGACCCTTTAATACAGTTCCTCGTGTTGTGGTGATCCCCAACCATAAAATTATTTTCATTGCTACTTCATAACTGCAATTATAAATCACAATGTAAATATCTGATATGCAGGATGTCTGATATGTGACCCCCCCAAAGGGGTCTTGACCCACAGGTTGAGAATTGCTGTCTAGAACTTCTCTAATCCAAATCTCCAAAATTCTCCCTCACGTCAGTTCCAAAGACTTCCGAAAACTTGGCTTTGTAGGACATGACTATCATCCCAAGAATGGTAGCTGCTTTTCCAGCTGCAGCTTCTTCTTCCTCCTCCTCCTCTTCCTCTACATATTTCTCTATGTGGATGTGCTTGTAAATGCAAACATGTGCATGCCCCAGTGTGTCCATGGGGGTCAGAGGACAACTCCTGGGAGGGTCTGTTCTTGCCTCTCACCTTGTTGAGGCAGGGCAGGGTCTCTCCTGTGTCTGTGATGTACAAAATATTCCAGGCTAGCTGGCTCTCCAGCCTCCACGGCAATTCTCCTGTCTCTGCCTTGCATCTCACCATAGGAGTGCTGGAATGACGGATGGAATCTAGGTTTTTATGTGGGTTCTGGGAATCAAATTCAGACAAGTCCAGAAAGTGATTTTACCGACTGAGCCATCTTCCTGCCCACCCAACAAGTGGCTTCTAGAACACACAGTGAGGCTTAGTTACAGTACTGATACAGAATGGTACACTTCTTGTACCAATTTTCTATGTTAGACTTTTTTAAAAAAGTATGTTTCCTGGGGCTGGAGTAACAGTACTGGCTGCTCTTTTAGAGGGCTCAGGTTCAATTCCCAGCACCCACATGATGCCTCACAACCATCTGTAATTCTGGTTCCAGGGGATCAAAGACCCTCTTGTGGCCTCTACAGGCACCGGGTTTGTGAGTGGGTGCAGATACGGAGTGCAGGTAAAACACTTAGACACAAAGTAACTTTTAAATTTTAAGATAGTTTATTTAGTCTTGGACAGTTTTGCACATTTATACAATGTATCGCGATCATGTCCACCTGTGTTAGACATCTGTTATTGTTTGTTCTAGACAGGGTTTCTCTGTGTAGCTTTGGCTGTCCTGGAACTCACTCTGTAGCCCAGGCTGGCCTGGAACTCAGAGACCCGCCTGCCTCTGCCTCCTGAGTGCTGGGATTAAAGGCCTGTGCCACCACCACCTGGCTAGATGTTTTCTTAGTGTGACAAGTATCCAAGATAAACTATTTAAATGAGGCTAGAATGGTCCCATCTGCACACTGGAGAGGCAGAGAATACTAAGTAATTGCTCAGCCAAGAAGCTGGAAACCTCAGGACCAGGAGAAGCAATGATTCATCTCCACTCTGAGGCTGGATGCTGGGGAACTCCCTGGAGATGAACTAGTGTGAGTCCCCACAGCTGAGTGAGGAAGCTGGAGTCTGATGACCACAGGCGACAGCAGCCGTCACATGGGCTCTGTTTCCAGTTCTTGCCAACTGGGTCCCCCCACACACACACTAAGAACTGTGGAGACAATGAAGAACAGGACAGCTGAGCCGGGAGGAACATTTCATTCTTGGCCAAAAGTAGAAGTAAGAAATGAACTCAAATGTAGAGAGCTGCGTACAGCTGCACCTCAAAGATGGTGCCAGCTTCCGCCCTCACCTTCCCGACGGTGAGCGCTCTCAGTGACAAACAACTCCTTATTTGGCTAAGGCTGAGAATCTGGCTTGCTTCCACGTACCTGGACTTATTGGTAGTGCCCACGTATCGTATCAGGGTTGGCTTACCCAGTGATTACTTAAGGCTTTGAGCAGGTTTCCCCGGGGTCAGAAGATTGTTCAAGGTTCCTGAATAAACTGGTGAAAGAAGAGCCTGGTGTCCCAAAGGTCGAGGTGGTCGCGGCACTCAAATCCATTTCTCAACCAAGGAGGGTGAGGAAGGTGATAGTCTGCTGCTGCTGGTGGTGGTGGTGGTGGTGGCGGCGGTGGCGGCGGCGGCGGCGGCGGCGGCGGCACACACCTTTAATCCCAGCACTCCAGCACTCAGGAGGCAGAGACAAGCAGATCTCTGAGTTCAAGACCACCCTAGTCTACAGAGTGAGTTCCAGGACAGCCAAGGCTACACAGAGAAACCCTCTAACCCTCTCTCTCTCTCTCTCTCTCTCTCTCTCACTCACATACACACACATACGCGCGCGCGCTCGCTCACACACACACACACACACACACACACACACACACACACGACAGATAAAAGGTAGGAAAGTTGGGGGGGTTGGTTAGTGGTTAGTTTGGGGCATTTCTGGGAACAACCAGACATTTACCCAAATGTGCTCTTAGCCTCTGAGCCACCTCTCCAGTCCCTGTGTGACACTGTGCCATTGTTGTTAAAGCACAGTAGGCAAGTGTTCTGTTGAGCTATATCCCCAACTCTCACTTACTATTTTTAAATTATTTATTTATTTTTATGTGCAGTGGTGTTTTATTTTGCCTGTGGAAGGGTGTTGGGTCTCCTGGAACAGCAGTTATGGACAGTTGTGAGCCACCTTCTGGGTGCTGGGAATTGAACCTGGGTCCTCTGGAAGAGCAGTCTGTGCTCTTAGCCACTGAGCCATCTCTCCAGTCCCTTCTTTTTACTATTTTAAATTTAGGACAGGATCTCCCCAATTTGCCCAGGCAGGTCTTCAGCTTTGCATCTTCCTGTCTCAGTCTGGGGTTGCAGGCCTGAGTCACCAAGCCAGGGCTGTTTTCTCCTAGTTTTTGTTGTTGTTGTTTTGTTTTGTTTTGTTTTTCGTGTGTGTGTGTGTGTGTGTGTGTGTGTGTGTGTGTGTGTACACGTACATGTGTTTGTTTGAGACAAAGTCTCACTGCGTCACTCTGACTAGCTTGCAATTCACTATGTAGACTGGTTTGTTCTCAAATTTCTAGCACATGCTTTTAATCCCGGCACTCAGAAAGAGATCAACCAGATCTACAAAGTAAGTGAGTTCCAGAACAGCCAGGACTCTTACACAGAGAAATCCTGTCTTGGAAAAAAAAAACAAAACTTCATCTCTTCTTCCCAAATGCCAGATAGATGCTTTGACAACTAATTTGAGATTTTATTCTGTATTCTAAATATTTATTTCGTTTTTTACAAAATTGAATGTTTTCATCTCAACTTTTATTAGCAAAATCTCTCTCTCTCTCCCCCCCTCTCTCTCTCTCTCCCTCCTTCTCTTCATCTCTCCCTGCGCCCCCTCCCCTATCTAATACTGTAGTCCAAGCTGGCCTGGAACTTACTGTGTAGTCCAGGCTGGCTTCTAACTCTCCAACTCTCCTCTTGCTTCATATTCTTGGCATTGGGATAACAAGTGTGTGCTATCATGCCCAGCCTTACCTTCAAAATACTTTCTAACTTCATTTATTGTACGGTTTAAGTGCTATTCAGAAACACATTACTAGGGCCAGAGAGATGGTTCAGCAGGTAAAGCGCTGGACAGAAAATCCCTGCTGCAGAAGCCGATCTCTAGAACTCGTGTCTGGTAGAAGGGAGAATTGGCTCCTCTCTATGTGGCTGTCCTCTGACACCCATACCTACACTGCGGCTCACACACATTTCCAGACACGCAATAACAATAATACATAAAAATGAAACAGACTCCATTGCTTAGCTTCCAGATCTTTGGATTTCCTTTCCAGATGTTCTTCCTGTATACCTCCAGGCTGGCCTCGAGCTCACAGAGATCCGCCTGCCTCTGCTGCCCAAGTGCTGGGATTAAAGACATGCGCCACAGCTCCCTGATTTGCTAAATTTTGTTTTGTGGCCTAGAACGTGAAATGCTGGGGTGAAAGATCCATGTGGAATTGAAGCATGCTTCCTACCACTATCAGTGGCCAGAAGTGGCCAGAAAGGGGCAAGGATGAAGCTCTCTTGTGGAGCATTTGCCTGGTGTGTACCAAGCCCTGGGTTTGGTTCCCAGCTCTACATAGAAACGTGCACAATGGCACACACTCACAATCCTAGTACTCCAAAGTAGAGGCAAGGATCATGGTTATCCTTGGCTACATAGCAATTTCAAAACCATCTTGGGCTATGTAAGATCCTATGTAAAAAAAAAAAAAATGTTTTTTTTTTTACTTTCAGGTAATTTCATTTATTCTTTGAGAATTTTGTGTATACATACAATGCATTTTCATCAAGTCCACACTTCTAACTCCCCCAGGAAGCCTCTCAACAAATCCCCTGCCCAACTTCATATCCTCTTCTTTTTTTTTTTTTTTTTTTTTTTGAATTCGGAATGCCATTTATTGAAGGAGGGCGGAGGTCTTAAATACAGGCTTACAGCACAATGGGAGAACCCCGGAGGGCAGAAGGTCACTACCCTGTTTTACATTTAAGCTGTTGATGCCCAATATGCAGGATACACAGACAAGGAGCTTCCCTTAAGCATTCAAGATGGTGGAACCTGGCAGGGAATTAGCATAGGGAGGATATCAAGGTCAAGGGCAGCAAGCAAGGCAACAGTTACCCAAAACTGGGGGCCAGGGTCCTACAGATCCCCACCTTTTACTAAAAAGTGAGCTTCTGACTTAGGTTGTGTGGGACGTCAGCAGGTCACCTTACCCGTCATGGAGACACCTGCCCAGGCCACACAGGTACTTTGTCTTAGGTTGGTGAGTGCCCCTAGTCATTACCCTTCTCTGAATACTCATTATCATGCAGGCTCAGTCGTGTGTGAGCTGCAGAGTTAACTATGTAAGATTCTATATTAAAAAAAAATTTTTTTTAAGTGGTTGTAAAGCAATGTTGAAACACATGCCTGTAAGCTCAGCAACAGAGAGACTGAGGCAGGGCAACCTTGAACCTGAGGCCAGTATGAGCTACACACATAATGAAATCCTGTTTCAAAGAGCAGCAAGCGACACCTATCCCCAAACTTGTACATTTAAATTCCATACATTTTGACTTTAGATGTTTGAGACTGTATTTAAAAATCTTGTATGCTGGGCTGGAGAGATGTCTTAGAGGTTAAGAGCACTGACTGTTCTTCCAGAGGTCATGAGTTCAATTCCCAGCAACCACATGGTACCTTACAACCATCTATAATGAGATCTGATTCCCTCTTTTGGCATACAGGCAAACTTGCAGAAAGAACACTGTTTATATAATAAATAAAATAAATCTTAAAAAAAAATCTTGTATGCTAGCCAAGAGTGGAGCACAGGCAGGTGGAGCCCTGAGTTCGAGGCCAAGGCCAGCCTGGTCTACCAGAGTGAGTTCCAGGACAACATGGAGAAACCTGTCTTGAAAAAACAAAAAATCATGCTAAACTGGGTATGGTGGCACACACCATACCTGTAATCCCAGCTCTTGGGAGGTGGAAGCAGAAAGATCATGAGTTCAATGTCATCTTCAGTTATATATGGAGTTCTAGGCCAGCTATGAGAGACCCTGTACTAGCTGGTTTTGTGTGTCAGCTTGACACATACTAGAGTCCTCAGCTGAGGAAACGTCTCTTATGTGATCCAGCTGTAAGGCATTTTCTCAACTAGTGATTAATGGATAAATGGGGGAGGACCCAGCCCATGGTGGGTGGGGCCATTCCTGGGCTGATGGTCCTAGGTTCTATAAGAAAGCAGGCTGGCATGACAAATTTAAATCAATAGTTATATACTGAATTTCAATTGGCTTTGGAAATTATAAATTTACAAATTCAAGTTCCATTTGCTCTCAGGATACCATCTTACAAGGATTCCAGTTTGCAGTAAGGCTCGTTAAGGAAGGGAATGGCTCAGTTGCCTTTAGCCTACTGGCTATGGGTGGGTTAAGACTTCTGTTGGTCTTTTCTATGTTGAACACACAGATTGCAAGCCCAGAGCCACTTAGAGATCTTTGGCAACAGTTTTCTCTGCAGCTCACACACAATTGAGCCTGTATGATAATGAGTATTCAGAGACGGGTAATACCTGAGGGGTGCTCACCAACCTAAGACAGAGCACCTGTGTGGCCTGGACAGGTGTCTCTGTGACAGGTAAGGTGACCTGCTGACGTCCCACACAACCTAAGTCAGAAGCTCACTTTTTAGTAAAAGGTGGGGATCTGTAGGGCCCTGGCCCCCAGTTTTGGGTAACTGTTGCCTTGCTTTGCTGACTTTGACCTTGATATCCTCTCTGCTAATTCCCTGCCAGGTTCCACCCTCCTGAATGCTTATTGGGTGTTAATGCATATTGGGTGTTAACTGCTTAGATGTAAAACATCAGAAGCGGGGTTGGGGATTTAGCTCAGTGGTAGAGTGCTTGCCTAGCAAGCACAAGGCCCAGAATTCGATCCTCAGCTCCACAAAAAAACAGAACAAAACAAAACAAACAAACAAACAAAAATCACATCAGAAGCGAACTTCTGACCTCTGGGGTTCTCCCATTGTGCTGTAAGCCTGTGTTTAAGACCTCCTCCCTCCCTCCTTCAATAAACAGCATTCAAAAAAAAGAAGAAGAGGGGGTCAAGATCATGATGGGGAAACCCACAGAGACAGCTGACCGGTGCTAGTTGGAGCTCACTGACTCTGGACTGAGCTCAGGAACCTGCATGGGACCGAACTAGGCTCCCTGAATATGGGTGACAGTTGTGTGGCTTGATCTGTTTTGGGGTCCCTGGCAGCAGGACCAGGACTTATCCCAGGTGCATGAACTGGCTTTTTGGAGCCCATTCCCTGTGGTGGGATACATTGCTCAGCCTTGATACAATGGGGAGGGGCTAGGCTCTCCTTCAGCTTGGTACTCCAGACTTTGTTGACTACCATGGGAGGCCTTACCCACTCTGAGGAGTGGATAGGGGTAGAGTTGGAGGGAGGTGAGTAGGCGGGAGAAGGAGAGGGAGGGGGAACTGGGGTTGGTATGTAAAATGGAAAAAAAAAAAATTTGTTTTTTCCCCCGAGACAGGGTTTCTCTGTAGCTTTGCACCTTGCCTGGAACTCGCTTTGTAGACCAGGCTGGCCTCAAACTCACAGAGATCCACCTATCTCTGTCTCCCAAGTGCTGGGATTACAGGTGTGTGCCGCCGCCGTGACCACCACCACCACCACCCAGCAAAACATTTTTAATAAATTAAAAAAAAAAAAAGAAAAAAAAAAGAATGCAGGCTGAGCAAGCCATGGGAAGCAAGCCAGTAAGTAGCACTCCTGCATGGCCTCTGCATCAGCTGCTGCCTCCAGGATCCTGCCCTGCTTGTGTTCCTGTAATGACTTCCTTCAGTGATGAACAGCAGTGCTGAAGTATAAGCCAAGTAAACCCTTTCCTCCCCAACTTACTTTTTTAAAAAATTATTTATTTAGATTTACTTTACATACGTACGTTGGTGTGAAGGTGTCAGATGCTTGGAGTTAGAGACAGTTGTGAGCTGCCATGTGGGTGCTGGGAATAGAGCCCAGGTCCTCTGGAAGAGCAGCCAGTACTCTTAACCACTGAGCCATCTCTCCAGCTCCCCCAACTTGCTTCTTGGTCATGGTGTTTCATCATAGCAATAGAAACCCTAACTAAGGTGGGCGGTGGTGGTGCATGCCTGTAATCCCAGCACTCGGGAGGCAGAGGCAGGTGGATCTCTGAGTTTGAGGCCAGCCTGGTCTACAGAGGTAGTCCAGGACAGACTCCAAAGCTACAGAGAAACCCTGTCTCGAAAAACAAAACAAACAAAAAACAAAAAACAAAAAACAAAAAACAAGAAAAAAAGGAAAAGGGAAAAGAAACTACGACAGACTTGTCTCTAAAATAAATAAACATAAAAAAGTGTGTGTTCTATTAACATAGGTACATATAAGTAAACCTGAGGGACTATACTCTAAATTATTGGCTGATCCTCCTGCCTCATGCTCTTATTTTCCATGTTAGATAGTTTCCATTGGTTTAAGTGTTTTGCACCATACAAATAAGCTTTTTGAAGTATTAAAAGTTTTAAGGAAAAGAACAATGGACACATGATCATGCGCATGTCCCCTAGTTGGCAAGGCATTCTCTGCTCCATTTTGGAAAGCTGCCTCTGAACACTCCTCTTGTCTCTATCCGGCCAAGCTCCTACCTGGCCTGCAGCACCCACCCCCTGCCTCTGCAGCTCCCCAGCCCTTCCTTCCTCACCTCCTGTCATTTGGCTGTGGGCCCAGACACCTGGGAATGAAAAACCTTTCTGAGGTCACCATGTGGACTGCCAGCCCAGCAGGCTTTCTATGATGTCACTTGACTTTGCCAAAGAAATGTAACCATTTTTTTATGTTTCGGATGTTTCTCGATGAGTTTTGGTTTTCTGGTTTTTTTTTTTTTTTTCGTTTTGTTTTTTTTGGTTGATTGTATTTTATTTTGAGACAGGATATGATATAACACAGACTGGCCTGCAACTCATTATATAGCAGAGGATGGCCTTGAATATCTGATCCTCTTGCCTGTACCTCCCAAGTGCTGGGATTGTAGGTGTATGTCACAGGGTCTGTTTTTTTGTTTTGTTTTAAATTCATTTCTTTGTTTTGGTTTTTCAAGACAGGGTTTCTCTGTGTAGACCTGGCTGTCCTGGAACTCACTCTGTTGACCGGGGCTGGCCTCGAACTTAGAGAACCACCTGCCTCTGCCTCCTGAGTGCTGGGACTAAAGTGCACCACCATGGCCCATCCCAGGTCTGGTTTTTATGTGGTGCTGGGGATTGAACCCAAGGCTTTGTGTCAGAGAGGCAAGTACTTTGTCAGCTAGGCCACATCCCTAGTCTCTGGGGTATTTTTGTTGTAGTTTTTAGTTTGTGGGGTTTTTTGTTTGTTTGTCTGTTTTTTGAGACAGGGTTTCTCTGTGTAGTTTTGGTGACTGTCCTGGAACTCGCTCTGCAGACCAGGCTGGCCTCGAACTCAAGAGACCCGCCTGGCTCTGCCTCCCGAGTGCTGGAATTAAATCTGCCTGTCTTTACATGTAACTTTTAAAGGGAATCTAATCATGTCACTCCCCATATCAAGACTCTGCAAGGAGCCAGGCGTCAGGTGGCACACACCTTTATCCCAGCACTCAGGAGGCAGCGGTAGGCGGATCTCTGTGAGTTCAAGGCCAGCCTAGTTTACAAATGGAGTTCCAGGATAGCTAGGTCTGTTACACAGAGAAACCATGTTTAAAAAACCAAAACCAAAACCAAGAGAAGACTCTGCAACGAAGGCGTAGCGGTAAATTGCTTGTCTGGTGTAACCAAGGGCCTGGGTTTGATCCCCAAAACATAGAGTGTGTTGGATCACCCTGAAACTGGAATTATGGATTGCTGTGAGCTGCCCTGTGGGTGCTGGGAATTGAACCCAGGGCCTTGGAAGAGGGGCCAGTGTCCCTAACTACTGAGTCATCTTTCCAGAGCCTCTTACCATTTCTGACCTTCCAGTTTCTTCAAACCTGACCTTACTTTCCATGTCTTATATTAATTTCTCCAAGAAGGGCTTGCTTCTCCATCAAATCTTTTCTGTGCTTTCCACTTCCCTGCCCTTAGCTGAGCCTCTACCCCTCTACCCTCTGCTTTCGTGGACCATCAAGACAAGCCACTTGTCAATGTCCAGAGTCTCTTCTTTGCGAAGTCTCCCATTTCTGACCTCATGTACTTAAAGGATGTCTCAGTCCATAACCAAGACGAACAGTCACTGTGATGAAACTCCTGGCAGACGGAACTGGAAGGAGGAAGTATTTATTTCGCTAAGCCTCTCACAGGGTTTCATCCGTGGCTGCTTGGACCCAGGCACAAAGGTAGAACATCATGGTGATGGGATTGTGTGGCCAGGGAGCTTATTCATGACAGACAGAAAACAGAGTAGAGGAGTGACTGGGGGGACCCAGTGCAACCTTAGAAGCTTAGCCCTCCTTCTCCCAACAGACCTACTTTCTCCATCTGGAGGTCACCTCTTCATGGCTTTTCAAGATAGTACCACCAAGTGTTCAAAACATAAGCCTGTGTTAGGCTAAAGAATTTATTGAGGCTATGTCTCAAAATGACATTATTGATGATGATGATGATGATGATGATGATGATGATGACTGACCATGGCAAAGGCTGTCACTGGTTTGGTGATGATCATGGTGATGATGATGATGGCTGACCATGGCAAAGGCTGTCACTGGTTTGGTGGTGTGCACCTGTAATTCCAGCTTTCAGGAGGCAGAGGCAGGAGAACTGTCACAAGCTTGAGGCTGGCCTAGGCTACATAGCAAGTTCCAGTTAGGGCTATATTGGGAGACACTGTTTCAAAGACAGAGGAGGGCTGAAGATCTCTTGACTGGTTTGGGACACATAGCAAGATTGTGGCGTGGGGGCCCGACAGAGCATCTGTCAACTGGATGTTGACACAGCAGCAGGATTGATTTTAGAGTTGATCGGAGTGCGAACGGACAGGCTAGACCAAGTGGCAGAATCCCAGAATCCCAATCTATAATCTCAGTGCTTGGGAGATCAAAACAAGAGGAGCGCTGTGATTTTTAAGGCCAGCCTGGGCTACCTAGGGACTTCCAGACCAGTCTAGGGGTACAGAACGAGACCTTGTCTCAAGGAAACAACCAGAAGCCAGGCTTGGGGTGTAGATGAGTGGCAGAGCACACTTGAGGCCCCTGGTTAGATCCCCAGCACTGCCTAGAAGAACAAAGCCACATAGAGACATTAGGAGGAATTTGTGCCTACTTATTTCCTGCACTCAGCTAGCGACTCCAGGCCCATTGTATCACTGCGACCCTCTGTGACTCTGTGAGGTGAGGCTTATTACCTCTCCTTTGCAGATGCATTAATAGGGCTCAGAGAGCGGCTGCGTGTTCCAGCTCCTATTGAGTCTTCAGGCGCAGCACACGATTGCACCAGTCTAATCTGGTGGCCGTGTCCTCGGTACGCCTTGACAACCTGCCCAGAGGTCCACTTGACTGATGTGGGATAATTCTCTGTAATTTACTAACTGCTGTTTCTGAGTCTTACGACTCTTTCAGGTTCTTTGCTCCCATAGCAGCTCTGTAAAGTAGCTGTATGCCAAGAGCTCTTTTAAAATTTTATTCTGCCCAATGATTCCCTTTCTAGGTGGGGTTACTTTGTGCTCACACCTCATTACTATTGAGGTGGTGTTTATGAAAGACCTGAGAAGGTCAGCAGGACTGAGAACCAAGGTTGTGGGTGATGAACAGCTCAGGAATAGAGTACTTGCCTTGTGTGGGTGAGGGCCCAGGCTCTATCCCCAACACTGCAAAATAAACCACACAGGAAATTTAAAAACAATTTTTTTTTTTGAGACAGGGTTTCTCCATGTAGTTTTGGTGGCTATCCTGGACCTCACTCTGTAAACCAGGCTGGCCTTGAACTCACAGAGATCCACATGGCTCTGCCTCCCAAATGCTGGGATTAAAGGCATGCGCCATCACTGCCTGGCTTAAAAACAATTTTTAAAAGAGAAAAAGTATATAGGGATGTGAGGGCTGGAAGGATGGTTCAATGGTCAAAAGCACTTGCTGCTCTTCCAGAAGACACAGGTTTAGGCTGGAGGGATAGCTCAGCCGTTAAAGGCTAGGCTCACAACCAAAAATATAAGAAGACACAGGTTTGGTTCCCAGCACTCACATCCAGCTGCTCATAACTGTAATGAGTCTTTTTCTGTACTGCCAGGCAGCTCCCAAATAATGGCATGGAGACTTACTAAATGAAATCCTGTGGCATGTGGTTTAAGCTTGTTCCTAACTAGTTCTTATAACTTAAATTAACTCATTTATATTAATCTACCTTCTACTGTGTAGCATTGTTTCTCTTCCATCTTGCACTTTCTGTTTCCTCTCCATGTCCCCTGGAGTCTCCCACATGCTTAGATTCCTCCCAGAGTTCTCTCTCTACCCAGAGGTCCTGCCTATACCTCTTGCCTAGCTATTGGTCATTCAGCTTTTTATTGTATCAATCACAGCAATACATTTTCACAGTGTACAAATATCCCACAACATTTCCCCCTTTTTTCTAAATATAAAAGAAAAGTTTTAGCTCCAATACAGTGAAATTATATACAATAAGAACAATTATCGACAGGGGTGGGGGTGGGGGAGGTAGGGCACACCTTTAATCCCAGCACTCCAGAGGCAGAGCCAGGTGGATCTCTGTGAGTTTGAGGCCAGCCTGGTCTACAGAGCAAGATCCAGGACAGGTACCAAAACTACACAGAGAAACCCTGTCTCAGAAAAACAAAAACAAAACAAAACAAAAACAAAACAAAACAAAAAGAACAATTATCAAGTAAGAATTACATTCACAATGTTCAGTCCATTTGTATTTGTCAAATTTGGAGAAATTACTCTATTATATATCTTATCTTGGTGAGTCCAAAGTTTTATACCTAAACCATTTTCTATCATAATTTGTATTATCATCCTAAAAGTATCTTTGTAGACCTTAAAACATCTTCTTTTTTAAAAAAGATTTATTTATTTATTTATTATGTATACAGTGTTCTGTCTGCACATATCCCTGCAGGACAGAAGAGGGCACCAGATCTCATTACAGATGGTTGTGAGCCACCATGTGGTTGCTGGGAATTGAACTCAGGACCTTTGGAAGAACAAGCAGTGCTCTTAACCTCTGAGCCATCTCTCCAGCCCCTTAAAACATCTTCTTAGATAAACTACTTAAGCTTTCATGTTTCTCAACCTTACAAACTTTATATCTCTTATGTAAGTTTTTTTTCTGTGTTAGTAAAACTATATACTATATAGTCTTCAATCCCCTAAAGAAGCCCAAGAAGGATATAACATTACCAGAGTAAGCACAAAGTATAGAGCAAACAGCTTCCAAAACTATAGAAATGACAGGGACATCTGGTTGCCTGGACAGTCATCCCAAGGTTCCTCTGCAACATTCCAGCATCCATCTTTGACCTACAGGACTAGACTATCTGACAGACTTTTCTGTGAAGTAGGAATTTTGAAGGACTGTCCTGCCTTGTCTTAGCAAAGTTCAGCAGTCACTTTCTTTTGTTTCCTGCTTGTCCAGTTTGTACAACAGACTGTCAGCAGTCAAGGCAAGGGCAGTTTCTTGACCAGTGGCTAGCTTTGCTACAAAGAAAACAAACTCCATATGGAGATTCTTTGATTCCAGGAGCAAGCATGTCTCACTGTCATGAAAAGCCTTATGTTATTAAAACATCTTACATGCCATATTCTGTATGTTTCTGAAGTGTTTGAAGACCATCTATCTACCTAAAATATATTTCTGTATGACCTTGAAAATATACTTAACATGACTACATGTTTTATTGTTATAGATGACTACTAACCTGCATTTCTTGATTATACTAAATGGTTTGTAATAATAGCTTTAAAGGACAACTTTACATTACTTTTAAAATGAGCTGCATAGGTACAATACCTTAAACAAGAATAGAAATATTTATACAACATAACAAAAATAACCTTAAATTTGTGTGTGTGTGTGTGTGTATATACATATATACATATACATATACATATATATATATATATCCATACCAATATAAAATATGTGAGCTAGTAGTAGTTTTTAGTTCAAAAGTAGACTCAACAATGTACTTTTTATCCCATCATTTCTATACTCTGTGCTCCCCTTTTCTTCAAAAAGAGATCTCTTCAGATAGAGACCCCTGAATTTAATCTCCCTTGTTCAGCTTTTTTCCTGATTATGACCAACAACAACTTGTAACCAACCCCCCTAAATGATGAAAAACATCCACAGCCCACTGAATGACCAAACCACCCACCCCACCTCTTAGGAATGTGGCATTGGGTTCTCTAGACTGCTAGTCTGGAGGTGACGGCATCTTTAGGGGACTCTGAAAATTTGGGATAATGGTCAAATCCTGGAGAGCTGGCTGTATTATTTTTTGTTTAGTCTCTGTGTGATGATAAAGTGTAGAGCTTATCTGAAGGCTGGATATTCTGTGAGGCTGGACCATCTCAGCTAGCAGCTTTGAAGTTATTCTGGATGCAGAATTTTGAGGAAACTGCAACAGAGGCTTTCTGAGAGGCTGGATCACTTGGGCAACTTGTCTTTATTGGTGTCTGGTCCTTTATTTTTTTTCTGAAAACACAAACTTTTTTTTAAAGATTTATTTATTGATTATGTATAGAGAAGAGGGTGCCAGATCTCCCCCCCCTTTTTTTTTGAGCTGAGGATCAAACCCAGGGCCTTGTGCTTGCCAGGCAAGTGCTCTACCACTGAGCTAAATCCCCATCCCTGCCAGATCTCATTACAGATGGTTGTGAGTCACCATGTGGTTGCTGGGAATTGAACTCAGGACCTCTGGAAGGGCAGTCAGTGCTCTTAACCTCTGAGCCATCTCTCCAGCCCCTGAAAACACAAACTTTTAAAGGTAACATATATCTGCATTAATACAAGTATGGAATGTGAGGTGTGCACAAGTCAGTTAAAGATGATTTTCTATGTTTGAGCAGGTAAAAGGCATCTGTCAACTTTATAAGTCCATTTGGTCTGCATAACCATACTGTAATGAGAATCTCTATCCATCCATATGAAAAGATGGCATGTAATAAAAAGTCATGAGGATTCTGTAGTCAACAAGATTTATCATGTCTCATCCAGTCTCAGAGCTATAGAGGGATCAGCATATACATCACCTGTCCTGTAGTCTTTCTTGGCTTTTTCCTCTCTTGTCTGCAGCCAAGACTCTCAGGAGGTCTCCCCCAATCAAATCTGATCTTTTTTAATTTTGAAGAGAACTGTAACTTTTTGTTTCCTGTGGAAACAAAGGCATAGCCTCTCCCCCAGTGCAACACATTTTCTGACTTCCATTCTGAAGTTAAGACATTCTTAAACTATATAGATTAATTCATCAGTCCCTTTCATAATCCAATGTCTCTCAGCAGTTGCCATTTGCTCAGCAGCATCAAAGAAATTCAAAGTCAACAAAGCAACATACAGGATCCAGATGCCCTGTGTATTTTCCATGGCTTTTTTCTTTTATATCACCTATTCTCTCTTTAAAAACTGTACTTTGCTGGGCAGTGGTGGCACACACCTTAATCCCAGCACTTGGGAGGCAGAGGCAGGAGGATCTCTGTGAGTTCAAGGGCAGCCTGGGCTACAGAGTGAATTCCAGAGCAAGCTCCAAAGCTACATGGAGAAACCCTATCTTGGAAAACCAAAATCAAAACTAAAAACAAAAACACTTTACTTTCTTATTTTTAAAGTTTTTTCTTTAACTATTTATACCTTTATTTATTTATTTATTTATTTGGTTTTTCAAGACAAATTTTCTCTGTTTAGTCCTTGCTGTCCTAGAACTCACTTTGTAGACAAGGCTGGCCTTGAACTCAGAGATCTTCCTACCTCTACCTCCCAGAGTGCTCTGATTAAAGGCGTGCGCCACCGCTGCCTGGCCCTATACCCAATTTTACTGTTATCTGTTTAAAGGTTTTCTCAGTCTGAAACACTTTATTGCATGTCTGCAGCCTTTTCTAACTGCGTGAGCCAAGCCTCAAACCTGCCATGTGGCTCTGAAACATGCGCTGGCTGGCTCCCTAGCACCCATATAAAAAGCTGGGTATGGTGGCACATGCCCCATGTTTGTAATCCCAGCATGCACAAGGCAGGGGGAGGCAGAGGCAGATAGATCCCTGGAGCTCACTGACTAATCAGCATAGCAGAATTGGTGAGCTCTGAGTCCTAATGAGAGACCCTGACTCAAAAACCAAGGTTGGGCCGGGCAGTGGTGGCACATGCCTTTAATCTCAGCATTTGGGAGGCAGAGCCAGGCAGATCTCTGTGTGTTCGAGACCAGCCTGGTCTACAGAGTCAGATCCAGGACAGGAACCAAAACCACACAGAGAAACCCTGTCTCGAAAAACCAAAACCAACCAACCAAACAAACAAAAACAAAACAAAACCAAGGTGGGGAGCTAGGGAGATGGCTTATGAGTAAAAGCACTTGCCATGCAAGCATGAGGACTTGGGTTCAAATGTGCACCACACATATTAAAAGCCAGGCATGGCCTGTAAACCCAGGTCGGGGACACAGACAGGAGAAGGAGGCCAGCCAGCCTAGTCAAAATGATAAACTTCAGTTCAGGGAGAGACCCAGTCTCAAAGGAATATGGCAAAAAGAGATAGAGGAAAGACTTTCAACATTCTCATTTGTGTGTGTACCTGCACACAGGTGCACAGACACACAGACTGTATACTCCCACCCTAGATACATTAAAAAAAAAAAAAAAAGAAGAAGGAAAGAAATGAGGGAACAGTTCTTGAGGAATAGCACGTATGGCCTTCACCTTTGCATACAAGCACTCACCCGCACCAACACACACAAACACACACAGGCAAGTAAAAAAACTAAGATAAATTGAAAGGTAAAAGAAAAAAGATTTCAGCCAGGCGGTGGTGGTGTACGCCTTTAATCCCAGCACTTGGGAGGCAGAGCCAGGCAGATCTCTGTGAGTTCAAGGCCAGCCTGGTCTACAGAGTGAGATCTAGGACAGGCACCAAAACTACACCGAGAAACCCTGTCTGGAAAAACCAAAAAAAAAAAAAAAAAAAAAAAAAAGGAGGGTAGCAGGAAGGGGTGGTGGCACACGCCTTTAATCCCAACACTCAGGAGGCAGAGGCTAATCTCAAAGATGGGAAGAGAAAGACCAGGGACCCAAATTATCCTGGCCAAATTAATTAAAGCAAGCTTTTTTATTCATGTACATAGGCTATCTCCCACTAAGGTGGGCTTTCAGAGGTCAGCACTGGATGTGAGGAAAACAAAGCCCCTCCAAGGCAGGGGCTTTCCAAAGGGGGGATTTGGCAGACAAAAGAGGTGGGGTTCAGGAGCAGAACATAAGCCTAACAAGTTAGTCATGATGACTCCTGAAACAAAGACATGATTGCAAGGTGGCCAAAACAACCCTTTTGAAACAAAGGTAGGGTTGCAAAATGGTTAGTAACTTTTTGAAACAAAGACATCCCAGCAGAGGCAAGAGAATCTCTGTGAATTCCAGGCCAGCCTGGTCTACAAAGAGAGTTCCAGGACAGGTACAAAACTACACAGAGAAACTCTGTCCTGAAAAAAAAAACCAAAAGACCAAACAAAACCAAAAACCAAAACCAAAAACCAAAAAACAAACAAACAAACAAAAACCCAAACAAACAAAGACCTGACTGCCATTCCTGGAATAGGCAGTACAGAACCATGTGTAGTTAGGTTACAGGTGGGACATAGTCCAGTCCTCGAGAAACAGTAGTTTAATTACAGGAATGACCTAGTTTGTCTTTTACTATAAGATGGTTGTCAAGCCTAAGGTGGAGGCAGGCTGGTTCATCATGGAGGCAGGTGAATCTCCAAGTTCGAGGCCAGCCTGGCTACACAGAGATACCCTGTCTTGAAAAACAAAAACAAACAAACATTAGAGAGGGTGGACCTAGTGTAAGGATTCTGTCCTTAATTACGTCATCAGCCTGGGATGGCCCAGCCTAAAAAGCAGGTGGGCCCTCTGTGTGTCTCCTTTTTCTCTTTCTGCTCTCTTCCCTCTATGTGGTCTCTCTCTCTCTCTCTCTCTCTCTCTCCTCCTCTCTCCCTCCCCCTCTCCCCCCCTCTCTACCCCTCTCCCTCAATAAAGCTCTAGAAAGGTATCCATGGCTCATGACTTTCCTCCAGCCCTCTCCTCCGTCCATAGCTGCAGCCTTAACCAACGCTTAGGACAGTAATTCAGTGGAACCAGACTTGCCCAACATACCCCAGGTTATGGGGACTGTCCCCAGCACCAAGACAAAAAAAAAATCATTTGAAAGCCAATGTTCTGTTTTTGTTTTTGTTTTTTCTGAGACAAGGTTTCTCTGTGAAACAGCTCTGGCTGTCCTGGAACTCACTCTGTAGACTAGGCTGGCCTTGAACTCACCAAGTGCTAGAATTAAATAAGATGTGCACCACCACCACCCAGCTGAAAGCTTGTGTTTTTGTTGGTTTTTTTTGTTTTGTTTTGTTTTGTTTTTCGAGACAGGGTTTCCCTGTGTAGTTTTGGTACCTGTCCTGGATCTCGCTCTGTACGCCAGGCTCGAACTCACAGAGATCTGCCTGGCTCTGCCTCTCAAGTACTGCTGGGGTTAAAAGCATGCACCACCACTGCTGGCCCTAAAAGCCAGTTTTGATGGCACTCATCCATCTGTAATCCCAGTGCTCAGAGGCAGGGGGATTCAGGAGATTGTCCTGACCTAGACAGTAGATTTGAGGCGAGCTTGGGCTGTAAGAAACCTAGTCTCAAAGGTGAAAATTTTAAAAAGTGGTGGCGGGACTTCTCCAAGTCAAGGTGGCTTTCCTTTCCTAAATCTGGTTGGTTCCTCTCTCAAGTAGAAGTTGTGTAAGAATAGGCCCAGCAGGAAAATCCAGGCCCTGATTGCTCCTGGGTGCACAGTTTGCAAATGGGAGGGGCTGGGAACACACCCGGCTTCAGACCTCCAAGGCCTGTCTCACTCTCAGACTGGAAGGTGGGGGGTGGGGTGTGTGTGTGCGGAAAATACAAGCCCTGGGGACAGGCCTAACCCTGTGGGGGATGTGCAGCTGGTGTGAATCGGAAGCAGGCTTTGGGATGGCTCTCTTTGGATCCCAGTTAGCATCCAGGCCTTTTGCCCCAGCTAGCTTGGGAGAGGTCAGCTGGGGGTAGTCAGCTAGTAAACATAGACCCAGGGAAGGAAGCCGGGAGTCTCTGCCCGACATTGACCTCCTCCTGAAGCCTGAGGAGGGTGGGGAGGTCTTGTATGCCTGCATCCTCCTTTCCGGGGTGAGGGACACTCTGGCCTAGGAGCACCCTAGAACTGCAGGGAGCAGGAGAGACTTTAAAGGGGATTGGAGTGAAGGCTAATGGCAAGTTGGTCAAGAGATGTTGTTCTGGGAGGAGATGAGGGAGGAGAGAGACTGCTCTCACAGCATCTGGAAAGCTAACTTCCTCTCCTGTGTCAGTGATTGTTCTCAAAGGATCTAGGATACGGAGCTGAGCTGACAGAGCTGAGCTGACGCTGACGGGTTTAAAGCTCCTGGGGGAGCTACAAGTGCAGAGTGCAAAGGGCAAGGTCGTCCGGCAGCCCCTCCCCCACCTTACCAGTCGGGTCTTGCCTACTCAGAAGATGAAGGTTGTACAGAGAGCAAATTCATCTCCGAACTCAGCACCCACCCTAGAGGAACTGCCCCTCCCCATGCTTAGGGCCACGCCTAGCGTGACTCTAGTGGTCCCGGATGGCTGCAGCCCTACACGGGTTCCACCTAATGCCACCATCCACTGGGTCCAGTCAAGACCCCTGGGGCACCCCAGCTCTGAGACAGGACTTCAAGCAAGGCACCCCTTTAACACAGACATATTTATTGGCAAAAACCTATTCCCAAGCAGGCGGGGAAGGGCTCTGGAGAGTGGGCGGCGCAATCCCCACTCTCTTCGGCAATGTTCTGGGAGCAAGGCAAGGCAGGAGGGGACGGGGTGGGACGTGGGGGCAGTCGTACCAGCAGCCCCCCCAAGGCGGGCTCAGCAAGTGCTTTCCTGACACTGTGTCAGTCAGTCAGCCCTCCCGGCTCTCCTACAGGGTCGGTACCATTCTTATACTCTTCACTGCTGAGAACTCAAGTGTGGTGATGTGCTGGGGGGCGGCTGTGCGCTTTCAGAGACCCCTGAGAATCCCCCCTTGGGGGCCTCCTGCTGCCTGTTCACTCAGGTTTTCTGTTTCACTTCTCACAACTTCTGGTTCTTTCAACTCTTCTTTTTTTTTTTTTTTAATATTTTTGTTTTGTAAAAAAAAAAAATAGTTATCATTGTCCTGAGCAAGCCACTGTCTCCTACTCCAACGGGTCAAACCTTGGGTTTCCCCCAAGATTCAGTCTAGTTGGGGTTGGACACGGCAGGTCTCTCACGGTGGCTGGGCGCAAGGACAAAACCAAGGCGCAGAGGAAACACTTAGAAAATACGGTTAATAAATTACAATCCTCCCATCTTCCCTCCATCCCCATCCAAGTCCAGAGCAGACTTGTGTATTGGCCCCACTCCCAGGTAGGGGCTTGACCCAGTTCCCTCTGTGTCCTAGGTCCAGAGCTTTCAGTAGGTGGCTATGGAGTGAATGAATGAGTGAATGAATGAATGGATGAGTGTCTGGTGGGAGAGAGCAAGCACTTATGATTCTGAGACCCAGGCCCTCACCTGGACCTTACACTCACCAGGACGCCTCTCTGGGTGTAGAGAAGAAGGTCTGGGGTGGGGCTGGGACAGAGAAAGGAAGGGAGGAAGTCATCTGGGGTATCTTTGAGCAGGGAAAGAGGATTCGTGGAAGATGGAGGACAGAGCTATGCCCTCTGGGTCAGGAGGCCATGGCTCAAGTCCCGCTGTACAGCCCAGAAGCTGTGTGACCTCGGGCAGGCTCAGAAAATGATGAGTGCATTGAATGGCCCTTTCCCATTTACCATTGGTCCTCAGAGACCATGTGGTCTATTGATAAGCCCATGGGTATTATTATCAATGCCTATATTTTATAGAGTAGGAAACAGAGGCCAGAGATGTCAAGGGACTTACATGAGGCCACACAGCCAGCAGGGACTTGAAAACTGTCCTCCATCTCTCCCCTTTGCTATTTATAACTGTGCCATGAAGGGAGGAGACTCAGACCTAACTTTTCCAGCATGAAACCCATATAGTCTCAAGAGCCTGTGACCCCCGTTCCTTGATATGGCTTCTGGTCATCTTCAGCCAGAAAATGCATTGCACCTTAGGGAGAATGTTTCCTAGACTACCCTGCCTTCCCCACCCACAGTCGTGAGATGCCCGTGAACGCTCTTCCTGGGAGGGTGGGGAAGTGGAGTGGTTGGGGGCCCGGGCCTGGCCCTCACACAGGCATGGGTACTTCATCATATTCATCCAGACCTTCCTCCTCGTCAAAGCTCACTTTGGCGTCATCACCATCCAGCTAGAGGGGTGGGAGGGAGAGAGGGTGAGAGACCACGCAGGAGGAACCAGCCTGGGCAAGTCTTGGGCTGTCCCTACAGCATAGGTTTGGTCTAGATGAGTCGTTTAGAGAGCACAAGAGGTGGGCAGCGGATCCCCTCACCATGGCAGCCCCAGCCCCACGCTAAATGTCCCTAATAACTTGGGAGATGGCGGGGCTGTCTGCTCACCAGCGGAACACACCCTGTGCAGCGCATAACACTTTCACCTGTCATTACTCCTCTCTGCACTACTGGTGAGGCACAGAGGAATGAGGTCACTTGCTCCAGATCATATGCTAAGACCCAGAAGACCAAGACTGAGACAAAGGCTCTGGACACAGACTTTTTTCTTCTTCCTTCCTTCCTTCCTCCCTCCCTTCCTCCCTTCCTCCCTCCCTCCCTCCCTTCCTCCCTTCCTCCCTCCCTCCCTCCCTCCCTCCCTCCCTCCCTCCTTCCCTCCCTTTCTTTCTTTCTTAAGATGCAGTCTTATGGCTACCCACTACACGGTCTTATGTAACTCAGGCTGACTTTGAACTATGTGGCCAAGGATGACCTAGAATTTCTGATTCCCTCGCCTCTACCTCCCTAGGGCTGGGATTATAGGTGCATGCCTCCACGTACAGTTTGTGTGGTGCTGGGAATTGAACCCAGGATTCCGCACCTGGGAGGTAAGCATTCTACCAACTGGACTACATCTCTATCCCTAAACCCATTGCTTCTTTCCGCTGTCCCTCTCCCTCCCCTGCCTCCCTCCGGGGTCCCCACTACCCACACACTGGAGCTCCAGCTTGCTGAAGATGAGAGGCAGCAGGAAACGACGCAGAGGCACAGTGAGGATGAGGACAAAGGGTAGGGCCAGTGAGGCAGGGGTGGACTTCACCACCCACAGCGCTGCCAGGCAGATGATCTGGATGCCCGTGAACAGGTGCATGCGCCAGGTCTTGACCTGCGGGGAAGCTGAGGTCAGTGTCTGCCCTGTTCTGACACCCCTGCCCCACCCTGGCCGGACAGCTTCAAAGCCACATACCCTCTTGACAAAGGGCACATCGGGGTGGTACTTGGGTGGCTTGAACAGCAGCAAGATGCGGTCAAAGAGCTGGATGCCACTGAGGGATGTGACTCCCATGTACAGGAAGATGCCGAACAGCACCGCCAGGGGGATGCGGGACAAGATGGGTTCCATGAGGATGGACAGTCCTGTATGGAGGGACACACTCTTAGTTCAGGTCACCCAAGGACCAGCACCAACAGGGCTTAGCTCATATTTGCGAATGACCATGAAACCACAAGTGCCCTGTGATCCTTTTCTGCAATAGCTGTTTATAGGCTCAGAGGTGAACAATTTCCAAGGAGTCAAACTCTGCCTTCCTGCCTTATACCCACTCCCTGAGCCTAATGGAGACAGTCACAGCAGTCAGAGGAACCTGCCTTTCTCCTCACCCCAGAAAGCCTCCATCATCCTCTATAGATGGGAAGAAAAGGGGAGGGAAGGAAAGGGGAACCTTGATCGCTCCATCTGTGATTAGTGACTATACCACTGCTCATCCTGCTGGGTTCAGCTTCTCTAGAAACCCTATGGAGCCCAGAGGCTCTCTGCCTTTCCTTAGACTGAGCTGAGCATGGGGTCAGCCCCAGAGCAACTGATCTGGAAAAGAATTTCAGGGATTTAATAAATCCTCTAACTGTACAGATAGGGAAACTGAGGCCCAGAGGCCATGGAAATTTACCCAGCCAGCAGCAGGGAAGGAAGGACAAAACCCCACAGTCTATTACATTTTTGTGGGCTACACTTGTGGAGGCAGGGGTGGAGGCAGGGTCTGATCTGGAAAAGCTCAGCTGTGCAGTTCTCTTGCTCTGTACAAATGCCCATCACAGTGTCCCAGGGCCCTTGTGCTTCCTCGATCTGCTACATCCCCTACTGTGAGTAACTAGTGCTGGTGTGTAGAGACCTGGATACAGAGTAGACTGGATGGGAGCTTTGTCCTTAAGCCCAACAGAAGGAGTCAGGATTGGGCAGGGCAGAATGGTGGAGGTGGGTTTCCCTAAGTGGGAAGAGCCCCCCAATCCTAAGAAGAAGGACTCAGAGAGAGTGGAGCAGGATGGCAGGGTCATGGCCAGCCTCACTTACCCACAAGCACAGAGACCAGGAGCCCACTGATCCGCTGCTCCTTGACCTCTTGGACCTGAGCTGCAGCCCCTGGACCGCTGGCCTTGCCCATGACTGTGAGGGCATTAGCGTGGGTAACAGAACGCACAGTGGTGGCACTGAGCCAAGGCATCCCAAAAATGGCGGCCACCCCACCCATGCCAACGACCAGCAGGAGGTCCAGATGGAAGCCGGAGCCCTTGACCATCTTGCGCTCTGGTTTGCTGACGATCAGCCTGGGGACAGAAGGAGGTCTGGTGAGCCGGGCCCTCTGTAGGCCCCTTTTCTTCCCCACACTGGTGTCCTTCTGAGCCTTCCCTTTAAGCCCCTGGCTCCTTCCCTCTGGCTGTTTGAGAATTCAGACTCCTGAGGTCTAGAAGTCTTCACAACACGCTTAGCCATTCTTGCCCAAGGGGAGAACATTGCCTGTTCAGGCCCCTCCCACCTTCCAGCAGTTCATTTCATAGCTCCCTGTTTACATGGTTTTCAAATGATGCCACCCCAGAGGCCACAAAATTCAGACTTGCCTCTGCTCTTCCATCACTCCATCAGCTAGCAGGGGCCACTGGCTAGTCTCCTGTTGGCCCAGAGTCTGCTTCCCTCCCTGCCCCCAGCCCTCCCCAGCCACGCCTCTATCCTCATTCTTACGTGGTGATCTGAGACTCAAGGAATATGAGGATGAAGACCAGCAGGGCAGGCAGGGCAGAAGCAAACATCATCCAATAGGGAAAAGTGCTATACAGACCCAGAGGGTGGATGACCCAGCCCCGGGCAGTGGAATTAGACACTTTGAGGCCGTCAGGTACCGACAGTTTCTGTGAGGGAGACAGTTGGTGAGAAAGTGGGGCCAGGTAGATAGGGAAAGATGGGGGCTGGGAAAGCAATGGCCTGGGGCAGGGAGTTAGGTCGAAGTGCTCAAGGACTTGCTTATTGAACATTTACTCTGTTGCTAGCTACTTCTCTAAGCCCTTCATATGTATCTTTTCATTCTCAATGTTACAGAGGAGGAAACAGGAGCAGAGAGGTTGTACAGTTAGCCCCAAGCCGCACAAATAGCTGGTGGCTGAGCTGAGGTTTACCCAGGTCTACCTGGCCTCAAAGCACACTCTCTGCTACTGCCCTGGGCAAAGGGGTAAGAAGCGCAATGTGGCCTGGGCTAGAGTGGTCCTGAGGGAATATTGGAAGAGCAGGGATAGGGGAAAAAGAGTTCTAGCTGGTTTTGGGTTAGGAAAAGCCAGTCTGGCAGGGGATGGGGAAGGGAAGGGGTTGAAGGTTAGGGTGGCACGGCAGAGGATGAGGAAGAGTCACCTGGGTGTAGGTGTCCTTGACAAAGGAATCCACCACGACCATTATCAGGATGGAGATGGGGACCCCGAAGTCCCCAATGACTCTACGCAGCTGTGGGCAGATGAAGGAACCAATTGTGTCCATAACCTGCCTCCTACCCACTTTTCTCCCCATCCCATGTTTACCAGGGAGTCTGCTCAACCCGAGGGGTCCACCAGGAACTGATGGCTGTCTATACTACAACCACCCCGTCTTCCTCCGCCGCTGTCCTGCCCTGATACCACCCTTCATCCCTCTCCCAAGAACTGTCTGTCTCTGGCTCCCTGCTGGATCTTGGTGCTGAGCAGAGATGGCTTTGGCTGCCACATGAACCCTGCGTCAGAAGAGGGCCACTGAGCCCTGGTATTGGGAATGGGGAGCTGGAAAAGGAAGGAAGGGGAGCTAAGAGTACTGAAGAAGCTCGGGGTTGGTGAAGGATAGGGGTGCACTGACCTTGCCAGGGAAGTAGGTGCTGTTCTTGAACTTTCGCAGCATCATGGCAAGTAAGAAGGTACCAGCCATGAGCACCAGGGAGAAGAGGGCTGTGTTAGGCACAGGACCCAGAGGTTTGGGCTTTATCGAAACAGGGGTGTAACTCTGTTGCAGCGGGTAGTCCTGGAAAATCTATAACAGAAACACAAAGCATTGGGTTCCCTCTCAAGGCTTGGCTTGAACTGGACAGTATCAGATAAGTTGACTGGGCACTATCATCCATCTGTCTTACATCCATCCATTCATCTATACATCCAGACATCCATTTGCCCATCTACTGCCCATACAACCATTACCCACCCACCATCCATTCACCCATCCATGCAGCCATCCATCTGTTCACCTTCTTTCTCATCTGACATATTAACCAGCTTGGTTTTTATGAATGAAGAACAAGTTAGCTTGTGTGGGAAGGATCAAAGGAGCAAAAGCATGTGTAGGTATATGCGTCAGGCTTTGTTTGAAATGTGAGAAGGCTGTGGGGCAACAATCAGTAATAAGAAGGTTTACAAAAGGGGCTTACAGAGATTGGGGATTTAGGTCAGTGGTAGAGCACTTGCCTAGCAAGCACAAGGCCCTGGGTTTGATCCTCAGCTCAAAAAAACAAAAAACAACAAACAAACAAACCAAAAAGGGCCAGGCGGTGGTGGTGCATGCCTTTAATCCCAGCACTCAGGAGGCAGAGGTGGATCTCTGTGAGTTCGAGGCCAGCCTGGGCTACCAAGTAAGTTCCAGGAAAGGCGCAAAGCTACACAGAGAAACCCTGTCTCGAAAAACCAAAAAGACAAAACAAAACAAAACAACGAAAAGGGCTTAAGGAGTTGGTGACAGTGACAGCATTTGCTTAGCATAGAGGAGGTTTGGTCCTCAGTATGAAAAACAAGTAAATAAATAGATGACTTTTTTTTTTCTTTCTGTTTTTCAAGTCAGGGTTCCTGGCTGTCCTAGAACTCAAGGGGTGCGCTGCTGCTGCCGCTGCCACCACCACCACCACCACCATCACCACCACCACCAGCTGAAATGATCCCTCTTCCATAGGCAGTACAGATGAGGAGGTAGGCAGAACTTTTGGGGTGAGGGGCAAGCTAAAGTGGCATCGGCCCTGTGGGGTTATGGAGGTCAAAAGCAGGAGGAAAAGGCCTAGCATCCTAGGCATCCACTGTCTCACTACACATGGTTTCCCAGGTTGTTACACACATACTTAGTGGCCACTATGTCACATGATGTGTGGTCATGGACATGGACAAGTTTATATACAGGAGGGAGCCTTCCCTTATACAGCCCCCCTGCCCAGTCATAGCATGAACACTGAGTCACCAGCCTTTACAGGATCCTGAGCAACCCTACTGCACAGTCCTAAGTGAACCCAGAAACATGCATGTGTCCATGATCATGGTTGTGCACACAGGTCTCAACATGGCTACAGACATGCTGTACAGACATATACATGGTAACACACTCTCACACACATGCTATGTGTGAGTGTTAGCATTCTCCCTGGGCCCACCTTGATCAGCTTGGAGAAAGTCTCATAGATGAAGATGAGGGAGATGAGGAAGGAGAAGATCTCCTGGGTGTAGCGGGAGATGAATCGGACCAGGAAGCTGCCTTCAAAGGCCACCACCAGCAGCACCAACAGAATGAGCCAGAAACCGATCCATGCACGGCCCACGATATACTCCAGGTTATTGCTTTCACAGAACTGCAGGCAGTCAGACAGAGGAGCTCTGATCAGACAAATGAGGCTTAGTCACCTTGTGGGCACCAGGCAGGTGAGCTAGGGTCAGCTACAGGGGCAGAGTGGGGCTGGGACCGGGCTACCGAGAAGAAGGCTTCCTCAAACACCAGCAGGGGTCCCGAGAAGCCAAGCACCAGCAGGGGCTGCGCCCCCAGGAGAGCAAAGAGGATGCCTTGTACTGCTGTGGAGATAAGCAGCTCTGACACCCCCATCAGGTTCCGGGTCTTTTCTCCTGTGGAAAAAGCCATACAAGGGTCAAGATGGAGAGATTATTTCCAAGGACCCTAAGAGTAAGTTATGGGACATGATGTATGTGTACAGAGCATCAGGTTGGGTCAAAGGCAAGAAGGCAGAGGTCAGAGGGTTAGGGATGAGTTTTACGGAGGCCATAACTGTCACTGACCCAGGAGGCCACCAAAGGTGACGGCAGGCGAGAGGGCAGCGAAGTAGATGAAGATGACGGCTGCCAGGACCTGGGGGCTGAGCGCATCTGTGATATCGCTCAGATAGTATGGATAACGGCGCCGGATGTCACGTGTCAGGCCTCCAAAGATCCGGCCTGTGCGCTGTAGAGGGTCATCTATGCCACCGGGGCTCCCTGGGCCCCCATTCAAGTCTGTTGTAGAAGATAGGAACATGGTCAGAGGGGCTAATAGAAATGGCCAGGGTGACAGGAAGCTTGACCACAGGAACAGATGCTAGGGGGCGTTTGATAGGAAAGGGGCACTGTGCTGGGAGTCCAGGGGTCTATGGGGAATCAGGAAGCCCTGTTAAGGGCAGAACAGGTACCTAGGGTCTTGTACAAGGCAGGGTCTGGCTTGGGGAAACTGGGCAGGTAGCGCCTTCTAAGCAGCTCCTTCTGCACGGGCACCAGGTTGAGCAGCGCTTGCTCTGAAGGGGCGTCAGTGGGCGGCAGGACCAGGCTACAGTCCAGGAAGTCCTCCAGGGAACTCAGCAGCTCCCCCCGGCTCTGTGCCAGGTAGGCAGTTGTGCGGAACACCTATGTGCAGGAGAGAGCGTCAGGAATACTAGGACTGTAGACAAGAGACCCCAGGGGAGCAGAGCAGCCAAGTGATGCCAGCCTGTAATCTAAACACTCAGGAGCTAGAGCTTAAGTTTGAGGCCAGCCTGGGCTACATAGCGAGCTCCAGGCCAGCCAGAGCTACATGGTGAGACCTTTGTCTCAAAAACTTGAAGGCTGGGCATGTATAGCCAGGGACCAGCCACCAAAACCATGGCTGTCATTATAGGGTCTGGTTCTTTCGACTCCCTCTGACCTCTGAGGACCAGCTTTAGGGAGACAGGCACCCTGGGTGGAGAAGATGAGCTAAAGTATCCCTGGTGGGCTAGGTACACCACACAGCAAGTTGGGCCAGCTAGAACCGGGACACAGTGGTCCTGACTGGACTAGACTGGACCAGTCGGTCCAGGGCAAGCCAGGATAAGACCGGACCGGCCAGGCCAGGAACAGGAGGAATTCAACACAATGGATCCAAATAGTGAATTTAAAGTCACCCAGGCTAGTCCATGGGGGAGAACTTGACGTCTTCTGCCCTCCTGCTAGCTCCCTGGCCAACCAGCCACTCAGTCCCTGCTTACTCGTTCGGTCATGAGTGTAGCTGCGGCTCTGCCCAGCTGGGTGTAGTCAAGATGGGGAGCCTCGGGTCCCAGCAGAACTAAAAGGAAGCGCACGGGCTCCTCCGGCCGCTCCAGGTCCTCCAGCTGAACAGCCTCCTTCAGCCTCACAAAGCCCAGCACAGACCTCTCCAGAAAATTAGTACCGCCTGTGGGAGGCACCAGGTGGTGAAGCCAGACCTCCTGGACTCAGTGTGTGAATTCAAGAGAGGGGCTGCCCAGGGCCTGAAGCAGGGTACGTGGAGGGGAGGGGCTCTTACCCACTAGCACCAATGCAGTCTCTGAATCTGGGGGGATCTTCAGGGTCCCAGATGGCGAGAGTCCTTCTGGGTCCCCCTCTGCCTGTGGAAAGGAAGGTGAAGAAGGGGGTCCTGGGGTCACACTGAACCTAAGAGATCTGAGCTCCTAGCCTTTGCCTGTCCCAACCCTTCTGACTCCCAACCTCGTCCTGGCCTCACCTGTCCACAGTACAGCGTGGTCTCCAGTGATGGCTTCTGGGGAAGGAGGGGCTCAGAAGGGCCCCCAGAGCGGGTCAGGATGGCAGGTTTCACTCCCTCCAGAGCCTTTAGGTCCTCAGCGTGGCTGCAGAACATACAGGTAACACGGGCTGAGTAAGCTATTTGGACTGAATTTTCCATAAAAGGGAGACTAGTGGTAAGAAGGACAAGGGTGAAAATCCAGTGGAATTTCCCAGTGACCAAACCAGAGAGACCCTAGAGGAGGAAAATCAGAGTCTCCTCATAAAGGACAGTGCGGATGAAGTAGGTGGCCCCTGTCTCGGGCATCTTGGTGGAAGGGAGAAAATGGATGGAATGAAGGCTCTCGAGACCATGCTCTTTAAGAGCAAACTTGAAGTCCTGGTCTGCATTTGGGGATGTCAGACAGATGCGGGAGCTATGGGGGGCGGGGGGAAGAGTAGTCCCCTTGCCTGCTGGGCTGGGGTCCATTTGGGAGACCTTGGAGTAGAGGGCCGGGAGGAGCCCAAGGGATGTGAAGCCCGGGTCCTGGCGGGCAGAGCACCTGCGTTTGAGTAGTAGCGCCCGGAGCAGCTCGTCTCGGTCCTGAGGCCGAATCTGGTCCTCGTAGATGAAGCTGTCTAGAAGCTGATTGGCCACCCCAGCTAGGGATGTCTCTGCCAGATCCAGGAGGACAGTGCCTGTAGGCAGTGGAGGGGTGGGCTGAGAAGTTGCTGCCCAGAGCTGCCTGAGCGAGCCTCCTGTGCAGCAGCCACAGAGGGCCTGGCAGGACTTACCTTTTGAAAAGACTTTCTGCAGTTCTAGAAGGCTCCAGAAGGTGAGGTAAGACAGATGTGGACGGCCCCACACCCCGTCCTCTCGTAGGTTCTCTTCTAACCCTATCCAGTGTGCTGCCTCCACCCACTGTAGTTCCTGGTTCCTCTGGTCCATCTTCAGCTCCTGCAGCTCCACATAGACCTGAAGCCCACGGGCCAGGTTAGTCCATCAAGCCATGGGCAAGCCATGTGGAGACTGAAAGCTTGGGTCCTGAGGGCACTCAGCTCTAAGCTAGACTTCCAAGAGGCACTGGGCCCTGGAAGGGTCAGGACAGATCTCCTGCTCAGAGCGTAGGAAGATGTGCAAAGGACCACTGGGTCTGACCCCACCCCCCACCCCACCCCACCCCGGCTCCATGTTCTATCCTCCTCAGCAAGCCATTACCACATTTCAGAAAAGGCATGAACCTCTGGACCAAGAGGGGTCTCAACAGCCTCTTGGTCAGAAAACTGGGGCCTGGTGACTGAGGCTGGAAGGGGCTTGGGAAGCCATTGGGTCAGTCTCCTGTCTCTAAGAGTATTGAGGGACATGACGCATACTGTCCTGGGCCAGGTGGTTACTCTCAGGGTCACAGTTGAGGGACCCAATTTCCTAACCAGCTAGGCAGTCTGGTGCTAAGTGGAGACTCGGGTGCTGGAGCAGAGGAGAGTATACACTTGATTCTGTGTGTCCCCAGTGAGTGTCTAACCCAGCAGGGCCTGAAAGCCCTGGCTTAGTCCTCAGCAGTAAGAAAACAGTCTGTCCAGGGAATTCAGCAAGAGCTCATTTCTCTGTTGGTGCGCACACCCCTTTCCCTTCCACTGATGCCCTGCTTGGGGCAGGGGGAGTCTCCTCCAGCCGATTCTCTCTCTACCCCTTCCTATGGTGTGTGATGAACCTCAAGGCAACTTGAGAAAGAGGATGGAGTCTGGGTCCTCACCTGACTGGAGCTTGGGTGCGATGTGGAGGTACTGGTAGGGATGTAGTCTGTGGCTATCTGCTCTGTGGGAAGAGCTGAAAACCCAGGGCCAGTTAGCATTGTCTGTGACATGACCCCTCACTCAGGCCCTGCTGAGCTACCTCCAGGGAACCTCAGGAACCCAGACCCACTCCCTCCACTGGTCCTAGGCTGGGACCCCTGCCCAACCCCACATCCACTCCTGTTCTGGGCCCAGCTTGGGTCTGACACTCTCCATCTGAACCTTATTAAGGAACCTTGAATTCATTGTGGTGATCTGATCCCCTAGCCTGACCCCTCTTCAGTAAGGGTAGGGAGAGTCTCAAGTCACAATGTTCAAAACCATCCCCTCCCTCCCCTGCCACATCCGGGGACCAGACTTCTTTGCCTCTTCCCACCTGCTTAGCTAACCCGCCAGCTGGTAGCCTCTTCCCACACACCACTCAGATCGGGTGAGCCCCTTATATTCCCTCATTTCCCAAGGGGGCCTCTTAACTTCAAATCCAATCACTTGTACTTAGGCCGTGTTGACAGTAAACAGGCCCCACTTCAGGCTCCCCACCTAAGACCTTGGGCAAGCCAAGGAAGGTGGTATGGACTCCTGGGGTCTCTGTTCAGGGAGTCCCCACAATTGTCTCCCATTTCTCGGAGTCTCCAGCTGTCTAGACAGAATGAAGTCCATCAACAGGACAGCTGCTTGGCCTCCATGCTGATGTAGGATAGACAGGGTAGCAGCTGGGTTTGTGCCCTTGTCCCAGACATACCTGGCTGCCCTGTCACACGTGAAAGGGGCCCAGCCCACAGTCACCTCCTGTGATCATTTCAAACAAAACATTGTTTATCCTTCAATCAGCCAGGATTGTGGGGAGAACTGGCCCCAGGACTGGGGCAGTGGAGACAGGAAGGACTGGGTCCCTGCTGTCCCTAGGGGGACCCAGCAGCTCCTCTGGTAGAAGCAGAAAGCAAGGGATGGGTCTCACCTTCCGGCTCCTGCATCTGGACCACATGGATGCCTGGGTCTTGATACGCTATCTGTTCTATCTCATGCTCCAGTTCGTCATCGCTATCCTGATCTGGGATCGCCAGTACTTCCTCATGGTCCTGTGGGAAGAGGCCATCAAGGTTGGGTTAAGTGGCTCCCCAAGTCCCATGAGGAACAGCCCATGTTGGTTTCCAGGGCCCAAGGCAGGAAGGAGCCCTGCATGGATCAAGAGACACTTACCTGCATGTCCCCCATGATGCTGTCCTCAGTGTACAGTTGTCCTTGGCTATCTGAGCCCCCAGCATAACCTGCACATCAGGTCCCTGGAAGAGGGGTGCAGGCTGAAAGAGGCACAGTCAAGTCACTCACCCTCAGTTGGCCTCCTGCTGTTTCTGGGTCTCCCTAATGGAGCTGACTTTTAGTGCCAGGAGAGCCGTGGGGTCATGAGATGGATCAGATGGAGGCAGAGGGCATGGGGGAAGACGCTGAGTTTGTAGGTGTGTGGGTATGTGGGCTGAGAGACAGGAGACATCAGTATGGCTGCGTTCTCCTCAGGGTACTTGATAGATGTGGTCAATTGGCATGATATTCTAGCTCCATCCTGCGTCCACCAGGCCTTACCTAACTTCTCTTTCTGAGTCCCAAAGACTCAGCTAACTCCCAAGACATAACCTATCCCTTCCTTAGGGGGCTTGGCTCCTCTAAGAGTCTCCATAATATATTCTCTTTTCCTAGAAATGGCTGCTTCTGCCTGGACAACAGGTCCTGAAGAACATGAGCCTGCCTCCTCCTCTCCGTTTGAACCCTACTTCTCTGGCTTGTTTCATCCCTGATATATTGGCTTCTTTCCAGTTCCTGGAACTTACCGAGGCCTTGCCTACACCAGGGCCTTTGCACATGCATTGCTCACCCCTAGATGCTCCTGTCAACAGCCTTTCTCTTATCTCCATTCCAATATCACCCTTCCACAGGCCCTGACCTGGCAGGGTTCCTTGATTGATTTGTGTACAATTAATTGTATGACACATCCTTTGGAAAGGAAGACACTTGAATGTAAAGTCTCTGCACATTTCAGTCCCCACAGAACCTTGGCCTCCATTTTCTCAAGACAAAGGTGGACCCATGCAGAATGTGGGGACGGGTCATCTAATGTGTCAGTCTGGGTGTGGAGGGGCTTTCTTTCTCACTCACGGCCACCTAGAACATTGGGGTGGCCAGCATTTGGGTAAGGTCATCGAATGCAGCCATTTGGCTGAACATCAGAGGCTCAGCTGAGTGTGTCCTTAATCTTTAGGTGACCTAAGTGGTTCCTACATGGATGGGATTTAGGAGGCCACTTGTTGGATGCTACAGACGATGTCACAGGAGGGAGAGTAGGTAGGACTCAAGTACAGGGGCCTCAGGAGGGGCCTCAGGAGCTAAGTAAAGAGGCCCAGCCTAGGTGTAAGAACGGTGAAGGAGTAGGCTGAGACGAGGGAGGGAGGAGGGCAGAGGAGCAGAGGGCAGCCAGTGGGGCTGAGAGTGAAAGGCAGGTGAGCAGGATGGGAGGGCAGAGGATGGGAGGGCAGAGGATGGGAGGGCAATGAATGGGATCAAAGGGTCAGAAGCAGAGGGGTGGCACGGGGCGGGCAGAGGGGTAGATGGAGAGCCATGCAGTCACACAAGGGGCCATGCAAGGGTCTAGGGCAGGGTATACATTTAGAAAGACCCATACAGAGAACTTTCTGGGTCTTGGACAGTCCTGAGGTTCTGAGAGGGAGAGGCATTGTCAAGTCCTTAGAAGTGGCAAGTGACAGCCACGCAGTGTTCTCAAGTTCAAGAATGGACAACTCTCTGCAGAAGGTGTGTGTCAGTCCCAGCCATGCACCGTTTCCCTGTCTCCCCTCTCTGTCTATCCCATCTTCCTCTCCCAAAGGCCTCCACCCAGTTCCTCTATTTTATCTTCATTTTTCTCTTTTCCTTCTCTGGACCTGCTCACAGGATCTGCTTTCTGGCTATGCCTCAGATCCTGAGGTACCAAAAATCCCACTGTGGGGCCGGGAATGAGGCCTTGCTTCTCCTGAGGGACAGCAGGGCATAGCCAGGGACCCAGAGTTCCAAGCGGCCTCCCTGACCTTACTGGACCAATGGCCTTGGGCATCTCTCATATGTCTTACTCTGTCACCCATCTGTTAGATGCCAACTTCTGGGAACTCAGAGAGAAGAGGAGGACAAGAAGGGGCCTGGAGTCCACTGAGCCTTGAAGGGCGCCCCAAGGCCCAGGTTGTTGCCTGTTGGCCCTGCGCTGTTAGTGCTACCCCACTCTGTCTGCAGCTGATAAGAGCCTGACCCCTAAGCCCGCAGTGCTCTGAGTTTGGAAGCACCCCAAACACCTGGAAGGCCAGCTGCCAGCCAGGCCAGATAAGGGGAGAGTGGAGACATCTGGAACCCAGGAGGTAGAGCCCGCCAGCTGGGAAGGCACAGCGTGGATGGGGACAGATGACAGAGACAGCTCCCCTGGTGTCTACCTTTTTTTGCTGTCAAACCTACACCTCACAAGCAGCTGTGGTGCCCCATCTCTCCAGTCCCCAGACCACTCTGCTAAACGGAAGCCAGTAATGTCAATGGCACCTTTTGACAAAGCCAAGTTCAGAGGAGTTCATCTACTTCAGTGGCAGGGGACAATGGGGTCAGAGGCGGGATTAAACCCTGCCTGCATCTCCACAAACTTCTCTAACCACTTCACTGAGCTGCCTCCCAAAGAAGAAAATAACTCTTAGCTGATTCGGAGCTAGAACTTAAGACATGGACGCCACGGTCAGGCTGCCCATGGTTATTTATTTAACCCCAGCCCTGCCGCTTACTAACTCTGTGGGCTCAGGACGGCGACTGAGCCTCAGTTTTGTGTTTTTGTTGTTGTGTGTTTGCTTGCGCTTTGTTTTTTCATCTGTAAAATGGAGCTGGTAAGAATGATTCCTACCTGACAGGCCCTCTGCGCAGACTGAGTCCATGCTGAGGACACATGGCCTGTGCCTGAAATGCAGCCTGTCAATCTGCCTGCCATGGCCATTGGGGCAGGTCTGTGACCCTCGCCCCTCCCGGATTTGCCTCCAGTTCCCAGAGTTGAGCTGAGCTAAGAAACTACCAGCAGAGCAGGACTTCTCCTTTCCCTTCAAATACCCTCTGGGCTGGGGACAGTGCCAAGCACTCCCCAGAAGTGTCCCATATGGGAATCAATGTTGGCTGTCGTATGGTCTCCCAGGTGAGAGATGGGGTAGCCTGAGGATGCCCCACATTTGGAGGAAAGAAGGGCCTGGGAGGAATTGAGGCCTGAGACCATGGGGCTCATGGGGCTGGTAGATAGAAAGCAGGTAGGACCTATGGTGGAATGTCTCGGCTTTGTTCCCTGCATGCACTCTGGCCTCACATACCTCTCTGTATGGAAACTGCCCCTTCATCCTGCCGTTGGTCCACACGCACATGGCCCCATTACCATCCCACCCACCTGCACCCCCTTGGAGGTCAGGGATCATTCCCCTTGGACACAGATCTAAGCTGACCACCAGCACAAACCCTCAGGACAGATGCCAAGGGACCACCCAACCACTCCCTGCCCTGCCCACCTGCTCAGGAGCCTTGGGGGTCCTTCGTGAAGTCCTGCCGCCACTGGTGCCCTCTGCGACTGGCTGAGCTTCCAACTGCTCTAACAGCACCGGCAGGTGCCCTGGAGGAGGTTCCCAAACCCCTGACTCATGCCCTTGCCTCCTAATCTGCCCGCCTCACAGCCGGGGAGCCCCTTCCCACCCCACCCCCTTGCCCTGCTCCAACTGGGTGCCCCATAAACAGAGTTATCTCTCACCCACATCTGGACAGCTGTGCATCGGGCCCACCCCACCCAGCCTGGCCAGCCTCTAAGGCCTTTGGGCCCTTTTGGCCCCTGGGGACTCCTGGGCATCTGCCTTCATGGACTGAGGCTTTTGAGAGCTGAGTTCTAAAGACTTCCAGGTCTCTGGCAGGAAGGCACTGGCCCTTGGATATGTCTGTCTTGCCTCTGTCCACTCTTCACTCTGGCCAGGTCTTCTCTGGTCCCAAGTCTCAAGACATCTTCTCTCTCTTACCCATGTCTTCCCTCAAGACTGGCTTTTCCTTGGCAGCCTCCCAAGGCACCTGCCTGGTGCTCATGGGACCCCATGAGTCCTCTCTTCTTCTTGCCCCTACTAGGGTACCTTAACTATGTTCTCCCCCAGACCCCACTGGCTCCCGAGAGTCAACCTGAAACAATGTCCGGTCAAGAAAACAACTGTCCCCACACGAGCCCTAGCTCACAAAGCTTCAATGTCTGGGCACACTGGCTCCTCTGTGGCAGCCCAGCCCAGGCCCCTAGGCAGAGTAACTGCATTCTTTGCCCCCGCACGCTCCTCCCCTCACACCTCCAACAGGACTGTTCTCTCATCTTGGGGGGGGGGGTGCCTTGGCCAGGGCACCTATCTCTGACTGACAGGTGAGTTCCACTGGGTGGGAATGAAGAGGTTTAGATCGACCTGGAGGGATGAGAATGCTCTGCCTGGCCCCTTCACTGACTGACTTGCTGTGGAGACCAGGGAAGCCTCCTGGTCTTTTGGAGCTTTGGTTTCCTCTTCTACCAAGAGACATTCATTCCCAGGGCCCGGGATGTTGGGCTCAGTTGGTAGAGTGCTTGTCTAGTATGCATGAAGCTCTCTTCTAGATCCCCCAACAACATATAAAACTGGGTGTGGTGGTGCTCACTTGTAATCCCAACACTCAGGAGATGTTATCCTAGAACTCAAAAGGCGGAGGCAGGTGGACCAGAAGTTCAAGGTCATCCTTGGTTATATACTTATGGAGTTCAAGGCCAACCTGGGACACATGAGAAAAAGAACCTGTGAGTAAGAATGAGCACTCAAGTGTTCCTTCCCCCGACAGACAGACAGACAGACACACACATACACACACCAAGTTCAGGCTCCAACAATTAAAAAAAAAAATGTAGGGAGACCAACTGGAACATGGAGTAGTCTCGATCACTGACTTGTGCTGGCTGAAGAGCCACAGGGACAGTGGTTCAGGGCAGAATCCTCTAGAGCAGAAGGCCTTTGTTGCAAGGGCTGTGCTGGGTGTTCAGCTGGAGTCATGTTCACTTTTCTCAAGTCCCCGGTGCAGAGGAAACACCTACATTGTCAGAGATGTGATGTGGCTTCCTGTAAGCAAAATGACCAGGGGGACAGTACTTCTCCGTGCGGGCACCAATCTCTCTCTAAGCCCATGAAGCCCTCAGGGTGAGCAGCACTGTCCGGCTTTTATTTGTTCTCTCTCTCTCTCTCTCTCTCTCTCTCTCTCTCTCTCTCTCTCTCTTCTTCTTCTTCCTCTTCTTCTTCTTCTTCTTCTTCTTCTTCTTCTTCTTCTTCTTCTTCTTCTTCTTTTTATTTATTTATTTTTTTAAGCTGGGAAGTGGTGGTGCACACCTGTAATCCCTGCACTTGGGAGGTCTACAGAGCAAGATCCAGGACAGGCACCAAAACTTCACAGAGAAACCCTGTCTCGAGAAAGAAAAAAAAAATTCCTGGGTGTACTGGTGCATGCCTTTAAACCCAGCACTTGAGAGGGAGAGGCAGGTGGATTTCTGTGAGTTCAAGTCTGGCCTGGCCTACATACTGAGTTTCAGGAAAGTCTGTGATTTGTAGAAAGATCCAGTCTCAAAATTGTTTTTGCTTTGTTTTTTTTTTGTTTGTTTGTTTTTTGTTTCTTGAGACAGGGTTTCCCTGTGTAGCTTTGCACCTTTCCTGGAACTCACTTGGTATCGCAGGCTGGCCTGGAACTCACAGAGATCCACCTGCTTCTGCCTCCCGAGTGCTGGGATTAAAGGTGTGTGCCACCACCGCCTGGTTTAAAATTGTTTGCTTTTTAAATACAGTACTTCACATAGTTCAAGCTTGTCCTAAACTTGCTATGAAGCCAAGGATAACCTTGAACTTCTGATTCTCAGTTCTGAACTAACAGGTATGCAGGACCTGGATGCCCACTTTATACAGTGCTGAGGGTCAAACCCAGGCCCTTGTGAGTGCCAGGCAACACTCTACGAACTGAGCCACATTCCTCAGCCCACTGTCACCTCTCACAGGAAGCCTCCCAGCTCAGACCGCCCTGTCCGCCTGGTCAGACAGGACAGGGGCTTCACGGCAGTTTGGTGACCTGTGCTTTGTAGCGGGGTGAAGAGGAGGAGTGGGGTTATGTGCATGGGACTGTCACTATTGAGAATGGAGTCTCTTAACAAACTCAGGTTCCCTCTTCTATGCCCCGCTGTCCCAAGTCCTCAGCCAAGCCTCGCTGTACAGGACGGACTGCCTCGGCTGCCCCACGGGATGGCAGCAAGAGTGAAAACCCAAGTTTAGGGCAAAAAAGATCAGTTTGAAATGGCAGCCAAAGTACGCAAGTCTCCCGAAAAAGCAGAGTACACTAGCATGAGCCAGGGCTGTAGTGGGATAGGGGCGAGATGTGTCCAGGGTGGCCTGGGAGAGCCACTGACATTCTGTAGAAGAAATTACTTCCCCAAAAATGAGGGACCCAGATTCCCATGATCTTTCATTCAAGGGAAGTTTCCCACAGCCCAGCTTCTAGAAACCGCTGGGGCAGGACGTTCTGCCACTTGGCTGTGTGACCACATGCTTTCTCTGGTCATCCCTTTCCTCCGTGGACTGTTGGGACCGAATGGATGGGTGGGAGCTTGAAAGCACTGTCCCCTTTGGATGCAGGGTGGGGCTGAGTTGAAGAGAAGGGTTACTGAGGCTGGACCGTCTCCTGGGTAAGTGGTTGCTTGAGCTGGGTCCTCAGAACATCTATCCTTAGGAACGCGTGTCCAGTGAGATAGATGACAGCAGCCCACAATAACCACAGAGTGTGATGGCAAGAGTGTGGCGAAGTGAAGAATTTATAGGGGTGGACATATGGCTCAGCGGTTAGGAGCACTGACCGATCTGAACCCCAGAGGACTGGGGTTCAATTCCCGGCAACTACATGGCAGCTCACAACTATCTGTAACTCCAGTTTCAAGGGACTCAACATCCATGGCAAAACACCAATGCACATAAAATAAAAATAAATTAATTAAAAAAAAAGAGTGGGGTCTGAGGAGACTTGGAAGTACTAGCTGCCCCCAGGGAGTAGTCTGAGCTGAGCCTTGAAGAAGGTCCCTAGGGGAAGAGAGCTAGGGGTCGGGGATGGGGCAGGGCAGAGGAGAGTGATGCTCACAGGGTACGGAACAGGATGGGGTGCACAAGCAGTCATGGCCCCAACACTCCTGGGGGAGCACGTGAGGAGTGGGGTGGCACAGGGACTGGATCGGCCGCTCTTCTCTGGGTGCCCTCACCACCTGGCCAGCCCCTCAGCTGGGCCTTGGGACTGAGAGGGAAGAGGAGGGTTCTCCTAGCCTGGGTGGCAGGGCCAGGTCTGTGAGGCTAGCTGGCTCTAGGCCTCCTTTTAGAATACACACAAGTGGGGTTGCTCTTCAGGGTCCAGAGAGGTCGGGGTGGTGCTACTGCTTGACCAAGGGCACAGGAGAGGGCTTGGCTGGCTCAGGAAGGGTCTCCCAGAACACAGGATCTGCTTGAGGAGCCCCAGGCCCAATCCTGGGCTCTTCGTTGGATATATGCTCTTGTGTGACTATTCTCTATTCTCTTGATTTCCGGGCTTTCCGTGTCCTGAGTTTGTCCTGAGTCACCTTCATTACCCAGTCCCAGACCCACTGAACCGAGGCGGTGACCTTCAAGGATCAACACTTGTGCTCCGGGCTCTGTCCTGAGATTCGGGGGACGGGGCAGAGCCCAGAGGTGCTAGATGTCCTCGCGCCTTACTTCTCCGGGCTGTGGCAGGTCTACTGTGCCTGACTCTTCTCCACAGACCATGAGCCCCTCGCCCTGTCCGGACTCCGCTGGTGTGTTAGTGGTTTTTGAGACATTTTACTCCATAGCTTCATGCTCTTGGTCCTCTTTCCTCAGCCTCCCAGGCACTGGGACTCCAGATGTACACCTGGCTTCGTAGTCCAAGTGTTTGTGGATTTGAACGGGATCTGGGAAAAACTAGGGCTCCCGGTCTAGAGACAACAGTGTTTGAGAAAGGTCATATGACTAACACAGTGACAGTCTTATTTATTTCTAGTAATTTCTTTTTTGTTTGTTTTTGAGACAAGATGTCTCTGTGTAGCCTTGGCTGTCCTGGAACACGTTCAGTAGACCAGACTGGCCTTGAACTCAGAGAGATCTGCCCACCTCTGCCTCTGGAGTGCTGTGCCACTACCACCCTGCATCTAATCATTTCTTTTTTCTTTTTCTTTTCTTTTCTTTTCTTTTTTTTTTTTGTTGTTGTTGTTTTGGTTTGTTTTTTGAGACAGGGTTTCTCTGTAGCTTTGGAGCCTGTCCTAGACTAGCTCTGTAGACCAGGCTGGCCTCGAACTCACAGAGACCCTCCTGCCTCTGCCTCCTGAGTGCTGGGATTACAGGTGTGCACCACCACGGCCCAGCCATCTAATCATTTCTTAAACAAGCAAAGTTACACCCCAGGCCTCCTCCGGTCTCCTCCCTCCTCACCCCACCCCAAACAGCTGTTTCTTTGGACTGTTTTCCTCTCCTCACCCCTACATTACCTCAGCCCAAACTGGTCTCGGTAGCCTTTTAGAAACGTCAATCAGGCTGGGCAGTGGTGGCGCACGCCTTTAATCCCAGCACTTGGGAGGCAGAAGCAGGTGGATCTCGAGGCCAGCCTGGTCTACAGAGGGAGTTCTGAGACAAGTCAAGGCTACACAGAGAAACCTTGTCTTGTGGGGGGGAAAAAAGGAAGAAGAAAGATGAAATGTCAATCATGCAGCTGCTCTGGTGTGTCAGACACTGCCTCCTCCTATTCACAGTTCAGGCCTTGGTTCAATGTTTACCTCCTTTAGCCTCTCAGCTGGACACAACCCCATGGGCATGACAAGGAAAATCAAGACCCATTGTACATGAGCAAAACCCCAAAATCTTTGTGGCTTAAAGAAGATAGACGTTTATCTTTCTCTGATACAGACGCCTGGAGGCAGGAGGTCAGAACGCCGTGGAGCTCTGCAGGTCCTTCCATCCCTCGCCATCTCTAGCCAGTAGCTCTTCCCTTTTGGTCCAGTGTGGCCGCTGGATCTTCAGCCGTCACCTCCACATGCCTGCCAAGAGGACTAAAGAAAAATGTGAGCCCTCTTCTTTTTTTTTTTTTTTAATTTTAATAAAATAAGCAGGGTGAGGGTGGGGTCAGAGTCAGGGAGTCAGTGTCAGAAGTTAGGGTTGTGAGCCCTCTTCTTAAGGACGTGTTCCGAGATCAAAACTTAGTCACATGCTGCAGTTAGTGAAGTCAGAGTGACGTAGTCTCCATTCCTGGAAGTTTTTTCCCCGGGGTTCTGTCACCCAGGAAGAAGAGGAGAATAGACTTGAGAGGGCATCAAACCACCCAGCCCGAGTCCCGTCTCTGTCACCCCCCTACATCCACTAACGTGTCTCACCAGTGGATCCTCTCTGATTTAATAACTTGTTTATTATTATCTTGGCCAGGGAAACAGAACCCTGGGCTGGGGAGATGCTCAGTAGGTGAGGTGCCTGCCGCACAAGCCTGAGGACCTGACTTCAGGTCATTAGCATGTGCAAAGACAGGGCGAGCCCCTGAACTTGCTGGCCTACAAGTCTAGCCAATTGGTGAGTACTGGTTCAATGAGAGACCCTGTCTCGACAAACGTAAGGTGGAGGGACTGGTGAGATGGCTCAGTGGGTAATCCCAGCATTTGGAAAGCAGAATGGGAAAAAAAGATCTTTGGGTTCAAGGCCAGCCTGGTCTACAGAGTGAGTTCTGGAACTTAAAATAATAATAATAATAATAATAATAATAATAATAATAATAATGTGGAGAACAATTGAGATGACACATATTGTCTGACCTACATAAGACACACTGCACACACCTACTATACACACACTACGTGCACACACACACACACACACACACACACACACACACACTACTACATACTACACATACACAGAAAACAAGCCATAAGCTCCGGGAGTGCAGGTCTTTTGGGGACCTTTCTGTGACTGGGTCTCCAGAGCCATCAAAAGGTAGTCCCAGCTCTTTGGAGGCTGAGGCAGAGGGTGATCAAGGACTTGAGGGCAGCCTGAGGTACACAATGAGACCCTCTCTAAAAAGAAAAGTTCTGGGGCTGGAGAGATGGCTCAGCGGTTAAGAGCACTGATTGGTCTTCCAGAGGACCTAGGTTCAATTCCCAGCACCCACATGGCAGCTTACAACTGTCTGTAACTCCAGTGCAGGCTAAAACACCAATGCACATGAAATAAAATAAATATTTAAAAGAAAAGAAAAAGAAAAAAAGAAAAGTTCTGAACTTTTATTGAATAATGATTGACTGCCGGAAACTATTGCCTAAGCAGTAACCCTTTAGTGCAGTTCCTCATGTTGTGGTGACCCCCCAACCATGACATTACTTTCATTGCTGCTTCATAACTGGTATTTTGTTAGTTATGAATCGTAATGTAAATATCTGTGTTTTCTGATGGTCTCTGGCGACCCCTGTGAAAGGTCATTTGACCCCAAAGGGGTTGCGACCCACAGGCTGAGAGCCTCTGGTCTAGAGCCCTTCTTACTCCCTCCCTATATAGCTAGTGGGGACATGGGATTCAGAGGCTAATTTGTATCCACAGTGACCCCAGGAACTTGCCTAAGGCCATACAGTTGGCAATTGGAGCCAAAATTCAAACTGCTGTGACCACAAAACCCTTCAGCGCTGTCCGCTGTCCACTTCACAGGCGACTCTGCTCTTCTAGCTCTACCCAGGGGCAAGTTCAAGCCCGGGAAAGATCACCAGCAAGCCTGTTGTGTGCCATGCCTGGGAAATTCCATTCCAAGTTCCTATGTATGCCGAGCTGGTAGCCTCTAACTGGATCAGTGCCCTGGCTGCTCTAGACCCAGTAGCCTTCAGACAGATCAGTGGGTAAGAGGTCAGACATCATCTATGAACTGCATCCTTCTAGACCTAAGCCTGGGACAAGGTGTGAACTTCAAATGAACAGATTGTGTTTTCAGTTTCGGACTAGAGAGAACTGTCGAATTCATCATGTTTCCTTCGTTACCTTGGCTTCTAGGAAACTTAGTTTGAATAAAACACCCACAGGCAGCTCCAGCCTCAGACTAGAGCTGTAACAACAGCATGGTGTCCCCAAGGGCTTTGAGCAGATAAGGGGAAGGTCAAGAAGCAGTTTCTATGGAAACGCGGTGAGTTAGTTGCTGTTGTTCTTGAACCCCATATTCCCAATGTTTGCAGAACCCTGGGCGCAGAGAGGCGCAGTAACTTCCTCAGGTCCAGCTGTTCACCTACGGTGTGCTGGACCTGCATTGGCCCACCGGAAGCGGAGGGCTAAAGTTTGGGCTGTGGACAGGGAGGGACAACCGTCCAGGAAGTCGCTTAGTTGGTAGGACACACAAGGGGAACAGGCGCCTGAGGCAGGCTGGGGCGGGGTTGCAGCGGAGCAGAAACTGCTGCAGGCGGCACTGACCGGGGCCTGGAACACCGGCGGGGCAGGGCAGGGCAGGGCAAGGCAGGGCAGGGCGGGAACAGCGTCTGGGCTGCTGGCACCCGCTCCGAGAACCTGTAAAACCTCAAGCGCTCGACCCTACCTCTTCTGCCCGCTTCGCGGGGTCTGGGCACCAGGTCTGCTGTAGGGCAGCCCAAGTCTGTAAGAACCCGCAGGTCAGGACGCTTACGGGGGCGGGGCGAGGATGAAGTGGGTGGAATGCTGCGGAGCCTGCACCCTGGTCCCCTGCTGGTGGGCAGCGCTGCGAGGAAACGGGTCCCCATCCTTCCGGTCCCCCTGTAGGCACCAGAGTCCACTGACCCTACACTCCCCACCCCTCTGCCCCGCCAGCGACTCCCTGCGGCCTCAACGTCAGCATTAACTTAAATTCTTCCTCCCAGTCTGGCCTCCTAACGCTGAACTGAACACTGATCTAGCCCTGCCTTGTCTAAGTAGTTTCCTCCCGCGGCTGCGCTTTCAGCTAAGCTCTGTTCTGCAACCTTGCGACTTGGAGCCGGTGTTGCTCACCCTTATTTAGGTCCTCAGGCCGGTTGGTGTCACCTCTCCTCCCAGGGCACAGCGGGAGTGACCCCAGCTGTGGCAGGAGCAGGCACTGGATTCCCCCGGCACAGGTTTGTCATCCCTCCCCGCTTTCCCACCCCCCAAAATCCTGGCTGCCCGCTCTTCATTAGGGAAATTGCTGTCCAGGGGAGAGAGGGCTGTAAGGGGGCCTTCTGACCCCCAGGCGACTCTTCCAGTGTGGCAGGAGCTTGTGGTGAAGAGGGGGCTTCTGTGCAGCTGCTGTGCAGTTCATTGAAAACCAAAACGGTGGCTGGGGGACTGAAGAGATGGCTCTGAGAAATGCCCCAGATGCCAGGACCGTACCTGAGTTTGAGCTTCATCACCCGGTAGAAGGAGGGGCCCCTCTCCACGGGGTGTTCCATGTGCTCTGTGACATGAGCACACACGGAGTAAAATAATAAATAAAATGTGTGTGTGTTTTTAATTTTTTTTTTTTTTTCCGAGACAGGGTTTCTCTCTGTAGCTTTGCACCTTTCCTGGATCTCACTTTGTAGACCAGGCTGGCCATGAACTCAGAGATCCACCTGTCTCTGCCTCCCCAGTGCTGGGATTAAAGGTGTGCACCACCACTGCCCGGCGTGTGTGTGTGTGTGTGTGTGTGTGTGTGTGTGTGTGTGTGTGTGTTTTAAAGGGTGGCTAGAGGTATAGCTCAGTGCTTGCTTAGTGTGTACCACACCCTGGGTTCCACCCGCTGCCTTACATAAACATGATGTGGTAGCCCACACAGGAGGATCAGAAGTTCATCTTCCTTGGCTATGATGAGAATTAGAGGCCAGCCTATGATACAGGAGACTGTCAAAAAAAAAAAAGTAAGCCAGGTGTGGTAGTGCACACCTTTAATCCCAGCACTCAGTGGGCAAAGGCAGGCAGATCTCTGTGAGTTCGAGGCCAGCCTAGTCTACGAAGCAAGTTCCACTACAGACAGGGCTATATAGTGAGACGCTGTCTCAAAACAACAAACCTTAAACTCCCTTGCTATTGAAAATCAGTCTTACACACACACACACACACACACACACACACACACACCACTGACAGAATATAGATGAGCGAAAAAGAAAAAAATTAAATCAAAATAGCAGTTGGTATTGACATCACTGGTGACTGGTCCTTGGAAACCGGCAAAAGGATGTGTCTGATACAGCCCATCTCCAAGTGACCATCTGTGGGAGAGACAGCCGCTGGACACCTGAGGGCAGAGGGGAGGCTTGTGTGACCAGCCTCCTCTATCTTGTCCCTGGCCCTCCCTGGAATCCCCTAGGTTCCCTGTCTGTGGCTGATCCACATCTGTCTGTCCAGGCCTCCCCCTGCCAGCCCACAGGGACCCCTTCCTGGCTGAGAAAATTCTCTCTCAGCCCATCCTGGTGAGAGAAAAAAAAAAAAAAAAGAGTTCTAGAAAAGGGCCACACCCTGACACAAGGGGCAGCCCTTCCCTTCGGAACAGCTGCAGCTCCTCTTGTTCCCCCCTATCTGCCGAGCCAGATGTTTGGGGCCCTCCACCTGACAGCTGATGGCAGAGTCTGTCCTGTCGCAGAGCCCAGGCCTATGGGTGTGTCCCATGCCATGTGTGCGTCTAGGGGAACGTGGTTAAGAGACTGGCTTTGAACCAGCGTGGCTGCCCATAGCTGTGTGCCCTTAGCTGAGTTTCCAGAGGTCTCTGAAGGTTCACGTTCAGAAGGAGGCCCTTGGCACAGAGGAGCTTGGTGGAGAGCAGGAGTGTCATTTTAGGGGAAAACCTCGGTTGGTACCAGGGTCTCCTGTTCGCCCAGAGACCAGTGACCCTTGCTGCCTTCAGGACACCCCTAGCGCAGGGAGGTGGAGACACCCTCAGGCCTGGCTGATGCGGGGAAGGGGCAGCAGAGACTGGATCCTGAGCTTCTCCTTTGTGGAGTGTCTCAAAGCGGAGCCTTGAGCTGTGTCCATCTCAATCGCGGCTGGAGGGTCGAGTTCTGGAGAACTCTCACAGAGGAAGCCTCAGAACCCCATTCCTTCCGTGTGCCTCAGTCTCTCTGCGTGAAAAAGAGACCAAACAGACTGGGCTCAGTGACTCAGCTGTCCCTCGAAGCGCGGAAAGAAAAGGAGGCCTCCAGGTCCAAACTCCCCTCCCTTCGCGCTCTGGGTTTGTTTTTGAACAGACCTCAGGGCAGCCAATCAGGACAGAGGACCCAGGCCTGGCCTTCCCTGGTCGATTGCCGCTGCTGGTTCCCAACCAGTGAAGCCGGGATGCTGGGGAGCGCTGGGTAGGGAGGAGAGCACTGACGGGCTGGTGGAGTGGGGGGAGGGCGGATCCCGTCGGCTACCAGGCTCGAGGTGTTCTGTTTCAGAGGCAACATGCTGAGTCGGCTGACAGCCTGGCAGAAGTGGGGGAAAGGCATCCAGTCTCGCCTCAGCTTATGCTCTGGAAATGGGCTTGCCTAACTCCCACTCGGTGAAGACCGGGATTTAGTCTGCAGACGTTTACTTCACCCCTGCTGATCTGTGCTAGGAGAGACAGAAAGGAATCCAGAAGCACAAAACCCAAGCTAGGGACTGGAATCTTGGGGGTTAGGAGACCAAGGTAAACACACAGTAAGCCCAGAGCCCCTGGGAAGATCCTGGGCACAGAGTCCTGCGACATTTTGATGATAATTCCCGAGAGTGAACAGGGATTATTCCCTCCTGTGATTCAGCAGAGAAGTAAACAGTTTGCCGAGCTACCAAAGCACCACTGCCGATATGCCACGGAGGACAGCTCAACAGCCTGGTGGCTCCGCAGTCCCTTTGCTATCTCAGATAGGAGGGCCCAGAACAGCTGTTAGGAAAGACTACCCGGATCTGCCACGGACAGACATCTTCACCTTCCACCTCCTTCTGCCCAGCAGAGCCTAAATGGGTGCCCACTCTCCCAAGGCTCTTCCCTGCTGGAGGCCTCGGCCCCCCACCAACTATGACAGCATCCAGAGATGCTCTCCAACCTATTCCCACACAGAGGAAATGAAAGCGTGGGGAGCTAGTGGATTCTGTCTCCCCAGACAGGAAAGGGAGTCAGAATGGGACTCATTATCTGGTTAATCCCAGAAGTAAGAAAACTATCGATGGGTGGCACTTGGGAGGCAGAGGCAGGGTTTGTCCTGTGAGTTTCAGAACAGCCAGGGTTACACAGGGTTACACCTTGTCTCAAAAAACAAAACAAAAAAAAATGATTTTTTTTAATTCATAAAGTTAATAAACAGGATAAGAAATAAAGTTCAAGGAAGTCAAATTGACAGGCTCTCTCAATATTTTAAACCGGTGTGTTTGTGTGTGTGTGTGTGTGTGTGTGTGTGTGTGTGACTTAAATGAATATTCTCCCCTCCTCCAACTTTCAAAACCCCTCTGTAATTACACCACCTGACCTCTAGGGGCTCAGGCGCTTACTGCCTCTCTTTTTCCATATCCCATAAAAAAGGTCTAGTCTATCCTGCGGAAACAACCGTCTGCTCTCCAATCACACACAGCTCAGCACTCCATAGAAGAACTCCGAGCTTGCTCGCTCTGGTCGGTGGTCCTTCTTCTGATGAAGCCACTTTCTCCTCACACCATATATGATGACCTACTTACCACCAGGTCCTGCACACATTTTCCTGCTCCCCATTCTTTGTAGCATTTGACACAGGCAGGGCTTACCTCTTGGGAATGTCTGCTCTGTGCCCCCTCCAATGTTTTCGTCTCCATCTTCTTGGTTTTCTCCTCTTCTTCTTATCACCTCCCCCATGACACCCTCCCAAGTTCATCTCTCCTGAGTTATCTTCTCCCTCCACTCTGTGAGTTCATAACCTGGCCCTCTATAGTGTCCTTTCTTAGATAACTGGTCCACCCAAGTGGCTCAAGCTAGCACCTACAGGTAGATGGCTCCCACCCTCTCTGGCTGGTCACTGCCAGTGCCCATTGACTCCCACATACTTGGGGGACCTTCTGGCCAGAATTGGAGCTCGTCACTTCCTGTCGCTGTAGATAGGTCAATGTTTACTTCCCTACTCTTCTTCCTTATTCCCTCCTTCCTTTATTAAGATTGGCACGGGCCAGCACACATCAGGAGTGCTCAATTAGTGTTTGTAGAATGTGCTGCAAAGCAATAGTAACACAGAAAAATGGCTCAGTTAGTAACATGTTTGTCCTGCAAGCATGAAGACATGGGTTCAAGCCCCAGAACCCATGTTATTAAGAAAATCTGGGGTTTGGGGATTTAGCTCAGTGGTAGAGCACTTGCCTAGCAAGCACAAGGCCCTGGGTTCGGTCCTCAGCTTCAGTTAAAAAAAAGAAAAGAAAATCTGGGAATGGTAGTGTGGGTCTGTAATACTAGTGTAGTGAGACAGAGACAGGCAGATTCCTGGCGATTGCTGGCCAGCCAACCTAGGCTTCTTAGCAGGTTCTGGGTCAATGAAAAACCCTGCTCCCCTCTCCCTGCACTCCCCAAAAAAGTGATGGTGCATGAAGAAGGGTATTCAAGGTTTTCCTCTAGAAGATGGGAAAACAGACAAGGGCAGTTCTCAGTGGCTGAGATGGGGACAATCTGAGCAACAAGACTGAAGATAAAATTACAAAAATGTGGTCCATCGATCTCAATGTAATGATCACAATTGGCGTTAGTTTCTATTCCAGCACCAAGCATAAAAGAGAATCAGTGTTGTGGCAGGCAGCAGGAAGCCAGTTTTCTAGATGAGGGCTGAAGGAAGTTGAAACTAAAGGACAGAGAAGTATGGGGGCTATTTAAATGAGACTTTCTTTGTAAGGTGGGGGTACAGAAACAGAACAGTAGGAAAGTAAAGGATAAAGCATTTGAATGAGAATACCCCCGCACCCCCCCCCCCCCCCCCGAACCCCTCCCTAGGCTCATATGTTTGAATACCTAGTCCCAGTTGGCGGCTCTGTCTGGAGAGAATTAAGGGTGAGGCCTTGTTTGAGAGGTGTGTCACTGGGGTAGGCTGTGAGGCTTCAAAAGCCTGGTGCCAGCCCAGCATCACTCTAAATTGTGCTGTGTCTCAAGATGTGAGCTCTCAGCCGGGCGGTGGTGGCACACGCCTTTAGTCCCAGCTCTGGGAGGCAGAGGCAGGTGGAAGTCTGTAAGTTCAAGGCCAGCCTGGTTTCCAAAGCAAGTTTCAGGAAAGGTGCAAAGCTACATAGAGAAACCCTGTCTTGAAAAACAAACAAACAAACAACAACAAAAAAAAAGATGTGGGCTCTCAGCTGTTCCTGCCACCATCTCCCCCCCCCCCACCCCCCCACCCCCACCCCCGCCATCGTGGACTCTGACCCTCTGAAACTGCAAGCCCAGTTAAATGCTTTCTTTTGTAAGTTACCTCTGTCATGATGTTTCGTCACAGCAATAGAAAAGTTACCAATCCAGCATGTCTCAAAATAATCAGCTAGGCAGCTGCATTTAAACCCCAGCACTCAGGAGGCAGAGGCAGGCAGATCTCTGTGAGTTCAAGGCCAACATGGTCTACAGAGGGAGTTCCAGGAGAGTCAGAGCTACACAAAAATCCCTATCTTCAAAAAACCAAAAAACAAGCAAGCAAAACAAATAAACAAAACCAAAGAAGTAAAATATACGAAAGCCAGGCATGATGCTTGTGGTGGTTTGAAAGAAAATGGCCCCCATTGGCTCATAGGGAATGGCACTATTAGGAGGTGTGGCCTTGTTGGAGTAGGTGTGGCCTTGTTGGAGGAAGTGTGTCACTGGGGGCGGGCTTTGAGGTCTCAGATGTTCAAGCCAGGCCAATGACTCGGGGCCTCTTCCTGCTACCTGCTGATCCAGATGTACAACTCTCAATTCCTTCTCAGCCTGTACATGGACATACTTCCTGCCATGATGATAATGGACTAAACCTCTGAAAATGTAAGCCGGGCTCCATTAGATGTTTTCCTTTATTAGAGTTGCCGTGGCCATGGTGTCTCTTCACAGTAATAGAAACCCTAATTAAAACAGTGGTGCATGCCTTTAATCTCAGCACTCGGGAGGCACAGGTAGGTGGATCTCCAGCCAAGGCTGCATAGTGAGAACTCCCTACCCTCAGAAAAAAAACAAACACAAACATTTTAACCAAAAATACACAATAATATCCACAAGTCCATACTGGTCTATTTAAATGATTAAATAAAAATAAGTGGAGAGGGGTTGGGGATTTAGCTCAGTGGTAGAGTGCTTGTCTAGCAAGCACAAGGCCCTGGGTTCAGTCCTCAGCTCCAGAAAAAAAAAAATAAGTGGAGAACAGATGCAGGGAGGCTACCTAGCAGAGAGAACCAACCCTAGGATGGCTGTGGCTTATAATAAGTTTTGGTTTTGCCCACGCACTGGGCCTGCTTTAGTGAAACATTTCACTATTAGGATAAGAATTTATACCATATCAAGCTGATGAAAGGATATATATGCTGGCTGTACTTCCAGGAGGGAAGGCTAAAATCTTTTTAGATTATGGATTAACCTATAGAAAAACGTCTGCCGTAAATCAAAAAGTGAAGGGGAAGATGAATAGGAATCTCACACAACTTAAGTAAAACATAGCCCTCTGAACAGATGAAGATAGGTTTCTTCTGTATCCCAGAATCTAATCAATATATGTATAATCCAGCTATCATTTGGCTTCAAAGGGCTTATTGGGAAATGTTATCATTTTCTACAGAGAAAATATTTTCCAGTTTCAAATAACTCTGGACTTTGGAATTACAACCTATTTTTATGTTTAAAAAAAAAAAAACCACTTAAGAGGAACATGCTGAAGGACCACTGAACTCGGTGTTGTATTTACATATCTATATCTGTATAAAATAATGATTATAAATTTTTGTTTAAAAAGGTGAAGTGCAAATGTGAATCTAACAAGAAGTTGTAGATTTTCAACACTGTACTCAAACTCCTTTGTTACAAATAAATATTTATGCTTCTAAAAAAAGTGGAGAGACGAGACAATCTTCCTTGTAGAAAATTTCCAAATAATATATAGCATCCCTCCAGGGTAGAGATCTTTAGGGACCCACTGTGTATAAAGGGAAGTTGGAAAGTCAGGAACATTACCACAGTCTGACAAGCCTGAGCCAGCAAACTAGCTCACCTTCAACAACCATAGATTGTGTTGGTATGGTTTCAGAGACTCGGAACCAGACCAAGTACCGAGAGTAAATGATGGTTGGATGCTCAGCTATATGTGGGGCATCTAATCACTCTCTCCAAAACTCAGGGAACATCAAGGGGGGAAGGTGGAAAGAATGTAAAAACCAGAGGTGGGTGGGCAGGAGCACTGGCTCCCAGGTGTGGCATGACTGTGCCACTGACTCACAGCAGCTGAGATTACCTGCACAAGACCGAGAATGCCAACATCCAGTCAGGGAAGTGGGAGAGGCTCAGGATGTATACACTCCCTGAGGATTTATACACAATGTGTATACAGTCAAAGGTTAATCAGGGAGGGAGAGGCATTTTCTCCAGGGCTGTACCTACTGATAAGGTACCCAAACTCCTGTACTTATTTTGTTTTTTTGGTTTTTTGGTTTTTTGGTTTGTTTGTTTGTTTGTTTTTTGTTTTTCGAGACAGGGTTTCTCTGTGTAGCTTTGCGCCTTTCCTGGAACTTGCTTTGGAGATCAGGCTGGCCTCGAACTCACAGAAATCCTCCTGGCTCTGCCTCCCGAGTGCTGGGATTACAGGTATGGGCCACCACTGCCCAGCTTAAATTCTTATCCATGCCTCTGAAAGCAACCTTCGTGAAGCTCATTGACTCATGTTCTCCTCTCCCTCCCTCTGTCTCTCTCTGTCACTGTCTCTCTCTCTCTCTCTCTCTCTCTCTCTCTCTCTCACACACACACACACACACACACACGCACACGCACACGCACACGCACACACGCACACACGCACACTGAAAGTAGACAGGGTACCAGTGGAAAGAGGAGGGGGCGTCAGTGGGGGGCGCTACAAGGAAAACAGTGGGGGAATAAGATCGAAACCTGTTACGTAACCTGCTGGGGACAGGCTCCCTTAGGGTTCAGGTCCCAAAGGGGATGCCTGACGCAGGGGAGGGAACTGGTATGATCTGAGGGCCAATGGGGGGCTGCCTGTGCGTTTATTGAAAAAATACGCCTTTTATACCCTGTAGTTGCACATAGGAGTAAATGAGAGAAAGGGGAAGGGAGCTGGGTTGTGGCTTGAGATCAGGGCTAACATTGACCTTGACAAGTCAATAGACACCAGTCCTCTGTCGATGGAAGGGCCACAAGGCTCCATATTGAGCAAGCAGGAACTTTCTTCAAGTCCCGGAAGGAATGGGGACTTCTGTTTAAAAGCTTGACCTTGGGAAGAGGACTTTCTCTGGAGATTAGACATTCCATTATAGAAATTGCAGTTTTTAGCCGGGCGGTGGTGGCGCACGCCTGTAATCCCAACACTGGGGAGGCAGAGGCAGGTGGATCTCTGTGAGTTGGAGGCCAGCCTGGTCTACAGAGCTAGTCCAGGACAGGCTCCAAAGCTACAGAGAAACCCTGTCTTGAAAAACCAAAAAAGAAAAAAGAAAAAAATTGCAGTTTTTTTTTTTCTATGTCTTAGTTTATTCAAATAGCTGAAGCATAAGTGAGCAAAGACCAGTCTAGAAAATATTACTGTGAACCTGAGTAGACCTGAGGAATTTATAAATGTTAATTATCAAATATACCTTATTTATCAAGCATGTGTTACTTATCTAATCTAGCAATTTGGTGTTAACTCTTGTTTTTTTTTTTTTTTTTTTTTGGAGCTGGGGATCAAACCCAGGGCCTTGTGTTTGCTAGGCAAGCACTCTACCACTGAGCTAAATCCCCAACCCTCTTGGTTTTTTTGTTTGTTTGTTTGTTTGTTTGTTTTTTCCGTGACAGAGTTTCTCTGTGCAGCTTTGGAGTCTGTCCTCCAGGATCTATAGATGAGGCTGCCCTTGAACTCAGAGATCTGCCAGCCTCTGCCTCCAGAGTGCTGGGATTAAAGGTGTGCGCCACCACTGCTTGTCCTGGTGTTAACTTTCATGGGAGTAGGCAGAGTGAGTTATCGTGCTGTATGGTTCCATGGAGGCAGGGTCTTTTTTCCAAATAATTTTGTTTAGAGAGGCTGCCATTTTATACATTTCATCCTTCAAAGCCCACACAAATTTTCCCAAAAAAAAAAGGCATATGGGAACTCCCACAACACATCGTGAGAATCGTTAAAAATAAAAGTAAGAAGGTGCTGGGGGATTGTGATCTGCCAAGTGGAAATGCTGGGACTTTACAAGCAGCAATAGCTGCCGTGTGGTCCATGCCAGCAGTCCATGGCCACACCACCCCGAGTGCACGCTGACCTGAGATGCAAAGCAGGCTTGGGTCTGGTCAATGCTTGGATGGAAACAACATGATGTGTGAAAATGTCATGCTAAAGCCCATTATTACATATAATTAGTATATGCTAATAAAACCTCTTAATGACTACATTGGTAGTATTTTATTAATACAATCACATGAAGGGAGGGCTCTGGACTGCTTCCCACAGCACATAACCTCAGTCTAACCCTGACAAAAGCTGTTAATCCCACCGATCGAGAATAAGACCACTACCACAGTTTAAAGCCAAATTTGAAGCAAGCTTTAATTAATACAGGCCAGGTGGATGAGCTCCGGCTGGGTCCATACCCAGGTTCCCAGGAAATGGCCTAGAATTACATTTTGCAGTGGCTTAAGAAGGGGAAACCATAATTCATTGCAATTTCACATCACGTCCAATCAGGGACAAGCATACCTCCTGACCATACCTCTAGCCTACATCATGACATATTTCCTGTCTGTGAACCTCCCGCCCACGTGTGATCAAGCACATCCGGTGTGGATGGTCAGACAAACTTGTTTAGTGGAGTGAAAACATGTGACTTGTTATCTCCCTTACACAACAGCCTCCAGCATTTCAGGAACTATCTGTCCTTGGGCAAGGGGCTTGTAGATCAGTGGCATTTTTGTTTCATGGCTCTCTAAGGCATAGTAATTAAAACTTAAAGTGTAACTTTGGCTCTCACATTGAGCATCAGGCAGGTCCCACCAGAGCGCTGTCATCAGTTTGACGTGTCTGTGCTCTTGGCTCTGGTACCCAGTTACTCCGTCTAACACCTCTTCAAGCCTTGCTGGGAAGATGTCTTGCATATGTGGTTAACATCTACAGCCAGCTGACTTAAGGTAAAGAGAATTAGCCCCAGTGCCCTGGATGTTCCTCCCTCCATCAGAGAAAAGGCTTCCCCTGAAGAAGAAGAAATTCTGCCATGGACCGTGATATCAGCTCCTGCCCCAGAGAGTCCAGCTTGCCTGCCTGTTCTATGGATTTTTGTGCATGTCTAACAAGCCACCAGATTGAGTGAGGTGATTCATTGTCAATGAAATAGTCGCTCTTGGTAGACAGATGATAGATAGATGAATAATGGATAGATAACAGAGTCATACCCTTCTCTTTCTCATTTCTCATTCCTTCCTCTGTCTAGCCAATGGACACTCCCAAGAAATAAAATTTGATGACATCAGAAAAATCCACAAATGTAATTTTCCATGTGAACAAAGAATAAAAACCCATATTAATCCCATAAATAGAAAGAGCATTGTGAAAGTAGCCATGCATTAATAATTAACATGAATAAAGTAAGATTAGAATTGGACCTCTATGGCCTGGTAATGCCCATCTAGTGTAGCCTATAGTCTACATCCACTTGCTGTTGAAATGCTTCCCCATGTAGGCATAGACGGGACAAGGAAGTTTGACCTTTAGGAAGGGGATAATAAGCCTAGTATTTGCCAATGTCTCAATATAGGCAGAAAATCCAAAACAGCCTTTAGATAAATTATTTTAATTCAGAGGCATGTTTAATCAGTTATCGAAAATCACTATAAAAATTAATTTCAGGGACTGGAGAGATGGCTCAGCAGTTAAGAGCACTGGCTGCTCTTCCAAAGGACCTAGATTCCATTTATAAATATCACCTTCTTGGTGGCGCACAACAGCCCATAACTCCAGCTCCAAGGGATCTAATGACCTCTTCTGGCCTCTACAGGCACCAGGCATACATGCTGAACACAGATATACATGCAGGCAAAACACTCATACATCTGAAATAAATGAATTTTAAAAGCGTAAACAAATTAATTGCAGAAAAATACAGCCCAACTAAGAAATGGTCAAAAGAACAAAACAGAATTTCTACGAATTTCTACTTAGGCCCAATATGCACATGGGAAGAGATTTAGCACCATTAGTTGTTGGAAAGATGAATCAAAACCACAATGAGAAATCTTTAATCCCAGGACTAGGGGAAGGCAAAAAACAGACCACAGTGAAATACTGCTTCATGTTTCCTAAAATGGCTATGTATATGTGTATGTATATGTGGACTTGGACATGGATGTGTGTGTGTGTGTGTGTGTGTGTGTGTGTGTGTGTGTGTGTGTGTGTGGTGAGGTGACTCCGCAGGAAGAGGTGTTTGTGAGTAATCCTGATGCCTAAGTTTGATTCTTGGATCCTACAAGGTAGCAGGAAAGAACTGACTCACAACCCCAGAGGTCTCCTCTGACCTCTGATCTCCAACCCTACATCATGACAGTGTGTGTCTGTACTCACACCCTCACACAAAATAAAACAAAGCAAAGAAATAATGTTTAAAAAGAGCTGAGTGTGGAGCTGGGTGGTGGTGGTGGTGGCAGTGGCGGCGGCGCACGCCTTTAATCCCAGCACTTGGGAGGCAGAGGCAGGAGGATCTCTGCAAGTTTGAGGCCAGCCTGGGCTACAGAGTGAGTTCCAGGAAAGGCTCAAAACTACACAGAGAAACCCTGTCTTGAAAAACAAAACAAAACAAAACAAACAAACAAACAAAAACCTCAGAGGAATGAATCTACAAGAGACACCAGGGAGACATTGAGGAAGTTGGATGTGCAGAATGGAAGAGAGATTAAAAAGTCATGTGGCGAAACATGGGTAGGAACAGGTTAATTTAAGTTTTAAGAGCTTGTTGGGAACTAGCCTAAGCTGAGGCCAAGCTTTCATAATTAATAAGAAGTCTCCATGTCATTATTGGAGAGCTGACAAGCCCAAAGGAACAAGAAACCTTGCTACCCTCAGAAGGTGGAGGCAGAAGGGTCAGGCATTCCTGGTCATTTCAGCTACATAGCAAGTTTGAGGCCAATCTGGGCTGTCTCCAAAAACTAAACAAAAGCAGTCAGCAACCCTGAAGTCATGTGTTGATTGTCACATCTCCTTTGTGGTGAAGTGAGTCAGTCCAACATGATGCTGTTCAGAATCCCATGAAGAGATCAGACACTCTGATAGATACCAGATGACACTTACTGGCCAAGCTATATTGTCCCCATGCTCAATGTCCCTTAATGCTGTGGAATAATCCTTCTGTACATTGTGAAAAATGTGTTGCTCTCATTGTTAATAAAAAGCTGATTGGCCAATACCTAAGCAGAATTTTGGGGGCTGAGAGAATACTGGGAAGAAGAAGGGTGGAGTCTGAGAAGTCTCAAGCCAGATGGGGAAGAAGCAACATGAAAAGTTCATAGATGAGGTAAATGAACCTCAGGGCAGCACATAGGTGAATAGAAATGGGTTAATTTAAGTTGTAAGAGCTGGCTGCAGACAAGCCTAAGCTATCGGCCAAGCATTTATAACTAAATTAAGTCTCTTATGGTTATTTGGGAGTGACTGCTGGGACACAGAAAAACTCCACCTATACCTCCTGCATTTTTTTTTTACTGGTGGGTACTGATGTCTGGCACACAGATCTTCAGACCCTGTGCTACATCTAATCCATCCATCCATTTGCTTGTTCTCCGCACACAATGTCCGGTCTCCAGTCTCCTGTCTTGTTCCCATGAGAAAAGCCACTGGCTACTGCTTGTAGTTTGCAACCTGTCTGTCCTTAATTCACTTTGTCCTTCTGCTCTGTGCTGATGACCAGGTACAATTGCTTTAAGTCCAGTCCCCAGGGGATTTCTCCTCACCACTGCCTTTTTGGGGAACCCTTGACTGCGGCTATAATGTGGCTGTAGGTCCTTTGTGGTCCACACCAAGTCTTTGAGCCTTTTGGGTGGGAAGCAGACCTGATGTTTTCCCTGTCTGCCAGCTGCTGCTGCTGCTGCTGCTAGAGAATTCCCCAAGCAGCCAGAGACGTGAGTTGAAAGAGAGGAGCAGGTACAGCAGAGGCGGTGGCCTGGGGTCTATCTCCCTGTTCACGTAATTTGCTTGTGCCCTTCCCACCCACTCAGGTCTCATCTTTAAATATATATATAATTGGCGCTTTACTTGCATGTGTATCTGTGTGAGGGTGCCAGATCTCCTGGAACTAGAATTCCAGACAGCTGTGTGCCGCCACATGGGTACTGGAAATTGAACCGGGTCCTCTGGAAGAGCAAACAGTGCTCTTAACTGATGAGCCATCTCTCTACCCTCCAGGTCTCATTTTGAATGTGACATCTCCGTCATCTCTGAGGTTTTTATGGTGACCACCCAACCTTGTGACTTGATGTTTCTGAAACATACAGTTGATAATGGGCAATTCCAGCCACTTACTCCACCCGAGCAATGATTGGGTTTCAGTTACATATCAGGTATTTTTCTTATCTTTTCTTCTCCTTCCTTCCTTCCTTCCTTCCTTCCTTCCTTCCTTCCTTCCTTCCTCCCTTCCTCCCTCCCTCCCTCTCTCTCTCTTTCTTTTTTTATACATAGTCTTGCTATGCAGCCCAGACTAGCCTGCAACTCACGATGCTTCTATCTTACCTCTCCCCCCCACCCCCACCCCCCCCACCCCCACCCCCACCCCCCGGTGATGGGGCTTACAGGCATGGCCAATCACATCTTGCTACACCAGATTTTTTTTAGTACTCTCCCACTGCAGAAGGTATGGCCTTGCTCCAGAGCCTTCTGGGCTTGCCAGAAACTCCCCAGAGCATCAGTGTGAGTCAAAGCTAGGTAGCATCTGCTGGGTTATAAGGACTCGTGAGGCATGGAAATTATATCTTGGTCTAAAGCTGAAAACCCCTCTTGTTTGAGGCCCCAGTGAGAACCGGCAGCCTTCTGAGTCACCCAGTGAATAGGCAGGATGTGTGTTTTCAAGTACAGCCCTTTTTAGCGTTGAGATCTGAAAGAGCCTGCTAAACTTCCTTAATGGTAGGAAGTGTGGGATGGGGCCAGCCCTTTGGATACCTGCAACCATGATCCTTTGCAGTATTCCTTCCCCCTCTGGTGAGCAGAGGCCTTGTGAGAGCTGATAGAATGTCTCCTGCAAGCTAAGTTCAGTTCACTCATGATCAATACAATGTATGAAAATGTCCCATGGAAGGCCAGTGATCCAGGTCCCTTTGGACTCTCTTGTGGCAGGGAGCACAAAGCCCTAGAAGTGACTGTGAAGTCCCCCTGGTGTCTGTCCCCAGGGAAAGGGACTTATCTTCTGTCACCAAATTAACAGCCAACTGCTAGTGCATCTGGCTCAGTGGCTCAGCTGGTGATTCTGCATGGCTGTGTTCACCTCATCTACAGCCATTTATCTGATTTTTTGTTTGTTTGTTTGTTTGTTTCCAAGACAGAGTTTCTCTGTGTACTTTTGGTGCTGTCCTGGATCTCGCTCTGTAGACCAGGCTGGCCTCGAACTCACAGAGATCCACCTGGCTCTGCCTCTGGAGCGCTGGGATTAAAGGTGTTTGCCACCACTGCCCAGCCATTTATCTGATTTTTATAAGATTGAAACAGGATGAGTCAGTTAAACAGAGACCTCATAGGTACCATGACTATGTGTCCCTGAGAGTAACAATAGTCACTTCCTTCCACATGAAACTGATGAAACTGGGGTTATTTCTAATTTACTGTTTTAGCTGGGGGGGGCCTGGTTTTCACGTGACCTCTCCTACTAATTTTTTTTTTTTTTTTTTTTTTTTTTTTTTTTTTTTTTGAGACAGGGTTTCTCTGTGTAGCCCTGGCTGTCCTGGATCTCTCTCTGTAAACTAGGCTGGCCTCGAACTCATTGAAATCCACCTGCCTCTGCCTCCTGAGTGCTGGGATTAAAGGCGTGCGCCATCACCATCCAGTTTACTTTTTATTTTTAATTTAAAATTATATTTGTATATGTGGGAGGGGGCATGAGCATGTCATTGTGGCAGTTAGAAGACAAATTACACCCTGTGGGTTCTGGGAATTGAACTCAGGTTGTCCAGCTTGGCAGCAAGTCCCTTGAACTATGTTGCCAGCCCCTCTTTAACTCTGATTTCAAAAAACAGAAGAGAGGTTTCTGGTAGTTGCTGAGTATTGCTGTATTTAATGAGGCAATTTCATGTAATCTATCTGGTAATCAAGAGAGGTTTATTTCTGGAAGTAACTTACAGCCAATAGAGGTTGGTTACAGGATCCAGGAGAGATGAGGTACCATTGAGCAGAGAACTCCGGCTTGGTCTCCCATCCAGATTCTAGGACTACGAGGTATCCAGAAGAGAGCAAGCACACATGCACCTCAGGTCTTAAGGGGTTCCCTCTTGGCCACGCCCTAGGGGCAGGTCAGCCCCAGGGTCAAGTCATAGGCAGGTGTGGCAGTTACCTGCCATCACTCTAGGGCCAGTGTTTCAAGGTCAAAGCTGGAACAGCTACCTACTACAGCTAAGTACATCGATTCCCATTATGTTCAAGAACCAAAGAAACAGCCATCAGGTGAGTCTGTGATCAGGTCCCCTCTGGTCCCCTTCCTCTGCAGTATGTCTCACTCTGCCAAGTGTCTGCGATGGCATGTTGGTCCCTCTGTCTCAGGTTCTATACTCTAACCCTTGTAAGATCTGGATACTCCCCTTACCCAGTGTACAGCTGTTCAGATAACTGCATCCTAGGAGAAGACTGGGATGTTAGCAACTTCCTATAGTATCCGAAGATTTTTCTAGACTGAAACTCGCTCCCCTTCAATCATTAGGCTATGCATCTGAAACACGGTTTGGATCTGGTAACCATGTTGATTGCGATTTGTCTTTGCAGTGACTGATGTCATCCCTTTACTCTGTCCCACTTGCCTACTTTAGATTATGTAAGAGAAGGGACCTCTTCCTTGGCAGTCCACCTGTCCAAGATGCCATGTCCTTTTGGTCATTCCTTGGTAGATTCCTATGAATGATTTTGTGTTTGTGATGACCACATGCTGTCATCTGGTTTCTGTTCTGAGTTTTCCTGTTGTAGCCACTGACTCTGGGAAGTCAAGTCCCCAGCAGCTTCCACTGCCATCAACTGTGACCTGCTGAGGACAGCTACCACTGAGCTGAGGATGCCAGTTGCCCTGCACCAACTTGTACATGTCTTATGACGTTATTGAAGGGAGTATTTCTGGGCCCTTGTGAGGCTCACAGTAGGGTTCTCTGGTCTTGTGGGACACCAGTTCTACTGAGCATGCCCACCTCTCTGTGCCTTTGTTCCCCTCCCCTGCAGAAGTTTTGATATCCCCAACTCATTAACTAGCACTAGCTTTTCCCTCAAACTTTGACCATGCTGCCCAGTAACATCAGAAGCTGGCTTCAGGTGTCCTTGCCAAGCCTTTAAAATGTTATATCTCAGCTTGTGTGCAGTGGTGCTGTCCCACATCTATCTCCTCTCTCTGAGTCAGCCTCTCGTTCCGCCTCCTGATTGCAGTCCAGCACTCCCAAGGTCCCTACCCAAGCATGCTCTTCTGATGTCTGCTGGGGTATTAGTCAGCTCCTGCAGCCTTTTTGGTGAAGAACCCCTGTGTTCCCATATCTGGAGAGGTTCCCCCACACCTGGTCCATGATAAGACTTGACCACAGTAATTGGCCCTAGTGCCACAGAGCCAGGCTCAGGTCTTGAAGGGGGCAAGTGTCATCGTGTGAGGCATCTTCCATCAAGGAGGAAGGGCTACTTCTTTGGCTCCAAGGATTAGGAAGAAGCCTTCCCAGGCACCAGAATATATAGTCCCATACCAGGTCTCAGAGTAGTATAGTCTCATACCTTCTATTAGTAGCTCCCTAAGCTACTGGGGACTCATACTTTCAAAATTAGATTACAGGATTGATTTTCAGCACATTCTGCTTCCATAAATTGCAGGAGATATGTTTCCTTCAGTTTTGCCATAAAAGACTCTAGCTTTTAGCTCTACCCCAGGTTTTTTGTTTTGTTTGAGACAGGATTTCTTACTTTGTAGACCAGGCTAGTCTTGAACTTACTGAGATCCACCTGCCTCTGCCTCCCAAGTGCTGGGTTTAAAAGCATGCACCACCACCACCTACCTTTACCCCAGGTTTATAATTCGTTGGTGGGAAATCCTTTTCCCTTTTACATTTTGATGACAACATCTACTAACAGCAGCCAACTAACTCCATGATTTATTGATTTATTTATTTATTAATGATTTTTCAAGACAGGATTTCTTGGGTAGCCCTACCTGGCTATCCTGGCTCTTGCTGTGTAGACCAGATATCTACCTGCCCTGCCTCCCAAGTACTGGGATTAATGGTGGTGGAACTCTACCATCCAGCCACTTTGATCTTTTTATTTTTAAAAAAATATTTATTTATTTATTATGTATACAGAAGAGGGCACCAGATCTCATTACAGATGGTTGTGAACCACCATGTGGGTGCTGGGAATTGAACTCAGGACCTCTGGAAGAACAGTCAGTGCTCTTAACCTTGCCATTTGTCTTTTTAAAAGATCACCACCATGATCTTTTTTTTTTTTTTTTTTTTTTCCCGAGACAGGGTTTCTCTGTGTAGCTTTGCGCCTTTCCTGGAACTCACTTGGTAGCCCAGGCTGGTCTCGAACTCACAGAGATCCACCTGTCTCTGCCTCCCCGAGTGCTGGGATTAAAGGCGTGTGCCACCACCGCCCGGCTTTATTTATTTATTTTTATGTATGAGTGCTCTGTCTGCATGTATACCTGCATTACAGAAGAGGGTGTCAGATCCTATTATAGATCATTGTGAGCCATCATGTGGTCGCTGAGAATTGAATTTTGGACCTCTGGAAGAGCAGCCAGTGCTCTTAACCACTGAGCCGTCTCTCCAGCCCGTTTTTTACAGTTTTTATAACTACTGGTTACCCCATACTCAAATATGTGAGCAGTTGCATAGGTATTGCCTCTCTGTATCACATACAGTCCACCAGAGGTTTATTACTGACAAGGGTTCCACACTCCAGTGGCATTTATGCCAATTATCTCAGCAATGGAATTCAGCTGCCATATAGATAATGTATGATACAATCCATATTTCTGTTCTGGGGGTCTGCTCCCTAGGACAACTTTGGAATCAAATGCTATTGTTTGGATTTCCTAAAAGTAGCATCTGAACCAAGGAATCAAGGCAAGTGTTTATTTGCAAAGTGATGTTAGGGAGCACCTAGGAATGTGACACAGGAAGAAGAAACGAGTCATAAAGAGTGTGTTATCAGGCAAGTTAAGAATGTGAGCAATTGGGACTGGAGAGATGGCTCAGAGGTTAAGAGCACTGACTGCTCTTCCAGAAGACCCAGGTTCAATTCCCTGCACCCACATGGCAGCTCACAACTGTCTGTAACTCCAGTTCCAGGGGACTGGACACTCATGTCAAAACACCAGTGCACATAAAATAAATAATTAAAAAAAAAAGAATGTGAGCAATCATGCCGTAACCAGTTCCTATTACCAAAAACACCACACTTTGGTTTCCTGATGTAGAGAAATCAATCTGGGCTGAGCAATGGTGGCACACGCCTTTAATCTAGCACTCAGGAGGCAGAGGAAGGCAGATCTCTGAGTTCAAGGTCAGCCTGGTCTACAGAGTGAGTTATGAGACAGCCAGAGTTGCACAGACACTTTGTCTCCCAAAACCAAAAACAGTAAAATAAAAATAGGGGCTGAGGATTTAGCTCAGTGGTAGAAAGCCCTGGGTTTGGTTCTCAAATCCGGAAAAAGAAAAAAATAAACATAAAAAAATAAAATAACATAAAAAGAAAGAAAGAAAGAAACCACTCTGGAATGGACCTGGAAGCCAAGAGTGATGAAAGTGTAGCCGGGCAGTGCTGGCGCACGCCTGTAATCCCAGCACTCGGAGGCAGAGGCAGGTGGATCTCTGTGAGTTCGAGGCCAGCCTGGACTACAGAGTGAGTTCCAGGAAAGGCTCAAAGCTACACAGGGAAACCCTGTCTTGAAAGAAAAGAGTGATAGAAAGTGTTATTCAGGACACTGAGGAAGAAAAGACTTTGGTGATTTACCAATGCTGGACTCTGCATGCTATAAGAACAACTTGATAGGCAAGAAGTGCCCAGTGGTACAGAGGCACAACTGTTATAGAGGTAACCAACAGCTTCTGCTTGGATTTGAGGCCTGCCCCAAAGGAGGGAAAGCATGTCTGGTATTATAAACTCATCCCACTGGCCATGAAAATTCAAATTTCTGCAAGCATAAAGATCTAGTTGTCCAAATTGATAAATAAATAGCTGGCTAAGAGTGTTACAAAAATAAGTAATACAATAGAGAAAATGCATAAATAAATATGCACTTCTGGCTGTAAAAATGAGGATTGCTGGGCACAGTGACCCTTACCTGTAATCCCAGCATTTGGAGGCCGAGACAGGAGGACCATGATTTGAGACCTGCTTGGACTGTATAAGACGCTGTCTCAAAGAAGCAAAACCCGAAGACATAAAAGAGACAAGGATTATAGAAGCTTTGGGAATACTTCTTTTTTTTTTTCCTTCGAGACAGGGTTTCTCTGTGTAGCTTTGCACCTTTCCTGGAACTCGATTTGGAGACCAGGCTGGCCTCGAACTCACAGAGATCCTCCTGGCTCTGCCTCCCGAGTGCTGGGATTAAAGGCGTGTGCCACCACCACCCAGTGGGAATACTTGTCTTTTTGTGTGTGCTATACGGGAGGAGTGTCATGTGCACATGTGTGAGTACGGAGACTCGGAGTGGCCCCTATATCCTTTGTTTGTTTAAGACAGGATCTCTCCTACAGAGCTAGTCCAGGACAGGCTTCCAAGCTACAGAGAAACCCTGGGGGGTGGAGGGGGGGCGGGGAGACAGGATCTCTCACTGAACCTGGAACTTGCTGGTTCTACTAGACTATCGGTCCAACCAGCTCCAGGAGTCATGCTGTCTCCATCTCCCCTCCCGTCACCAGCACTGAGATTACAGGCACATGCTGCCTGCCCTTCTTTATACACTCGTTGTGGATCTGAACACAGGTCCTCTTGTTCGCACGATAAACACTTCAGTGTCTGAGCCACTTCCCCAGTCCCGGGCACGCTTTTTCTTGAGAGTTTTGTGTTCCACATTCTCTCTGAATATTAATTTTCCTCTCCCACTCCACACAAGAGTTCGTTGTTATTTATCTTTGCAATGTACTCATTGGGTTACAGACGCCTCTGAAGAAATTGGGGCTGATCCTGGAGAGTATTAGCCCCCCCGGGAGTCAGCCATGGCACCTGAGCATCTTCCAGTCACAAAGGACCGTGGCATCTTGTCAGGCAGAATCCTGAAATTGTTCTTGTTCTAACAGGTACAGAAAGCTGCTTGGAGGCTGAGTGAGGAAAGGGCAAAACTAGCTTCAGTTACTTACCTCCTTCTATCCAGATCTCTAATACATGGCCACGTCATGACTCTGCTACCTAATTTCCCAGACTCCATTTCTCTCTCTCTCTCTTGGTTTCTGCTAAAAGGAGTTATAAAAGGAGACCAGAAGGCAGGGGAAAGGAGAATTAGTTTAGTTAGTTAGCCACTGTTTGTTCTGTTTTTATAGTGACTTGACCACTGGACACAATGTCCAGCCTTGAGCTTCCTTCTGTGATCTGAGAACCATTGGAGAAGGAATGAGCAGTCTCCTGTGGCAGCTTCTCCTGAGCCTCATTCTCAGCTCTGCAGGGCTCCACTGGTGTGGCTCCCAGGGCCCCTCTGTGTTGCAGGACTTTGATCGCACTGTGAACCCCCCGAGACTGTTCAAATGAACCTTGGATCAAGAGGCGAAGCCAGTGACTCATTGACAGGAATTAGCCATAGAGTACAAAGGACCTGGGAAGACTGACAGACACACAGGAAGGAGCAGAGAGGTGTAGCAGGCTTTTCTTTTAGGCTACCAACAAGCTCCCAAATCATGACACAGAGACTTACTATTGATGAACACTCAGCTTTATCTTATGCTAGTCCCATTGGCTCTTATAACTTAACCTGTTTCTCTTCATCTGTGTTTTGCCTCAGGACTTTTTACCTTTCTTTCTTTCTGTAGATCTTATTTTCTTGCTTCTGTGTCTGCTGGCAGCTGCCTGGCTTCTGGCCCCAGGAGTGTCTTCTCTTTCTCATTCAATCCTCCTTCTCCTTTGCCTAGATTTCTCCTCCTACTTATTCTCTCCGCCCCCAGCCCTGCCTATCCCTCTCCTGCCTAGCTATTGACCATTCGGCTTCTTATTAGACCAATCAGGTGCCTTCGGCAGGCAAGGTGAAACAAATGTAACACACCTTCACATAGTTAAATATTCCACAGCATAAACAAATGTAACACATCTTTGCCTAGTTAAAATAATATTCCATAACAGAGAGGGACTTAGAGATTCGAGGGTCTTTTTGGTTGGAGATGGAAGGAGAGACGCTCTCTTTCTGGGTCTCAGGCCAAAAAGGAAGGTCAGCTGGTTGCTTCTCGGCTTCTCTGATCCAGCACATTTTCACCCCAATATCCGACTCCCCAGTCTTGTTTTGTTTTGTTTTTTGAGACAGGGTTTCTCTGTGTAGCTTTGGAGCCTGTCCTGGCTCTTGCTCTGTAGACCAGGCTGGCCTCAAACTCACAGAGATCCGCCTGGCTCTGCCTCGATTAAAGGCCACCACCGCCTGGCCTGACTCCCCAGTCTTTATTGGTAAACAAAATAATTTAGATAAAAACACCTCTGCTCTTCCTCAGTCCTGGCTGCCATCTGCCATTACTTCTTGGGTTGTCTCGAATTCTCTTCTCAAGCTCTCTCTGTCTTCCAGCCCCTGAGGAATCAGTTTCCTGTTCTTACATCCCCTCTACTGAGACACTCAATGTACCCTCTGCTTTCCTGATCAGGCTCCGTCTTATACACAAGATTATCCTCCTAGTAGCAGGGATACATGTCCCATAGACACACACTGAAATAACATATAAGAAAACAAGTCACCGGGCGGTGGTGGCACACATCTTTAATCCCAGCACTCGGGAGGCAGAGGCAGGAGGATCTCTGTGAGTTCGAAGCAGCCTGGTCTACAAAGCAAGTGCCAGGACTCTGTTACACAGAGAAACCCTGTCTTGAAAAACAAAACAAAAGAAGAAAGGAAGAAAAAGAAAAAAAGAAAGAAAGAAAAAAGAAAAGAAAAAGAAAAACAAGTCTCCCAAACTAATGTTGAAAGAAGCACTCACTGGCTGGGTGTTGTCACACATCTTTAACCCCAGCACTCAGGAGGCAGAGGCAGGGAGACCTTGTCTCACCAAAAGGAGGAAGAAGAGGAGGAAGAGGAGGAGGAAGTAGTCACATCTTCATTCATACCTCACTTCAGTCTATAAAGTTTCAACACTGGGAATGTTACAGTGTTTCATTGTTGAACACTTAGGTGATGAGAAGGAAGGAAACTGTTATCATATGTCAGAATAGGATAAAGAACGCACAGGCCATGATTCCTGATCTCCAGACTCAATACAGAGCTGGCATGTAGCTCAGTGGTAGAGTGCTCGTCTAGTATGAGGCCCTGAGTTCAAACCGTGGCAAAGGAAAAACACCTTACTAGAAATCTTCATTTATCAAGATGTGTGACTACGTAAAGGCAGACACAGACCAATGGGGCAGCATAGAGCTTAACTACAGACTCTTGGATATATGGCCAAATCATTTGTGCATGACAAGGTCTGTCAATGGAGGAAAAGACAGTACCTTACACTATATCCAAATTCACTTAAAATGGATCACATAGATCTACAAGCAAGCCTTTACAATTCTTTGAATAAAACAGGGCCAGGGAGTCTGGGGGTGTAGTTCAGTGGCAGAGCACTTGCCTAGCACCCACAGGCCCTGGGCTCCATCCCCAACAGAAAAACAGAAGAAGAAAAAAAAAGGCATCCAGGCATGGCAGAGACAGTAGAATCCAGGGTTCAAGATTATTCTCAGATTCATATCAAGTTCCAGTCCAGAATGGGTTACAAGAGACTGTTTCAAAATGTACAAAGGAGCTGGGCATGGTGATGCACACCTTTAATTACAGCGCTCAGGAGGCAGAGGCAGTTGGATCTCTGAGTCTAAGAAGTCTGGTCTACAAATGGAGTTCCAGGCCAGCCAGGGCTACATAGTGAGATCCTATCTCAAAACAAACCAAAAACAAAACAAAACACAAAAACATACAAAGGCAATAATTTCTAGTATTTGACACCAAAGACAGCCAACAAATGGGAAAAAAAAAAAAAAGCGCCAGGTTGGACTTCATGGACTTAATTTTTTGAGAATTAAATGACAGTATGGACAATTTTAAAAGACAACCTACAGAATGGGAGAAAATGGTGCAAATCAGATCTGATAAGGCATGGCTATTCATAATGTATAGAGAAGTCTGACACTCCACATTACAGGGGCAACCCAATCGAACAGGAGCGATGTCCAAACCCTGGAGCTGGTTTATCAGGGAGACGACCAAGGAACAGCAGGGAAGCCAGACTATGCCTTCAGTCCCGCCCAACCAAAAGCTAACCATTTTTGACCGGCCCCCCTGAGGGCTGCAGCAAAGCAGGAAGCCAAAGGGTTAACCCTTAAGTCGTCGCTGGGGTGGCTGCTGCTGAGAACCCCCCACGGAACCCAGGGTGCCTAACTGCCAGTCACCCCAGATCCCTGTCCTGAGTGGTTCCAGGTTCTGGACTCGGATGGTTTCGCTGGCTTTCCCATCCTCCACCGGCGGGGAGCCTGGCTTGCTGTCTACCGCAAACGCACGCAGCGGCCCCGCCCCCCGAGCCCTCCCCCGCTTTAATTTCTAGGTTAGCACCTAAGGCCACCTGCAGTCTCTGAAAGTGGCCCAGGTCTGGCTGAGCTGCCTGGGTTGAATGGGTGGGGGGCAGGGCGGAAAAGGGTGCAGGAGGTGAGGGTCTCCATTCTTCAGGCTACCATGGGAGATCAGAGATAGTCACCAGCGACTCCGGTTTAGAAACAAGGGGAAGAAAGCGTCAAAGCTGGGACGCCGGGCGAGGATCCCCAGCCTTGAGTGTGGGGGTTGGAGAACAGGGTCCTTCTCTACACAATCGCAGTCTCTCCGGGGGACCCCCTCCGCTCTCTCAGGAGCCTCCGTCCTTCCCCTCCCCCCAAACCCTGTGCCCTTTGCGGATTGGTCCCGGGCCGCCGGGGGGCGGGGCCCTATGGCCCTGACGTCACCGGCTGAGGGGGGGGGAGCTGGCGGCTGGGGGAGGGGGTGACGAGCCCCGGCTCAGCACCTCGGAGAGCTCCCTCCCCGGCCTTGTTTTGCTCCGGAATCGCTGCCGGGGGAGGGAGCGAAGGGGCCGGGCAGCAGGCGTCGAGGCCGAGGGATGGCAGTGAAGAGGACGAAGGGCCCCGGGGGGCAGAAGGCCCAGCCGTGATCCTGCGAGGGGGGCCGGGGCTCCGGGTGGGGTGGGGGGCAGCGGGCGGCAGCAGCAGTGGCCGCACATCTGAATGGAAGCGAGCTTTGTGCAGACCACCATGGCTCTGGGGCTGCCCTCCAAGAAAGCATCTTCCCGCAACGTGATCGTGGAGCGCAGGAACCTGATCACCGTGTGCAGGTGGGCGCCGCTGGCGGTCCGGGTGGGGTGGTTAGGGAGAAGGGTTGGGGCGGGCTGAGAAATCTAAGGGTTGAGCATGCCCACGGGGATGCTCTACAACCGCTGGAAAAAGGTCGGACAGCGAGGCTTAGAAGGAACGCGCTCACTCCCCTTCCCAGGCCCGGAACCCGGAGGCGGGCTGGTATGCCGGTCCTTATTCTTCTTGGCTAAGCCAGGCCTATGCCCGGCCTGGGGTTTGGGGGGGATGAAGAGAGTTTAATTGGCACTGCAGCTTCCTGTGAGAACCAGGAAGTGACATTGTGTGTGAGAGGGGGAGGGGGAGGATGGCTGGCTCTCTTCCTGGCAGTGGGGGCAGGGTGGGCAAAGGGGACTCAATTGGGGTTGGGGGCGGGTGTCCTCCAAGTCCCCTCTTGCCATCCCTGTCATCTTGGCCTCTTGGGTGGCCCTTTCCTAAGAGACTTTCCCATGCTGGAACCTTCGTGAAGTAAGGATGGTTGGTGTTTCTGGGCAGCTGCAGCCTGTGGCAGAATCAACCGGGCACAGCAGCAAAGCCCCTGAATCCATCCAGTGAAGGTCGAGGACACTACCCTATTGTAGGAAGCGTTCAAGGCCTAGCTGCAGAAGCCTGGGCTCCTGAGTCCAGTGCAGATTGGGAGCCCAAATCCCCAAATCTCTGAGGGTGGGGCTGTTGCAGGGCTGGGGAAATTCTCAGCTTTCTTGGACACCAGGAAGTAATCCTTCCCACTTCAACCCGGCAGTGACTCACCCTCCCTGCCCTGCTCTGAGGCCAGAAAGCTGTGCAGGCTCTCTCCCAAGCCCCCACCTGTCCTTGCCTCTCCCTCTGGGATCTCCATGCCAGCTGCCTTCTCCACCTGCAGCCTCCATGTCCACCAAATGTTTGGACTCCATGCTCCTGGATGGAGGCCTGATTGTCCTTCCTTACCAGTCCCACCTGCCTGCACGTAAACCTCAGCCCTGTTCCTCATCCCAGGAAACATGTCCACCTGATGCCAGTCTCCAGCACCCAGAGCTCCTTTGGATACCAGGGCACATACCCAGCCATGTTGTCTCTCTCTCAGAGCCTCCCTTTCCCAGCCTTTCGAAAGTGCTGTGACATCAGCCCTGTGTGAAGGTGGCTGGGATGTGTGGCGAGTGTATCGGTGACCTAGCCCAGAGCACAGTCACTGTCTCTGCCTCCATTCCCCAAATCTTGTCAGTTTGGTGTCAGAGATTTCGGCCCTTGGATCCACACAGTCCTAGGATCAAGCTATTGCTTCAGTCCTTAGCTGTGCAACCTTGTGGAAGTTTCCTAACTACTCTGAGCCTTTGGTGTTTTAGCTCTTAGACTGTACATCTTAGCTGTAAAAGCCATACCAAAGATTGGGCCGTGGTGTGCCCTATTAGATGCTAGTCAGTTCCTGGCGCACAGAAACAGTGAGCTCACGGCACTCTCCTCGTTCCTCTCTGCTCTTGGTATCTTTTTCTTGCTTGCCAGGATAGCCAGGGCTTTGAGTGTGGGGAAAGGAAGGAGAAGCACTGGGCCGAAGCTGGAGAAGCAGAGGTTTGGGTGACTTGGAGGTAGCTCAGAGTGAGGAACAAGGGATAGTTTAGGGGGTTAGGGACATGACAAGATTCTCCAAAACCGCAGGGACCCCTGCTGCCTCACCACTGTCACATGGTTCTCCTCCAGCTCCCAGAAGCTCCCTTTAGCAGGCTGCAGGCTCCCCTGGGCCCTGGCCTCCCTGTCTCCATGGTAACCCACAGCAGCTATCGCTTTTCCTAACCAGGCCCACACCATGGGGTTCCTAGAGGCTCTGACCAGCTTTCAGCTCCCCCAAGGACAGATGGCAGATGGCTGCCGTGCTGACCAAGCCCCAGGCCTCTGCTGAAGTCTGACCCAGATGACCACAAATAGATGGTGTACATCAGAAAGCCCAGATAATGGCCTGATGGCAGTCGCAGGCTCCTTCCTGGCAGGGCCAGGCTTGACTCCTGACCTGGCCTGTGCCCAGCAATCCATACATTCTCACCTTCTTCTATCCTTGTCTGGGACCTGAACCAAAGCTGACCAAGGCAAGTGCCGGTATTTCCATTTGCACCCAAGGAAAAAGGCTTTGAGTCCCACAGCTGATTCCCTCTTGCACATCCCAACACTGACCCATCTGGCCTCAGGCTCTACCCCAGGGTAAGCCCAAAGGGAGGTGATGGGGAGAGGCTTGGTTGTGCTGTTGGCTTGGGAGCCTCGGGAGCCATTGAGGCAGGCAACTGAGGGCAGAGGCTTCTTAGAGCCTCAGTACTTGTTGTATATTTGATTTTTTCTTTTTCTTTTTAAAGACAGGATCTATGTAGTTCTGGCTGTCTTGGAACTCACTGTGTAAACCAGGCTAACCTGGAACTCACAGTGATCCTCCTGCCTCTGCCTCCTGAGTACTAGGACCACAGGCATGTGCCACCATGCCTGGCTAGTGCTTTTTTTATAAAAGATGACATTTACTGGCTTGTTTACTTATTTTGTGTGTGCATGTGCCATGGTTTGAGTGTGGAAGTCAGAGGATGGAGTAAGGTCTCTCCTTCCACCATGGAGTTCCTGGGATTGAACTTGGGTCATTGTGCCTTTATCCACTAAACTAGCTTACTGGCTAAGCCTCAATAACTATAACAGCCACTAGGAAGCTGTAAGTTGGAGCAGAAAGTGCCAAGGATGGAGAATGGGACAAAGGCTTGCCTCCTCCCAAGTTACATCAGTCCATCTCCGGAGCCTTTAGCCTCCTTTACCTATAATTCGGGGAGGTGGTCATAAGAGGACCCACCTCTCAGGGCTGTGATAATGGACACGTGGGTTGATGCATATGAAATATAGTTCTGGGCACATTGTACAGCTTGGTAAACATGGGTAGAATAAAAGGACATATCCAAGTATCTCCCATATCCCTGGACACCCTGCTCCTGCTCTGTCTTAGAAACAGTAGTTATGAGATGTTAGGAACTGTGTGTCCTCTTGTTGTTCCACTCACTGCAAAGATGGCATGTGGAGACTACCGAGGAAGGATGGCAGAGGATGCTGGAGGCTTCAGCAAGGCTGGAGAGAGTAATGGAGGCTGCTTGGCTCCAGCCCCTCGGCCTCACTTGGCTTCTTTGGCTATCTTTCTCTCTGAGAAACTAGTGTCTGGGCCCCCCAAATCCCTTTCAGGGACCTTCTGCCAGAGCTCCCTCCCACCTGATGTATGTCAGACCCACACCCTGCATTCTCCTCCCACGCCCCAAGCTCTATACTGCCTAGCTCTGGGCAGCTGGTGTGTGGGTGGGCTCCTGAGAAGGGAGAGGAGGGATGTCCTGGAGCTGGACCATCCACCTGGCCATGCATGCATGCCTACATTCCATGTGCACAGTGGTAGCTCATATGCTCTGGTACAGGTGACCCCCAGCCCCAGAGAGACAGAAGCCCATTCCAACAATGCTGAAAGACTGTTTGGGAGCATTGGGTGCAAGCTGGCTTCTGACTCCTGGTTGACCCCCAGTTCACACACCTGGAAAATGCCTCTCTGAAGGGTGATAGGGACAAAGGGTCTGGGGACTGTCCCCTAGCTCTTGCAGACTCGTTTTTTCTACATATTGTTTCATCCTCTCTCATTCCTTGTCCCTGAAGCTCCCTTTCCCAGGCTCTTTTGCACCCACTCTGCCTATCAGTTTCCTGCCTGTCCCACCCCCTGTGTCTGTCATCCTCATTCCACCTAGTCTGGAATCTTCTGTGGTCACTCTGGTTTCATCTGCCCCCACATCATATTCATGCCCTTCCTGACCCCTCCTCTGCCTATTGCATCCTCTCTGACCCCCTTCCCCTCCCCTGCCCTCAACCCAGGTTCTCTGTGAAAACCTTGCTAGAGAAGTACACAGCGGAGCCCATCGATGACTCATCCGAGGAATTTGTTAATTTCGCAGCCATTTTGGAGCAGATTCTCAGTCACCGTTTTAAAGGTAGGCCATCATCACCCACCCCTTCCAGCCTCGGCCTGTGGCTCCAGCCACCACCCTGCTCTGATATCCTCTATGGATTTCTAAACCCCATCCCTGGCCCAGGACTCCCTTCTGGGCTGTACATAGAAACAAACACACAGTACCAGGAGACTGGGAAAAGGGTCATCTGCCCACAACTCCATCACTGGGCATGCAGCTCTCTCTGTTGGCAAGCCTGCTGCTTATGCTGGGGGAGGCAGTACATGTGTGTGTGGTGGCTCATGCTTATACATGTGAGTGCTTTATGACATGGACCCTTTCCAAACTCCCTGGTCTTGCTGAGTCCCCTCCCTGCCCTGGCTCAGCTTGTGCCCCAGCAGGTCCAGTGAGCTGGTTCAGCTCAGATGGGCAACGGGGCTTCTGGGACTATATCAGACTGGCCTGCAGCAAAGTGCCCAACAACTGTGTGAGCAGTATTGAGAACATGGAGAATATCAGTACAGCTCGAGCCAAGGTGAGGGGCCACAGCAGGTGTCAACACAACTGACCCCTGCTTTGTCTTTACTTACCCCTTGCCCACAGCACGGGAAGGGTGACCATACCTGATGTTGCACATATAGGTCCCTCTGGGACAACTAAAGGTGATCGTGCTTCCTAGGGCCGGGCATGGATCCGGGTGGCTCTCATGGAGAAGCGTATGTCAGAATACATCACCACAGCTCTTCGGGACAACCGAACTACCAGGTCAGACCTCTCAGACAGCAAGCAGCATGCACGTTCATTGCCTACGCATTAAGTCCCCACAGCAACCTTCAATACCTGGACTACAAGTCCCAGTATGCACATGGTAACAGGACTGCAGAGGACTCAGCCTTGTACCATTTTACTTGGCCTTGTGCCATGACCTACAACACCCAGCCCTGAGAGCTCCGCAAAGGCAGAGTTCCGATTTGTGGCAGAGCTCCAGTGCTTGGCCTGGGGGTTTGCCAAGAAGGTGGGTCCTGAGGGTCAGAGGTCACATGCCATTGTGGGGGTGGGAAGCTATTGAGGTTGGGGGGGTCCCCCCAACCTGATTTTTTTTTTAACTACATTCTATCCCTAGTCTTCACATTTCTGAGTTGTCTTTTGAGGATCTACTGCGTGTATGACAAACACTAACAACTAGGACTTGCTTCCTGATTTAAAGGATTGGGGTGACCCGGTGTTTGATAGGGGCTGCTTAGCTTAGAGAACGGAAGAGTGTCTGTTGTCAGGACCGTGCCTTGTGATGGGGTTGGGGGAGTGGGGTAGGCGCTAGTTCCAAGGAGAGTCGAAGAAGACAGTCTGGTGAGCAGAAACTTCCTCCTGGAAAGTTTATAGTAAGTAAGCCAAGCAGAGAAGTCCTGGGTGTGGGACCCCTTGGGAGTCCCTGCTCTCCTCTCCTTACAGAAGGTTCTATGACTCCGGGGCCATCATGCTGCGGGAGGAAGCCACTGTCCTCACCGGGATGCTGATCGGGCTGAGCGCCATCGACTTCAGGTGGGGTCTGCATGGCGGTGGTGAAGGGGACTTTCTCCCCCACAACTGTCCAACGCCCCTCATTCCCTCCCCCCACCCCTGTGGCTCTTCTGCCCCAGCTTCTGTCTAAAGGGTGAAGTTCTGGACGGGAAGACGCCTGTGGTCATCGATTACACGCCCTACCTAAAATTCACCCAGAGGTGAGCAGCCCCGTTATTGCGGTGGGTGAGGAGATGGGCACCGGAAGGGCGCCGAGTGTCATCCTGGTGTCACTGCCCAAGGGTCGGAGTTGGGGTGCTAGTGGGGCGAGGCGGGGCGGAGCCGGCCCCACCCACTGCTCCCGCTCCTAAGCTACGACTACCTGACGGATGAGGAGGAGCGCCATAGTGCGGAGAGCAGCACCAGCGAGGACAACTCGCCTGAGCACCCCTATCTGCCTCTCGTCACCGACGAGGACAGTTGGTACAACAAGTGGCACAAGATGGAACAGAAGTTTCGCATTGTCTATGCACAGAAGGTGAGCGGGGCGAGGCTCGGGAGCTGGATGTGGTGTGGGCAGGGTCTAGGCTGGGACCCCCTTGCAAGTCCAGGCTGAGCTGGCGCCCCGCAGGGATACCTGGAGGAGCTGGTGCGTCTGCGCGAGTCGCAGCTGAAGGACCTGGAGGCGGAGAATCGGCGGCTGCAGCTGCAGCTGGAAGAGGCTGCAGCGCAGAATCAGCGTGAGAAGCGGGAGCTGGAAGGCGTGATCCTGGAGCTGCAAGAGCAGCTGTGAGCGCGCCTCCTGCCCTGACCCGCCCTGTGAATCCTAAAATGACTCCATTGGATGGCATCACTTTCCTGACACCAACATCCAATTTGCATCAGCCCACCCATCCCATCCTCTCTCCCCCAAGATCCTGTGGTTGCCAAACATTACTCCTAACATTAAGATCCGGCAGCCTCCAAGAGCCTCACCTCAGCTAGACACCAGCCACTGCTGTGGGGACCACATTTCTCACAGGACCTCAGCAGCCTTCAGCTTTATTGTGCCATCCCCACTGTTCAGACCTCTGATCTGCATGACCCACTGACCCCACAGCCTAGAACATTTCTTCCCTAACCCTGTCCCAGCTAGCTAGCACAAATCCTACCCCGTCGAGCACCCACCCTCTCCACTTTGCTCACACATCATCCCAACTGACTCCTAAACTCCAACTCCCAACAGGGGCGCACCAGTCCTGGCCACCTCTGCCCCCAGCCCCCCCCCCCGTACCCCTCTCCAGGATCTAACACTGCCTCCCTGGCCCCTTTTAGAAATATGGCCTCATTACGTAGCAGGTCTGAGACTTGTGTTCCTTCTGCATCTACCTCCTAGAACTGGAATCCCACATGTGTGCCATCACCCCCGAGCTACACATATCCCCATTTTTACCACTCAGGTTCCCTTTCTGAGCCCCAGCCCCTACCTTTGCTGAGTCTGGCTTCCCTTTTCCAGCCAGGCCTGACCCCCCTCCCCTCCCAGGACAGGTCTGATCCCCGGTGACCATGCCCCCCTGGCCCAGGGTTCCAAGGAGTTCACCACACCCATGGTCAACCAATGGCCCTCCCTGAGCACACTGAATAGGCCTGAGGGTGCCGGCAACTCCAAGCTATATCGGAGGTAAGCCCCAAACCCCACTCCCAGGAAGCAAGGCCTGGAGTTCCAGGCCATCGTCTGCACTTCTCTGTTCTGCCCTAGACACAGCTTCATGAGCACCGAGCCGCTGTCTGCAGAGGCCAGCCTGAGCTCAGATTCCCAGCGCCTGGGAGAGGGCAAGCGGGACGAGGAACCCTGGGGCCCCATTGGTGAGCGCACCCCCCACACCCACACTCGGTATACTTCTGGGGGTCTGAAGTGAGGCCACGGCTGAACCCTTCTCTCAGCCTTTCTTTCCTATACTCCCAGCACCAATGAGGGAGCTTGGTTTGGGGATTCAGAGAGCTAGTGTAAACTTACACTTCTCCTCTACATGTGAGCTTGGTCTCTTCACTCTGCTGACCCATATTCCCATCTATAAAATAGGGATATTGGTAAAAAGAACTCCCAGTGCTCATGTATGGAGGGCTCATACTCCAGAGATTCCTCAGCCTAGTTTGCTTTACCACATGCACACTCAACTGCTTGCCTGACCAATGTTTCCCCTTTTCTTTGGCTGCCAGGAAGCTCAGAACCAAATTAGTGGCTCCCTCCGAGTGAATGCCCAGGATTCAACGCATGCATTTTGTGTTGACCTCACCCCTGGCTCCACCTTGTTCTTCCTTTTCTAGTTTTCCCAGTGCCTGGACTTCCTGTCTTTCTTTCTTTAAATATATAGATCTATAACTACACTGTATCAGGTAACTGGATTTTGAGACACAGCAGGCTTTGGACATGTAATCCACCACACTGTGTTTGTGACTGTGTGTGTGTGTGTATCTCCCCAATCAGACTGTGAGCTCCGAGAGGGCAGGGACCACGTCTTGTCCATTCTCTGTATTCCCAGAAGTGTGAACCAGAGCAAATGCTTACTGTGTGCTTAATAAATGGACAAAGAGGCTGAAGGTCAGGGGGAGACAGAGATATAAACTGATGTTTACAACACAGTGGCCCAAGCCCCAGGCAAGGCATGCTGAATCAGGGTTTAATTAAAAATGGCAGATGCTCCAGAAGAGGCCAAGAGTCTCCTGGGGGGTGACCTGAGAACTGCAGTAGCCCATCCAAGAATCCCCCTGACCCCCACACACAGTCTGGTTGGTCCAGCCTCACCCACCCTCTCTCCCCAGGGAAGGACCCCACGCCCTCCATGCTGGGCCTCTGCGGCTCCCTGGCCTCCATCCCCAGCTGCAAGTCCCTGGCGAGCTTCAAATCCAACGAATGCCTGGTGAGCGACAGCCCTGAGGGCAGTCCAGCGCTTAGCCCGAGCTGAGGAACAGCGTGGGCAATGCCAGCCCCATCTACTAGGGGCCATGGACAACTGCCACCGTTGAGTCCCCCACCCAGGCAACCCTTCAAGAATGCTGCCCACCTAGCCAAGGGTCTCTAGGGAAAGACAAGCCAGTCTCTTCCTGCTTCAGGCCGGCTGAGGAGGAGGCATCAGGAGTTGCCCTGGGGAGTGGTGGGGCCAGGGGGGAGAGGTACCCAGGCCACAGGCGGTCAGTCCCCTGGGGAAGCCTGCTTGGTTCCCTCTGCTCATCTTCCACACCTGCCTCAGGAGCAGGTGTCCAGTCCTGGAACTCCTGCTACCCTGCCTCTGGTCTTTCCCTGTATATCCCTGAAGTCACCCTTCCTTGGTTCCTATGTAGGGAGAGATTAGGCAAATAAAAACCAGAGGACTGAGGTGGCTTCATCTGTTGGCGAGTGGGGCAGGGCTCCATAACAGGGTCTCTTAACTAGCATGTGCCCTGAGGGAGGGAGTACATGGGGTCATAAGGGGGGGGGGGGCTCCTGTAGATCTGTAGTGCTCTCTGGCTCTGACCCTTCTTATACTTCTTCAAGCCCTGGCAGAGCCCCGAGGGTGTGCTTTGGTGGGGCATTTCCCTACCACAGGCCTGTGCAACTCCACTGTGGCCCAAAGTTTCAGGCCCATCCATTGTGCCAGTGCCACCTTGGCATGCACTGGGGAGATGGCTTCTTGCTCTCACCCCACCCTAACACAGGGGCCTAGCATGGAAGGACCTCACCACCACATCGGCAACCTTTCACCCTCATCCTACCTGTCTGGGTACCCTATAAGGTGGGAAGCTTTAAAGACAGTCTCTGGCTGGCCTGGACCCACTATAGACAGGCAGGCTTCAGAGTCAGAGATCCACCTGCCTCAACACTCTAGTGCTGGGACTAAAGGTGTGTGCCACCATGCCCAAAGTGTCAGGTTTTTTTTTTTTTTTTTTTTCTCCCTTTTTTTTTTTTCTAGACAGAATCTAGCTTTGCAGTCCTGGTTGACCTGGTACTTAAGATATCCTCCTGCCTCAGGCTCCCAAGTGCTGGAATAACAAGTGTAGGTAACCAACTGGGGACCCCCAAATGCACACACATACCCCGAGACACCGCAGTCACAGCAGTGCACAGAAGGTCATCATCTTTAGACGGGGAATAAACAGGGCTGCCTGGCCCGAGATCCTGATTCCTCGGGGCCAAGCTACAACAAGCATCAAGGGGATACAAAGAAAGGGGCGGCTGTCAGATTTGGTCTTGAACTTGGAGGTGGGCCAGTGGTGGTGGGAACAGCAGGAACCCGTGTGTGAGGGTAGCCTGGACGTCTGGGTGGGAGGAAGGCACTTGGCTCAGTCTCCTGTCCCGACCCGCGCAAGAGCTGGTGGTTCCTTGCCTTTCAGTGGTCCAGAGGCTGTTCCTGGTTGAGCCTCTGGAAGAAGCTTTTGCCAAACTCATAAGTGCTGATCATGATTGCACAAGAGGGAGCAGCCTTGATGATCCTTGGAAGGAAACCTGTGTGGGAGGTCAGGCTTCGGTCAAGGGTCCAGGTCCTTCATACATATGACACGGATAAACACAGTACATGTGCACACAGCAGGCACCCACCTGCAAAGAGTCCCCTGGTGCCCGATTCGGCCTGGATTCTCCGAAGCAGGAGCCAAGTGGAATCAACTCTTGGGGGCTTCACTGCAAATTCAAGGCCCGGCTCAGTAGGACCCAGTTTGGGCCCCTGCCTGCCCCCCCCCCCCCCCCGCCTTGACTAGCCCCAGCTCACCTCTCACAGCCTCCACTGTCCCCAGCGCGATCTGTCGCTGTGTCTTCACCACATCAAAGGGCAGAGTGAGAGTGGCAGCCACCTGGTGGGGTGGGGACAGGGCTCGCTCGGCTCCTCCGTTCCCAGGCCCCCCCAAGAGTGGCTGAGGAAAGCAAGCGGGCTCCCAAGCCGGCACTGCTCTGTAGGGACCTTCTGGGCATCTCTGCTAACTCCCACTCAGGGTCCTGTAGGACACCTTTGGTGGCCTCACCCCCAACCCATCAACTCACCATTCCTGAGATGCCACCAGCCACGAAGCTGACGCCCACAGACGTCTGGTCTTTCGGTCTCAGCCCGTTCAGCCATCCCTTTGCTAGCTCATAGTTGAACCAGTACAGAGCTTGGGAAGCAGATACACTCATTAAGGGGGGGAGCCAGAGAGTGGGCTCTAGACTTCTCTTCTCCCACCTGAGCCAGACCACCCCTGGTGCAGGTTTGCCTGCTCTGCACCTCAGCAAACACCCCACCCCACCCCACCCTCCACCCCCGCCAAGTCCACATCACAAATCAGGAACCCAAGGCTCAGAAAAGTGATGTGGGTTCATGGCCATTAGTAACAAGGGAGGGACTTCGCTGCAGAGCCCTTGAACACTATCTAAGGGCTCTCTTACCCTACACCCTGAACCCAAGTGCCTACCTGAGAAGGGCACATCTCGAAGGGCAGTGGGACCCCAGCCCAGCCACAGTGAGCGCCAGCCCCCCTGAACCACTGCAGCTTGAACACAGGCAGCTAGCTCCCGGTAGGACACATGCTGAGCCTGCAGCTTGGTCCGCACAAGCTCCAAGGGGCTGATCACCGTCACGGTGCCCACTACGGATGGTAAGATAGTGGACAGTCAGGCCACAGACGCCAGGCATCAAAACCCAGCTCTTGCCCCAGGGTCTGAGGGTTTAGTATATCTCTCCACCCCCCAGGCTGGCAGAGGCTGGTGCTGGGACCCAGGAGGGACAGAGACGATCAAGGGCCAGGGCTGTGCTCACTGCGGGCGAGGGCACCAGCCACCATGGGTGCACAGAGGTCAGAGGTCAAGGATTGAGTACATAGGAAGGCCTTGAGCTGGTCATAGGCAGTGAAGTAGACAGCAGTAGCTGGTACAGTCATCACCCTAGGAGCATGAAGAGGGACCAGGAAAATCACCGAAGGGCTCCCCAACCTTTCAAACACTCCCTCCCTCACCCAGCCAAGAGGAGTCAAGGGAAGGAAATACCCCAAAGACTGGGGGGGGGTACTCACAAGGTGGCCGGGAGGCCGCTCCACAGGGTCCTAGTGCCCTCATGCCTCACAATCTTCACAAAGGCATCCTGACCAAGCCAGCACCAGCCCAGGGAAAGAAGAAGGCATGAGCAAGTCTGTGACAGACTATCTGATGCAGGGCCTGGCTGGATGCCCTCAGCCTCTGCCCATAGTCCTGAGTCCCTGGTAAGAGCTAGTTAGGCCCTCAGGCTTCCACACATGCAGCTCCCCATCTGGTTCTAGGTGGACTCCTAGTCACCCTTTAAAGCCTCAAGGAGGGGCCGGAGGGTGGTGGCACACGCCTTTAATCCCAGCACTTGGGAGGCAGAGACAAGTGAATCTCTGTGAGTTCAAGGCCAGCCTGGTCTACAAAAGTGAGTTCCAGGAGAGGCTCCAAAAGCTACAGAGAAACCTTGTCTCAAAAAAACAAACAAACAAAAAACAACCCTTAAGGAGGCTAGGGTGGCTCTTCAGTAGCAGAGTGCCAGACCAGCATGTATTAAGATATTATGGTTATTGTTTTGATTATCAGCATCAGGACCAAAAATCCTTCTGAACGAATCCCAGGCTAGCCCTCCCTACACTGAACAGTCTACCACTTTCCTGCTCTGAATTCCTCATACCTGCAGCCTAACCAAACTGAGTCCCTCAGGTACACGGCTGCTTCTTACCAAGGTGCCAGTGAATCGGGTAGGATCCTGAAACCAGGTGGCACAGCGAGTACCATTTGGGCACAGGTACAGCGGCTCCAGGACACCATTGCAGTAGAGGAGACACTTCCCTGGGGATTGCAGAGTGGAGGGCGCTGGAGGAAGGGGGTGGACATTAGGATGGCAGGGCCTGGGACCTTGCTGGGCGATACCACTGGGCCACTATGTGGATACCCCTGTGTAGGACACAGGCTGGCTAATGTGACCTAGAAGTATATGCTAGTCTATGACCATGGGCACCCCAGGTACTCTAGGGACACTGGGACACTTCTTTCGTGGGCCATTCCGGGCTCCTGTGGCTTGGGGCACTCACATTTGGTGTAGGAGAGACTCCAGAATCTGGAAGGTGTCAACTCTGAAACACAAGTCATCCATGGTGATCAGGACTGCCCCCCATACTGAGATCCCATCTCTAGGAGATCCATATTTTGTCAGGCAGCCCCGCTCAATCTGACTCCAGGTTCAGGTACTCACCGCTGGCTACTGAGGGCCTCTGAGACTGAAGGCGGACCTTCACCACATCCAGGGGAGTCACTGGGGAAGGAGGCAGATCTGAAGGCTCCTTCAGCACCTCACTCTCCCTCTTCTTTATCAGACCCAAACTGCCTCCAACCTCTAGCCCACATCAACCCCCACCTGCCCACATCCCATCTCCCTAGGTCTTACTGAAGAGGGAGGTGACCACAGCCCCAGCTCCCGAGGCCACCATTTGTTGAAGGGGGCTAATGCCCCCAGGATCCTGATCATCCATCTTGGAGTTTCAATCCTAAAAAACAAACTGCAGTCAAATAGGGCTTACCCTCTGACAAGAACGGCCTGGGGAGAGGCAAACAAGAGGTAAGAAACGGCCTGGGGAGAGGCAGACATGAGGTAAGGCACGTTGGGATTTCACCAGCAGGGAATTCAGGGCACATATAGGGCTTGCCTCCACAACCTTTGAAATTGTTGTAAACGTCTTCACTTTGTCAAAGGGGAAACTAAGGCTCCAGAGATGCGGTGACCTTCAAGGTTACGTCATTAGTTTGTTAAGAAGCTAGAACAGCCGTTGGCCAATGGCAGAGCCGGCCAAAGCCATTTCCTCAGCCACATGCTTACCATGCACCTCTGGACTTCAGAGGCCAAAAGATCGAAACACCTGAGCCTTGCCCCTCCACCCAACCTCTGGGCGGGCACAGGAGCGCCCTGGGCAGGAGAGGTGGAGTAGAGGTGGAGTTGGGCATCAAGAGAAACGAGTAAACAAATCTGGTGATAGAGAGGAAGGTCCATCTTCCCTCTCGAGATTGCTGGCCCTCCCCCACACGGCCAGCCCCGGCCAGACCGGCCAGGCCGGGAGGCCTGGATGGAGGCCATTCTCTGCCTCCTCTCTCCCTTAAATACAAGCCGCGGGCTCAACCGAGACGGAAGCAGAGACCCGGTAACAAACCCTCTCTCCGAGATTCGACCGCACTCCATACCCAGGCCCAGCCAAAGGGGCGCCTGGCGAGGCCCACCCCTTCCCCCAGCCTCGGCTAGGGTTCCCCGGGGACCCTCGGAGAACCCACTCCAGTTCCGGCCCGCCCACCTGGCTCTGAGCCGGTGCTTGCGCCGCGCCGCGCCAGGGGCCTGGCGGGGCCATAGCGGCTCCGCGGCCGGTGCAGGGTCCGCGCGCACCCGCTCCGCACAGCGGCCGCCGAGGAGAGCGGTGGAGCCGGCCCCGCCCCCAGCAGGGCGAAGCCCCGCCCCGCGGGCCGACTGGCTGCGCGCGCGGAGTGCGGCGGGGCCCGCCCCCTCCCACCCGAGTCCCGCCCTTGCGCCGCGACCCCGTGGGCGGGTCCCCGCGGCCCAGCGCTCCACGCAGCCAGGAGGTCAAGGTCGCCGATGGCACGGAGCGTGCATCTGGCTGCAGAAGCTCTCTGTACCCCGCCCGCGGCCCCGCAGGATTCCCCGCCCGGGGAGTCCGGACCTGCGATCGTTGGGACTTTTCCAGGTCGCGTGGGTATTGCCGCTCCGCGACCTTTAAAAGGCAGCGGCCGCGAGGGTCGGTTCTTCAAGGTCATCAGAGCATGGAGCCGCGATGGCAGACGTTCGCCCACTGAGCTCCCTAGCGCGAGTTGACAGTTTATGGCGAGTGTGTTGGCAGGAATTACCATCCTTTTCATTTGTGGATGATGAAACGAGGTTGCAACCCCAGAACGCTTTATAAGGGGCAAGGCAGCCGTGTTAGCTGAACGTGGGGCCTGAGCAAGTTTACAGGACCGCTTTGGGACTCTGCGCTCCGGGGACTCCCAGTGAGAGCGTGGAACAGGGAAGAAAACTAGCGTTTCGAGACTGGCCTCAAACTGTTAAGGCCTTTAAAGCTCAAAACTTTTTTCTGGGAGACGATCGATGTAACCTTGGCTGGCCTAGAGCTCCCATTGTAGGCCAGGATGGCCTTCACCAAAACTTTTCGTAGTAGGTTGTTGGTGGCATAGGCGCCCCCACTTTAGAGGCTATAAAACACTCAAAGTTAAGAGCCTCCGCCTTCCAGGGTTCTGGGTGGGCTTGCATGCAGCGGTGCTTCCGCACCAGCTCAGCACCTGACACCCCCGCCGCCCGCCTCGCCTCTAAGACTTTCACAGCGGCGCGGTGCTCCGTCTAACGAACGGGAACACGCGGTCTGAGCCTGCACCTTTAAGAAGAAGGGGCGGCGGCTTCACGTCACCACCTTCTCCGCCCCCCAGGCTCCAACTGGTGGCGCACGGCGCTGGAGCCGCCCAGCCAGCCCGGCTAGCACGTGGATTCCAAGTGGCCAACCATAACTTTTCCCTGAGAAAACCTTGGCGGCTTTTCCGTAGCGCGGAACCTCCAGGTTTGGGGGCGGAGTGAGAGCTAGCGGGTAGTTAGGAAAGCAGCCAATGATCAAAAGGCCCCGGTAATGGGTTGGCGGAGAGGCTGAGGCGGGAGGAGCCACCGGTTAAGGGTCGAGCATAGCCTGAGCCCTATAGTAGACCTTGCCTTGCCCCTCCCATTCACTCCTAACGCCACACCTGGTTTAAAAGTGACTCAAAAATCATTTCATAAACTGTCAGTTAAGCTGGGAACTCAGCACCCCCGCTAAAGTCCTTTCAGCCTCAAAGTTAATGGTTTACCAAGCTGCAGAGTGGAGAGATTTATTTTGCTATTCTGTTAAGAAGAAAACCGAAGGCCTTGTGTGTAATTTCCCTCTCTCTGTCTCTGTCTCTGTCTCTCTTTCATTCTTGTGTGTGTGTGTGTGTGTGTAGCGTTGCGCCTTTCTTGGAACTCACTCTGTAGCCTAGGTTGGCCTCAAACTCACAGAGATCAGCCTCTGCCTCCCAAGTGCTGGGATAAAAGGCCTGTGCCACCACCACCCGTCACTCTTGTTTTTTATTTGGGGCATTCTGTTTTGATTTCTGGGGTTTGAAACAGGGTCTTTATGTAGCCCAGGTTAACCCCAAACTCCATGTTTAGGGAAGGATGACCTTGAACTGATCCTCCTGCCTTCCAAATGCCAGGATTACAGGCATGAGTGACGACAGACCAGCAGTAGTTAATTCTTCCCATGCTCCCAAGTTTACAACTAAGAAGAGTCCCCTGAAGTCATTCAAAAGGTCCTGCTCTCCATGTGCTCACTCTGTCCCAGTAACACCACTCACTCACACCTCAAGTTCCTGGCTTGTACTGCCCGAGGCCGTCTGCAGCCTGGAGAGGTTGTGTGTGTGTGGGGGGGGGGGCTCTTGAGGCATCGGATTCTCTTCCATAAGGTTGGCAAGGTGAGACAAGGACCTTAGAAACACCCAAGCCCTGGTTTGACATGCTGGCTTGAACTGCAAGCCCGAAGGCCTGAGGATGCAGTGGCTACTGATCTGCCTGAGTGAGCCCACTGTGGGGCTCTAGTGGGGCCCTGAGGCAGCACATGGCCATCACCCAGGGGGAAAGGCCTGAACACCCTTTGCACTGAGGGGACTGAGAAAAGCAGCCACAGATGGGTTGTAAAAACTGGTGTTGAGTCCTGCCTAGCTAGGAGCCCCGAAAAAGCGCTTGGACCCCTCCAGATTGCATCTGCAAGACCTATGGAGACTTTTTTGTTTTGTTTTGTTTTGTTTTGTTTTTTAAGACAGGGTTTCTCTGTGTAGTTTTGTGCCTTTCCTGGAACTCACTTTGGAGACTAGGCTGGCCTCGAACTCACAGAGATCCTCCTGGCTCTGCCTCCCGAGTGCTGGGATTAAAGGCATGGGCCACCACCATCCAGCCCATGGAGACTTTTATGAATGGAGACAGTCTTGGGAGTCCAGTGTGGAGACCCCAGCAGAACCTCTGTTTAAGGCCAACATTGTCACTGTCTAGAGGGACCTTCCGGAGGCAAAGTGCCAGATCTTCCGGCCAGCCTCTGAATTCTGCCCTGGGGAGGACTACATGTAACATGTGACCAGAGGACTCTAAGAGAAGGAAGGGGTGGCAGAGCCGTAGAGAAATGGAGAAAAGTGGGCCAGCATTGTGTGATGCCTTATGATGTGGAGAATAGCAGACTTGACCATTTATTTATTTCTTTATTTTCGGTGGCTTTTGTTTTGTTTTATTTTTTTTTGTTGTTCTCTTTTTAAAAAATGCATGTATTAATTTATTTTACATCCCGGCTGCAGCCACCCCCCACCTCCCACCCCCCACCAGTCACCCTCTCCCTAGTTTTCTTGGTTTGGTTTTTCAAGACAGAGTTTCTCTGTGTAGCTCTGACTGTTCTGGAACTCGATTTGTAAGACCAAGCTGGCCTTGAACTCACAAAGATCCACCTGCCTCTGCCTCCTGAGTGCTGGGAGTAAAGGCATGCCACATGACTGCCTGGCTATTTTTTTCTTTTTTTATTTTGAGAGAAAGAGGAGGGATCTTACTCTGTAGTCCAGGCTAATCTAGAAGTCACTATGTAGACCAGGCTGGCCTTGAACTCTCAGAGATCCATCTGCTTCTGCCTCCTGAGTACTGAAACTAAAGGTGTACACCACTATGCCCCACCCTCAAGAATGGTTTTGTTTTGAATTTTAAGCACACACCTTTAGTCCCAGCACTTGGGAGGCAGAGGCAGGTGGATCTCTGTGAGTTTGAGGCCAGCCTAGTCCACAAAGTGAGTTTCAGGACAGGCTCCAAACCTACACAGAGAAACCCTGTCTCGAAAAACAAAACAAAACAAAACAAAACAAAACGAAAACAACTAAAAAACTATAGCTCTATGGGCGCTATGGACTTGTTACTCAAAAGACCCTGGGTTCAGTCTTCAGCACTACTAAACAAAGAAGGAAAAAAATGTAATTATCCAGCTTTATCTCTGCTGGCAACAGGCTTTCCTGGCTATCTCCTCTCCTACTTGGCAGCCTGAGTAGCTGTGCTGGGTGTGACTGAATCCTCAGTACTTCATTTGAGAGATCCCAAGTGTGGCCTGCAGAGGCATGGACCCCAGGAGGGTCCTGAAGACCTTCCATAACTAGCCCCCATTCTGGCTTCCAGAGTACCAACTGCTAGAGCGAATTTAGAAGTGTCTGTTTTGCGAGGCCATTTAAGGACATATAATAGTTGTCAATATTCTAACGGCCTAAACCCTGACCCAGCCTGGACTCTTCCAAGAATTCCTTCTAGCCAACTGATATCACAAGAACCAAATGATAGAGTCCGTTTTCTTCATCGATGCCTTGTTTGCAACAGCCCAAAATTATGTTAGAGAACTAAGTGCATGATGTCCTCATGATCAACCTCACACACCACGAAAGGCAGAGATCTGTATCCTAATGTAAAACAATCTCAAAGGAAGATGTTTGGGGCTCAGTAGGAGGGTGCTTGCCTAGCTCACCAGAGGTCCCAGGTTCCATCCCCAGCATCAAAACCAGAAAGTTGAACTGCAGGTTACTGGACACTTGCACTTAGCAGGAACGACACTGCCCCCTAGGGGACACTTTTAAAATATATGAAGCTAGTGAGGCCACTTTGGATAACCAAAAAAAAAAAAGAAAGTTTTAAACTGTCCTGTAGTCTGCAGAACAGTCTGACACAAAATGAAATTTAAACAAACAAACAAAAAAAAAAACCCCACATCTCTAAATTTCCCCCTTTTTAGGCAATCACATGCATGAGAAACTTGTTCATAATTACAGACCTAGATGACAACTTTCTCCAACTTTTTTGGTGTGTGTGATGTATGTGTGTGTGTGTGGAGGCCAGGGGTCAACCAAGGATATCATTCCTCAAGACAGTCTACTTTAGTTTTTGAGATGGGGCATTTCACTAATGTGGAGCTTGACAAAGTAGTCTAGACTAACTATCCAGTGACACCAAGGGCTGCCTGCCTCCATTTCCCACACCCTGAGATAAATGCACGTCATAATGCTCAGCTTTGTACATGGGCCCTGGGCGTCAAACTGGATATCTCATTGCAAAGCAAGTACTTTATCAAATGAGCTATCTCCCCAGCCCTACTCAGATCTTTTTTATTTTTTTTAATGTATATTTTGTCTGCATGGATGTGTGTGCACTACATGTATTCCTGGTGCCCACAAAGGTCAGAAGAGGGCTTCTGATTCTCCTGGGACTGGAGTTACAGACAGTTGTGAGCCATCATGTGGATGCTGGGAATCAAACCCCGGTCCTCTGCAAGAGCAACAAGTGTTTTTCACTACTGATACAACATCCTAGTACCCCCCCATCTTTAATATTTTTCTCTAGTGTTGGAGAGCTGATTCACTGGCTGCTCTTCCAGAGGACCAGGATTTGATTCCTAGCACCCATATTGCAGCTTACAACATCTGTAACTTCAGTCCCAGGAGATCCGACACCCTCTTTTGACCTCCATGGGCAATGCACACCTGTGGTGCAAAGGCAAAACACCCCTACACATAAATAAAATAAATATTTTTAATTTTAATAACAATTTTTGCAAATCATTGCATTTCCCAGGAATAAAATCACTATGGATCCTAAGAAAACCGTGGTTTATCTTTCTCCTTTATATTACAGCTTGAACTTTACCCTGGTTTCTTAAGTGTTGTGTGTAGGAAGACCATAGGACCTACGTATGACTTTCTTGAGTGCCCAGAACTTGCTATCTAGCTGAGGCTGGCCTTGAACTCTGGATCCTCTTCTTCCTCTCTGCCTGAGTTCTGGGATGGTAGGCTTGTGCTACACCATGCCCAGCAGTTCACTGCTGAATGCTGAAGGAGAGCTAAGGAACAGGGGTTACCAAAAGCAGGCTTTGGAGACTGTTGCACACAATCCCCACTGCCTCTGGGAACTGCAAGTCCAGTTTAGAGTGGTGTGTCACCCTGAGATCCTATCATGTGTTTAGCAGTTCCTTCCCCAAGGGCATTCTGCTATCATAAACAAGACCTCTTGAGTAAGGCTGGGGAGGGAGTGTGTAAATGACCCACCAGATCGCCATGGGCCAAGAAACAGGAACAATAACTGTCCCTACCACAGAGGTAAGGCTATTGTGATGGAAATCACAGTGAGTGTTAGCAGGGCATATTTGTTGTTCTGGTTGGTTAGGCTTTGAGGTTTTGGTTTTATCCTTTGCCTAGGCTGGCCTCTGTGTAACTAACTGATTTTGAACTCCTAATTCTCTTGCCTCTACCCCCCAAATGCCAGGATTACAGGTGTGCACCACCACTCCTGATTTATGAGGTGCTGGGGATCGAACCTGGGTTTCCTATATGCTAGGCAAGTACTTTACTAATGGAGCCACAGCCTTAGCTGGTTTTTTGTTTGTTTATAGAGACAGAGCCTTGCTATGTAGACTAGCCTTCACTCCTCCTGTGTCTGCCTCCCACATGCTGGGATTTACAGGCACAACTCATTACATATGGCAAAACCCCACTTTTTACAAACATAAGGTGAGCCTGCACCCTTCCTCACTGGCTGCAGAAAGCCCGGAGGACAGGTTTCTTCTCTAATAAGTCAAGCCTATCTATCTCCTTTCAAGGCTTCACAGTAGCTTGACCTTTGACCTTTCCCTCCTCCCCACCAGTCTGAACCCAGGCCCTTGTGTGTGCAAGTGCTCTGGGCTACAGAATGCCAGTTTCTTCAACTTAAGGATGGGAACACTGACATTCCGGAGACTTGCTTCCTTCTTGGGGTTGCTGAGTCTCAGTGGAGAAAGGTGGCTTGTGACTCGGAAAGGTGCCCCATGTGGGCAGCCCCTGGTCACTTCCCTCCGTCCCTGCAGCCTTCATTTCTCGGCTCTTATCTGGGCTCCTGGTGATGATGTTAACTTCTGGGAAGGGTGGCTTCCTGGCCTGGGCTGCTGCAGCCCATTGAGTCAGAGACAGATCATAAAGGAACCCTTTGATGTCCGAAAGCAAAGAATTATCTCTGTTTTTAATGTGCTATTTTACAAGATTTCTTCACATCCATTATCCCATCTGAACGTCATATGACTGTGTGAAGGGTGTGCCGAGGTTGATGTGTGCCCATTCCAGAGAGGAGGACACCGAGTTCCCAGTAAGTTAAGAGGTGTTGTGTAGTCATTTTCTCTGAGTTGTAACATTCTGGAGGCCCCCCAGGACTCGAGAAGTTCTAAAGTGAGGTTACTTAAGCCTCAGGAAGCCCCTGAAACTTACCGGATTCACAAATCTCCCCGCTCCCTAAAATTATATAAGCAGTCAGGGCTGCTGTGAAGGGGAGGGGAAAAGGAGGGAAGGGGAGGGAGGGGAAAGGAGGGGAAGGGAGAGATGCTGACCTGTTGTGCCTTTGGTCGAGGGTTCCAGCTTTGTGAGTAATCACCCATGCTTGGGCAGGCTTTCGGTGATGCCACTGAGTCACTGTGCTCCTGCCAGTAACGCCAGCGAACTCATTGGTTTGCCGGGCTGCGCTTTGGTGGTGTGAATTTGACTTGTCATGAGCTGCCTATCCAGGGCGCAGAGACGTCTCTCTGGAGTAATGTGATACAAATGATGCCTGGGCAGTGTTGGCAGAAACCAAAGACGAGTTTGAGAGGGGTGGTTGCATGGCCCCTGCAACAGGTACAGACAAACAGCCGAAGCTCCCCAGGGGAAACCCCAATATGGCCTCCTCTCCCTGTGTGCTCTGCCATGGAGCACCTCCACGTGCTGGAGTGGTGGTCACACGCACCCTGTGGTGGACAATAGGACACACAACCACTGCTGAGCTGAGAATGAAATGTCTGTGGGGGGACTCCAAGGATAGCCATCATTCTTTACTTGGTGTGGAGCGGCCTCCTTAATGAGTAGGGTCCACCTCATGAAAACAGGGATGTCCCCCAAATAGCTGATGGAGTAAAGAATGTGTTACAGCCCCTAAGAGTAACACATACAAGAGGAGACAGTAAGCAGGCTGTGACGGTAGTTACATGGCCCCTGCTGTTGGCCAAAGACATTCAAGTGAGGCTCAGATGTCTCCCCAGAAGGGAGGAGTTACCACGGAAAGAAGGCAGGCAGTCGTTAACCTCCACATCAGCTGCCAATGTGGAAAATAAAATAAAAAGTGATGATGGTGATATTAAGGTGTTGGCTTACTGCTTACAGCCAGGGGACTAAAGTGAACACTGCTTAGATAGATGTTAAGGAGCCTTACTTACTTGGATCCAAAGAGTTAGAACTTGTGGGAAGAGTCAGATGATGAGGAAGAAAGAGAGAAGGGTAAAGGTGCAAGAGATCCTGTTTGACCTGCAACATACAGAAAGCAAAGTCCTAGCTCAGCATGCAGACTGAGGCTAGAGAACATTCAAAGTGGCTTGATGCAAGAGACCACGGGAGCCCAGAGTGTTCTGTCTCTCCGTTGCCTCCCTCCTCTCGGATGACCTTAGTTTGCGTCAAGTTGACATAAAACTGGCCAGCACTTGGAGGCAGATGGGCTTAATCTGAGTGCCTTGGGAATGGGGAAACTATTTATCCCCCTTGAGACAAAGACTGCATAATCTGAGAAAAATCAGTCCTGACAGACTGGCTCATAGGAGCCATTTGGCCTTGCTTATGGCCTGCTGAGGTTCCTATAAATATCAGGCCCTGGGGAAATGGCAAAGAAAGGAGATGTTATTAAGAGAATTAGGACTGAGAGAGGAGATGCTTGGTGCTCAGGTCCCTGGGCCTGACCGCTCTGTGTTTACAGGAGACTTTTTAAAAACTGGTTGATAAAAGCGAACTGTGGTGGCACACGCCTTTAATCCCAGTACTCGGGAGGCAGAGGCAGGCGGATCACTGAGTTCAAAGCCAGCTTGATCTACAGAACAAGTTCCAAGACAGCCAAGGCTACACAGAGAGAGAAACCCTGTCTCAAAAAAACACAGAACAAAAACAAACAAACAAAAAACTGGTTGATTTGGGCTGGAGAGATGGCTCAGTGGTTAGGAGCATTTCTGCTCTTGCATTTGGTTCCCAGCACCCACATGGCGGCTCACAGCTATCTCCAGTTCTAGGGTATCTGATGCCCATATCTCATCTCTGTGGGCACTGGACATGCAATTGGCGTATAGACACAGGCAAAACATACTCATTTTAAAAAATGTTTTTTGACTGACTGATTCAGCCAGGACCTTAAAATGGTACTATAACCCCCATTCGAGAATGTGATCTTTGAAGGAAGAACTCTGGCAAGCCTGTACAATGCAGGCCAATATGGAAACTAGATTTGTGAAATGGGGGTAGGAGAATGACAAGACAGAGAAAGGGGTCTGATGGGCTACTCAAAGTCGGATGTGGCAAGAGTTCTATGTAGTTGGAGTTACTTTAAAAAAAAATTCCACTGGGCTGGAAAGATAGCTCAGAGGTTAAGAGGACTGACTGCTCTTCCAGAGGTCCTGAGTTCAATTCCCAGCAACCACATGGTGGCTCACAACCATCTGTAATGAGATCTGGCGCCCTCTTCTGTATACATAATTAATGAATAAATCTTTAAAAACAAAACAAGCCGGGCGGTGGTGGCAGCGCACGCCTGTAATCCCAGCACTTGGGAGGCAGAGGCAGTCCAGGACAGGCTCCAAAGCTACACAGGGAAACCCTGTCTCGAAAAAACAAAAACAAAAACAAACAAACAAAAATTCCACCACCACCTCCCCCAGAGCTGAGGACCGAACCCAGGGCCTTGTGCTTGCTGGGCAAGCCCTCTACCACTGAGCTAAATCTCCAACCCTACTTAAGAAAATTAACAAGCTCCGTGGTGGTACAAAGACACATGCCTTTAATCCTGGCACTTGGGAGGCAGAAGCAGGTGCATCTCTGAGTACAAGGCTAGCCTGGTCTACATAGAAAGCACCAGAACAGCCAGAACTACATAATGAGACGATGTCTGTCTCAAAACAAATCAGTAGAAAGCCAAGTGCTATGGTAGGGAGCTTCTGGAAGACTTTAAAAACCTAATCAACAGTTCATAAAAGATATTAAGTCTGTTCTGGGGGTGGAAAATATTTTCCCTACAGTATGTGATGTACGGTACCTTGGCTGGTGGGGTGGCGGGTACGGGGTGCAGGGTGCAGGGTGCAGTGAGGCAGAGATTTTTAGTCCAGGCTAGGCCCCTTTCAGCAGTCTGGTATGGCTAAAAGGAAGGCAAGGGCTACAGTGTTAGCTGGGAGCTTGTCTGAAAAAGGCAGCTGGCTCCAGCAGCAGCCATGACAGGTCACAGTGAAGACTTTGGGCCTGAGCCAGACTAATTGGGCAATCTGGCCCTGCTGACATTATCAGTAGCCCGGCAGCAACAGCAGTACCCCAGGATGAGGAGGCAGGACGAGCCAAGGGGAAATGTCCATAGATTCTGAAGGTAGTGTCACCCATCCAAGCCACTGTACCCAATGTTACTCTTTCACTGAAAACATTAATACAAGTGATAAAATCTTTTCATACTGTACAGGACTTCCTTAACATTTCTCTGGTAGTATCCTCTTAACCACTCAAGACCAACTGGTACATACCTGAAGCCAATGATGGTGGGCATTGAGAGACCCTACCCACCCCTCCACAAAAAGGATTTTTGTTACATAACCATAAGTCTTGAGCTTATTAAAGATTTCTATACATATTTCATCTTTTTTATTTTATTTTATTGAGATAGGATTTCTCTGTGAGGCCCCAGCTGTCCTGGAACTCACTCTGTAGCCTGCCTCTGCCTCCCGAGTGCTGGGATTAAAGGCGTGCGCCGCCGCCGCCACCACCACCCGGCTCTATATACATATTTTTAAAAAAGAGTAAAAACAACAACAAAATGTTTAAAAAGTATATTCTTCATGAGGAAAGATACCACTACCAAAATTGTAAGGTTATTCAATGAAAATCCCACTTCCAGAAGTGGTCTGCAGCCCTATGTACAGTTGCCCAGGGAGGTCCCAGGAGCCCTGAAATGATAAGGCCAGTGCCACTGCTGTTGGCTACCTATCAGAACTCGATGCAGGGAGCCTATTGCTAAAAACAATACATGCATTGGTTACAATACCTTACAATACCTAAAGAGGTCAGCCTGAGAATGAACTAGAAACTCCTTTCCTGCTGGCTTTCTTTCTTAATGTTGGAAGGTGCTTGCAGGCAGCTAGGCAGACATGTTGTCCACAGTCCTGTTTGGCTGTGGCCCTTGCATACAACATGATCAAAATGTCAAGGACTGTGTGTGTAGTAAGCTTTGTTGTAGGCCACCAGCTCCCAAATAATGACACGGAGACTTGTTGGTAATTATGAAAGTTCAGCCTGTAGCATGGATTCTAACTGGTCTTAATAATAAAAAAAAAAACCTGGAGCCAGATACCGGGGTAAATGCTGAAAGATCAGAGCAGTAAAGGAGCCAGCCACAGTCACCTCTTACCTCCACAACTTGTCAGATTGAAAAAAGGTGAGCTCCTGTCTCCTCCCGCCTTATATTCCTCTCTCTGCCCAGCCACATCACTTCCTGTCTGCACCTCCCAAGTGCTGGGATCAAAGGTGTGTGCCTCCACTGCCTGGCCTCTATGGCTAACTAGTGCCCAGCTCTGCACTCTGATCTCCAGGCCAGCTTTCTTAGAGCACAAACAAAGCATCAGCACACCAGCCTTAGCTTAGGCTCGTCCCACTAGCTCTTACCTCACATTAACCCATTTTCTTTAACCTACGTTCTGTCGTTCTGTCGTGTGGCTTGTGACTTCATCTCTCCATACCATACTGCTCATGCTGCTTCTTCCACATCTGGCTGACATCACACTTTCTTCTTTCCGGACTTCTCTCTCTACCTGGAAGTCCCACCTACACCTCCTGCGTAGCCATTGGCTGTTTAGATTTTTATGACGTCAATCACAGCGATACATTTTTACACAGTGTACAAATGTCCCACAGCGGGTGTGGCTGCAGCTGCAATGGTGGCACTGAGTGTTTTGGTTGCAACCAACATCATTCCTGACTGGATTTAAGGCCTGCTTCACAGGAAGAAATCCATGTCTGGTAGTGTCAGTCAGGACAAAACCTGGGTCTGGGGGGCCATAGGCTCCGGTGGGAAAAGAACTGCTATTATTTTGTTAAATGGACGTGACGTGCCCGCCAAACTACCTTCTAAATGTTTGAGCTTGCGCCCTGAAGATCATTGTTGCCGCCAGCCTCAATCAGAGGAAAATTTCTTTCTCTATTCTTTGAAATTACATGTAGTATGTGTGTGTGTGTGTGTGTGTGTGTGTGTGTGTGTGTGTGTGTGTGAACACTTTCAAGAGTTAGTTCTCCTTCCACTGTGTAGGTCCTGGGGATGAAACTCAGGTCATCAGGCTTAGTAGTAAGGACATTTACCCACTGAGCTAGCTCACTGTCCTCTCGGAAACTTTTTTGTTTTTATATGAAGTACACCCCAGAGATTTGTAACTACTGGTGAAGTTCCTGAAGAAAAGGGTCTGTTTCTCAGGGGTTGGGGATTTAGCTCAGTGGTACAGTGTTTGCCTAGCAAGTGCACGGCCCTGGGTTTGGTTCTCAGCTCTGGAAAAAAAAAAAAAGAAAGGGACAAAATAACAGGGGTCTGTTACTGCAGCATAGTGGCCCAATGCTCAGGCTCCCTCAGAGATTCAGAGAACATTATGGCAAATGGAACAGAAAGAATGTAAGAACTAGAGGAAGGGGCAGAGTGTTGTAGAAGAGATAGAAATTTTCTCTGAGTGAAAACAGTCCATCCTGTAGGAAGACTCCTTAAGACTCAGGAAGAGCCAGGCAGTGGTGGCGCATGCCTTTAATTCCAGCACTTGGGAAGCAGAGGCAGGGGGATCTCTGTGAGTTCGAGGACAGCCTCCAAAGCTACAGAGAAACCCTTCTCGAAAAACCAAAAAAAAAAAAAAAAAGAAAGAAAAACAAGAAAGAAAGAAAGGAGGGAGGGAAGGAGAGAGGGAGGGAGGAAAGAAAGAAGGAAGGAAGGAAGGAAGACTCAGGAAGGAAACAACTCACAAGTCTCAGGAAGTCCTTGAAACTTATCAGATTCATATAGTGCCTCCTTTCCCAAAATTATCTAAGTAGTAGGGGCTTCTGAGGAAAGGAGACTGTCCTATGTGTAAAGTTGCTTGTAAGTTGTGATCAGAACTCCAGTGTTCCAATTTTCATGAGTTATCCTCTGTGCTGGGGCAGGCTTTCAGTGCTATGACTATCTTTTAGTCATTCATGCTCCTGTAAACAATCTCTAGCCATACTCCTGTAAGAAATCCCAAGAAACTAGTTGGTTCACCTGTTTGGACTTTGGTGGCACTGTAACTTTGTTATGTTGTTGATTCACTGTCATTGCTGAGCAAATATTTGTTCATGACTCCCTAGGAACATGAGTGTCACACAAGCGGCCTCTCCAAGCTCTCTCCTCAGAGGGCTAGGCCCCAACTCCTGGATAACCTACCTAGAAAATGGCTGTGGAGCTCAGGAGCATTGGAGGGGGAGTGGGGACCCAGGCAACAAGTGGAAGGCCCGTCAATTAGTGTTGAGCCAAAGCTCTGGGATCTGAGCATTTGTACTCAGGGGCTGACACCGCCTCCCAGCTAGATGACTTGGGACCAAAGCCTGAGCATCTCATTCACCTGGGGCATGGCACTCTTGTTTTCCAGCCTTATAGAAGGACTCTGTGAGGTGGCACAGTAGAGACGTTCACAGCACATCCCAGATTCCCATTTCCCTCTGCCTCCTTCCAGCCAGTCTCAGCCTCAGCCCCACAGTCAGGAAGACCTTAGCATCCACAGTCCAGGATGCTCTCACTACAGCGGGGCTCCATGCCTGGAGTCCACAGCAATTCAGACACTACCTGGGGGCCCAGCTTCCCTCAGCAGTCTTCACACTCAGAGGAGAGACCGGGGTAGGGAAAGTGTTCCACACACCCACAGGATTCATGACACAGGTGGGACCCTCCATCAACACCCAGGTCACTGACCTGGTGACCGTCACATTCTAGAGAAGAGTCACTGTCTTTAGACATGCCCCTGGAGACTGCATCGAGAGGAGCTGAACTCCTGCGTTTTGCTTGGTCAAAGTTTTGGCTTTTCCCCCCACTAACTTGAGTGGAATTGGATTTTATTTTATTTTATTATTATTTTTTAACAAATACATTCTTTTCTTAAATTTTAATTTAACTTTGTTTTATGTGAATTGGTATGAGGGTGTCAGATCCCCTGGAACTGGGTTACAGACAGTTATGAGCTGCCATGTGGGTGCTGGGAATTGAACCACGGTCCTCTAGAAGAGCAGCCAGTGCTCTAAACAGCTGAGCCTTCTCTCCAGCCTGGGAATCAGGTTTTTTGTTTTGTTTTGTTTTTGTTTTTCTGAGACAGGGTTTCTCTGTAGCTTTGGAGCCCATCCTGGACTAGCTCTGTAGACCAGGCTGGCCTCGAACTCACAGAGATCCACCTGCCTCTGCCTCTGCCTCCTGAGTGCTGAGATTACAGACATGCACCACCACCGCCCGGCTCAGGAATCAGATTTTATATCACTAAGTTTATAGCACTTATTCAGAAAATGAATCCCACTGACCTAAATAATTTGCTTATGAAAATTCTTGCAACCAAAGGTGTGATGGAGAAGGAGGTGACAGTTTATTGAGAAGTTACTACTTGGGTTTGTTGGCATGTTCAGACCTCCTGAACACACCCTATAAGCATTCAGATAAGCCCAAGTCACCTAGCTGGTGGTGAGAAGCAGAGATGAGACTAGAGTTCATCAGGCAGGAGAGAGCTCTGGCCCATCTCCAGGATTTATAGAAAGCACTGAGCCTCGTCCTTTGACCCGGGCCTGTTGGAATGGAAGAACAAGAGTACAGCTTTGGGTGCCACTAGAGTGTCAACACATGCCAGCAGGCACCCAGCGCTCAGCCACTGTGGGCACAGTCTTGGGTAAAGAGTAAACATCACCTGCCACTCTCACTATCTAAGATGACAGCTTATGCTGGAACAGGAGCATTGATCTCCTCACCCTGTTTAGTGCCTACATCCCCAAAACCCTTTTGTGGCAGTGTCTATCTAGCCTGATCGCTAAGCTGCTCCAGCCTGGGGTACCACTCCAGTTCTGATAACCCTTTCTTCCTAAAGAGGGACACTCTATCTGTAGCAGGACTTAAGGCCGGAGGTCTTGGGAAGAACACACCCTCTCTGTCCTGGCTTGCTCTGTCTGTTAGTCCTGTGGAGCGCTGGGTCAGGTTGGCCTTGGAGCTGATATGTCACCCCACAAGAGGGTCCTGTGTTGAAGGCTTGGTCCCTGGTTGGGGGTGCTCTTGAGAGTACTAACTTCCATAAGACTTAATCCACTGATAAGATCATAGCTGAATGGACTATTAGCAGGTAGGGCCTTTTTGAAGGGTGTATCTTATCCTCATGCATGCAGTCTTGGTCCCCACTTTCTGTATGAAGGGAGCAGCTCTGCCACACAAAGCCTCCTGCCAAGAGATTAGCCTCCTCCGAGTCCCAAAACAATGAAGCCAGCCAACCTTGAATTCTGAAACCTTTGAAACTGAGCCAAAAGAAATTCTTCCATTCTTCCGTTTGTTTGTTTTTTTTCTGTTTTCTTTCTTTCTTTCTTTCTTTCTTTTTTTTTTTTACATTTTATCTTGCATGTGTGTGGTGTATTGTGTGCATAGAAGCATGCAAGTGCCATGGTGTGCATATGAAGGTCACAGGAGAACTTATGAGAGTCAGTTCTCTCCCTCCATCATATCGGCCCCAGGGATTGAACTCAGGTTATCAGGCTTGATGCAAAACAAATGCACCTTCAGCCCTTAAGTCATCTTCCTGCCCAGGTTTGTTTTTGTTGTTTTGAATCTATCTCAAGCATTTTATCACAGTGACTAACAGGGGGGCTTCTGGAGATCCGCTCAAATCCCAGTCCCATCTCTTTTTGTTATTATTGATGTTTGTTTGTTTTTCTGGTTTTTCAAGACAGGGTTTTCTCTATGTAGCCTTGGCTGTCCTAGAACTCGCTCTGTAGAACAGGCCGACCTCAAACTCAGAGACCCTTCTTGCTTCTGCCTCCTGAGTGCTGGGACCAAAGGTGTGCGCCACCACACCCCCAATCCATCTTTTTTTTTTTTTTTTAACTTTATGTGTATGGGTGGTTTTTGTTGTTGTTTTTCTACATATATGTCATGCAAGTGTGTGCCTGGTGCCCATGGGAACCAGAGAGGGCATTACATTCAGTGGAATTAGAGTTACAAATAGTTGTGAGCTGCCATGTAGCTGCTGGGAACAGAACTCTGGTCCTCTGAAGAGCAGCCAGTGCTCTTAACCACTGAGCCATCTCTCTAGCCTCCTAGTCCCACCTTGGAAGCATTAATGCTGCCCCCAAGCATGTGCAGCTGCTCTGTTCACATTTGACCTGTGTGATGAGGAAGGGACCCAGGAATTCACACTGCATCTTAAGGGCCAGGGTTTGAGACAAGGTCTTGCTATGTACCTCAGGTTGGCTTTGGAGCTCATGTTGGCACTGAACTTGAAGCAATTCTTCTGTCTCAGCCTTCTGCATGCTGGAATTGCAGGCGCTCACCAGCGCACATAGCTACTGCATTTTAAATCAGAGGAACTAGAGGCCGAGAGGAACCTGGGCTGGGAAGTCGTGACAGGCTACTTCATTTTCTAGGTACAGGGCTAATGAAAACACAGGATCCCTTTGTTCGAAAAGTATGAAGAATTTAAGCCAGGCAATGGTGGTGCAGAGGCAGTCGGATCTCTGAGTTTGAGGTCAGCCTAGTCTACCAAATGACAGGTAGGACTACACAGAGAAACCCTGTCTTGGAAAAATAAATAAGTAGATGATTGATAGATAGATAGATAGATAGATAGATAGATAGATAGATATAAAGATAGCTGTATTAAGAACTTCATGGGTGGGCTGGAGAGATGGCTCAGAGGTTAAGATCATTGGCTGCTCTTCCAGAGGTCCTGAGTTCAATTCTCAGCAGCCACATAGTGGCTCACAACCATCTATAATTCGATCTGGTGCCCTCTTCTGGCATGTAGGTAGAATACTGTATACATAATAAATACATCTTTAAAAACAGAACTTCCTGGGCAGGATGTAGCTTGGGACAGAGTGCTGTCCAGTGTGCATGAATGACGTATGACTTCCATCAGAACTTGGGAGGCCAGTCTGGTCTCCATAGTGAGCTCCAGGACAGATAGGGCTGCATAGTAAGACTCTGACCCCCCTCTTTCCCCCTGCCCCAAAAAAGATGTCTATAGGAGAAAATCAACCAAACTCACAGCCTTCTCATCCCAGGCTCTGGTCATTTCCTGTGCAGGTGGCCCCGCCTCAACCCAGAACTTGGAATGGATACTATACATCTCCTGAGCTCACCAGGCCTTGGCCTGAGCCTCTCTGAGGCTCCATTTCCTCCTCTGTGACGTCTGGAGAGCCCTGGGCACCGGTCTTCTTTCCAGGATGACTTTTCCAGAATCTTAGTCTCCTTTGCCCATCACCACCCTGACTATGGAAGACAGGTGACCGAATGAGTCAGCTCCTACAGGGCGTGCACCCCCCCACACACACACACACATCAAGTTAGTCCTTTGGGCTGTGACTCATCCCACCCTGTGTGTCCTGGGACCACAGCTGGAAGGTGGCTGTTCGGGCGACCCACAAGGAGGGCAGTCGACTGCTTGTGACGGGCTGACTCAGGCAAGATGGGGGATGGGAAGTTGCTTTTGTGCTCTCCAGCCTTGGTCTTCCATGGCGAAGCAGGCAGAGCAAATGAAAACACAAAACCACCAGTGACATTTCAGTTTTCGGTTGCACAGTGAATAATTTCAAGTGTGTCTCAAATGCTGCATGGGACATGCTTTGTTATTGTCATTATTTTTATTTTTGTGCATGAGACAGACCTACACTAAAGGAAATTCACCTTTAGAGTCTGGGGTGGTGGCTGGCGCACGCCTTTGATCCCGGCACTCAGAAGGCAGAGGCAGGTGGATCTCTGTGAGTTTGGGGCCAGTTTGGACTCCAGAGCAAGTTCTGGGCCAGTTAAGGCTACACAGTGAGACCCTGTGTATACAAACAAATAAACCTGGAATTCAATTAACTGGGCATTCCGTATTTTATCTGGCATGTCAAGGTCCTGCGGATTGGAGGCGCTCCCATGCTGGTATAGTCATGGCCCTTCCGAACACAGCAGTCACTGAGATTTCGGGAAAACCCTGAAGGGACTTTTGAAAAACCAGGGACAGGCTGGGGGGAAGGGGAGGGTCACAGGCGGGAGAGCCCCACATCCCTTACCCAACCAAGCGGCTCTGGGCTGGCCCGCAGAAAGCAGGGCAGTGTGAGGTGTGGCTTTACTGGGGACATCTACACTTCCGTCACAACACAGCACGGCCTGTCACTTGCTCAGCCTCACTTCAGCATAGGTCTGGCACTGGACATCAGGCTGGAAACTTACAGGATGTGTTAATACTGACAGAATCAGGACCTTGTACGCACTTGATACGGAAACACCCAGTCTCATGTATAAATTATGACCAGGAAAGGGAAAGACAAAAAAAAAAAAAAAAAAAGCAGAAAAGAAAGATTAAGCAATAGATTTCAGATGATGTAACAGCACAAAACACAAGTAACAGGCTGGGAGGGAATGTCTGCAAACTATGTAATATCCAGTATATATAAGCACATTCATAGTATAGTACAACAGAAAATGTAGGAAACAGATTTAGGCCAGTGATTTCTGGGTACACTAGATTGCAAGTGGAGCTCACCCAACAGTGAAAGGCCTGAATCATTCAAAAAGATGGCCTGGCCGGGCGGTGGTGGCACACACCTTTAATCCCAGCACTTGGGAGGCTGAGGCAAGCAGCTCTCTGTGAGTTCGAGGCCAGCCTGCTCTACAGAGAGAGTTCCAGGACAGCTAGGGCTACACAGAGAAGCCCTGTCTCTGAAAAACAAAAACAAAAAGATGGCCTGGACTTGATTTTACCATCTGCTTTCCTGCATCTTGAACTTCCCAGACTCTACTCTAAAGACTGAAGACAGGGACTGGAGATGAGGCTCCGAGATAGAGCACTTACCTGGTATTCCCCCATCACTCACTCCAAAAACATAAAACTCAAAGGCTAAGAAGATGGCTCAGTGGGTCAAGTCCTCGCCCTGTAAGTGTGAGCCCCTAAGGTGTAGCTGTGCACATCGGAAGCAGTGAAGCCGGAGGAGTCCCAGCAGCCCATCTGGCTGCAATGACTGCCTACTGGTTCTGTGGGTGACATCTCAAAAGATTAGGTAGAGCTAAACATAGTGCCACGTGCCTTTAATCCTAACTCTTGTGAGGAGCAGGCGGTGGATGGATCTATGTGAATTAAAGGCCAGACTGGGCTAATTAAGTAAATTCAAGGCTAGCTAGGACTACACAGTGAGACCCTATCTTTTTATTTTATTTATTTATTTGATATTTATTTATTTATTTAGGTTTTTCAAGACAGGGTTTCTCTGTGTAGCTTTGCGCCTTTCCTGGAACTCACTTGGTAGCCCAGGCTGGCCTCGAACTCACAGAGGTCCACCTGCCTCTGCCTCCCGAGTGCTGGGATTAAAGGCGTGTGCCACCACCGCCCAGCTGAGACCCTATCTTAAAAAAAAAGAGTTGATGAGGATGGGGAGAATGAGAATCTTCTCAAAATTTCACCATGTAAGAGGAATGCAAACACGATACACACAAAAAAAAATGAATATTCACTGGGTGATGGTGGCACACGCCTTTAATCCCAGCACTTGGGAGGCAGAGGCAGGAGGATCTCTGTAAATTCGAGGCCAGCCTGGTCTACAGAGGGAGATCCAGGACAGGCCCCAAAACTACGCAGCGAAACCTTGTCTCAAAAAACAAACAAACAAAAAGGTAGCCCCAGAATATAATTTTCCTTTTCCCACTTTCTTATGAGGCAGTCCTGGGCCTGGGATGCAGCTCAGTTGATAGTGTTTGCCTAGCATGCACAAGGCCCTGGGTTTGATCCCAGCACCACTGAAACTAAGCATGGCTGCCTTGGAAGCAGTCCCAGCTCTTGGAAGGTAGGGGAGAGAAATGAGATGGTTCTGGATCATCCTCAGCTACATATCAAGTTGGAGGCTAGTCTGGAACACAGGAGACCCTGACTCAGAGCTGCAATGTTGCTGGGACTGGCTTCCAAGCCCTGGTTAAGCAACTCCCCTGCCTGAGCGTGGGTATGTCTCACTATATGTAAGCTATAGTCTGGTGATACAAGAAGGGACGCCTATACGAATTACCCTAGATTCTCCACATTGGTCTCCACTTTCGGGGACTCCTGTAGCTCTAGCCCAAGAAGTCCGCCACAGAATCCCACGACTCTTCTGCTCTGCTCTATGCAAGACTCACCGTCCTGAATTTATTTGTATGGCTGTCCCCATGCCCTTGAGTGGCCTCCCAGTCAAGCTCTTTGCTCCACATAGAGGACCTGTCTTTCACACACACACTGCCTTTCCTCGGGCCTGTCCTCTTCCAGGTCAGACGCCGCTTCAGGCGTCTCTGGCTGGCCCAGGCCCTTTAGCACTCAGCAGCCTGGCTCTGGTTTGTGGCTAGTCTGTTCTACTGTTAAAATCTATTTACCCACCATGGCAATTCCTAGAAGGTGGGAGCAGCTGAAACTAGGTAGCCTCTTCCCCCTGACAGTCACCAGCCTGTTCCACCAGCCCACGCCACATACTTAGCCCAATGCCCTTACCTTGAATGTGGCTTTCAACCCTTGCTAGAGGTGGGGTACTTCCTACCTAGTCTCCTAGCCTCTTCCTAAGTCCCTGGGGCCCGCCTAACCAGCCTCTTAAAATTCTTTCAGATTCAGCTCTATGTGGCGCTATCTCTTGGATAGTTCAAACGTGGATCTACATCTCTTCTTCCCCCACCTTGAGCCAATCGCCTGCCTCCTCCCTACACACATCTATAGCGCCTGGTACTCGCCCTTGAACGTGTATTAGATTTAGTGTAAGCTAGTCTCTCAACCAAACGCAGGGACTGTTTATCTTCACCCTCATAACCATCTTTTAGCTTGTGCCGAGTCCCGGCTGCCTAGCGTGAAAAGACAGTGAATGTGCAACTGTCCCGATCCAGAAGCGGACGCTATTCTGTAAACGACCTTGAACACGCGCCCTGGAGGCAGCCCTCTTAACTGTCGGTGGCCTTAGGCACGTGAAGCTCCATCTCCAGAACACCCCGCCAGGCGCCGCCAGGACCCGGGGGGTGGAGGTGGGAAGCAACCGGACCAGCCAGCGCTACTCTGGGGGAGGCGGGCTCTAGTGTCATATGATTGTCTAGTCACATGATCCCTAGAAATGGGGTGTGGGGAGAGAGAGGAAAGGGAGGAGGACTGAGAATTGAGTAGAAAAGAAACACAGCATTCCTGGAGAGTCCCGCCTCTATGTAGACAAGTAACCAATGGAAGCCCCGGATCCCCGACCCTCGGCTAATGGAAACTGAGGTGGGCGGGCCATCGCGCGGCCAAACCCTAGTCCAGGAGCTGACCGCCAGATGCCTCCCAGGGAGCGCGGACCCCGAAGCAGGTAGGAGGACCCGTTGCAGACATCGCCCCGGCTACTGTCCAGAGGCCTGGCCAGGCTGCTATACAATTGAGTCTCCCCTGGCGTCTCAGCTCAGAGACAAGAGAAGACCTGCCTCTTGAAAATCTCCTAGGGTTTTCTGATGCACTAACGAGGGTTTCTTTCTTTCTTTTCCATTTGGGAGGGGTGGGAGCAGTTGTAGACACCCCCAATGAAAGGCTCCCCTTGCCCAGCATGTCAGAAGGCCGAAGGCCTTTCTCCAGAGCAGGAACCACCCCTCTTGGGCCAGCTTTACTCTGTCTGTGCCTCCCACCTCTGTCTCCGGATCCCGGCTCTTTCTCCTGCTGGTGCGGCGAGTGGTCTCCGCGGTGGCCTGTGGTGGGTGGGGATCTCCCGCCCTTGGTCCCAGAGCTCAGAGGGATTGGGAGCAGGACTTGGGCGTGGTGGCCGAATCCCTGGCTTGTGTCTACCGTACTTCCTTTCTGGAGGGTGAGAGAGCTAACTTCCGCCTCTCCCTGCCACTTTTCCCTGCTCCGCAGCTCGATTGGCCCACCTTTTGGGAAATTCATCTCCCCTTGACACTCGGAGTTGGGGGGTGCCACCTAGTGGAAGATTTCGAAGATAGGGCCTTGAAAGGCTCCTGTCCTTTGGTTAGTGGTGTAGAGGTGGCCAGGGGGTCACCACCCCCAAATCCTAATGAGGAGAATTAGGACTCCCCTACCCCATTCTAATCTGGCCAGGCGACGACCTCTGGGATATTCTTTGAGTTAGGGGAGAGGGATTTGAAAACTAGAGAAGGAAATGGGGGGGAAGGGGGCTGCGGCGAACAGATCTATGTAGCCCAGGCTGGCCTCACTTTCACCCTGTAGCCCAAGTTGGTCCGGAACTTGCAATCTGCCCACCTCAGCCTCTCAAGACAGCCTAATGTGCCTGGCGGAAGCTTTGAGGTCTGGGCGGTAGGGATTTCTCACCTTCTATGGCCACCAGTGTTCACACAGAGATTGATGAACTGAGACACAGGGAACAGTTTCTGAGGCCCTCAGCAATCAATCACTGTCACTTCCAGGACTAGTACAAGTGCAAATTCTACACGGTTCCTATACCCACCCTATTTTTTTCTTTTCTTTCTTTCTTTTTTTTTTTTTTTTTGAGACAGGATCCCTCTGTGTAGCCCTGGCTGTCCTGGAACTCACTCTGTAGCCCAGGCTGGCCTTGAACTCACAGAGACTCGCCTGCCTCCGCCTCCTGAGTGCTGGGATTAAAGGCGTGTGTCACCCCCTCCCCCCTGTACCCAGCCTATTTCTATCCTGCATAGGTCACCTGTCTGGGACATAGATACTCTGCCCCTTCCCTCTGTTTATACCTCTGGCCACTGAAACTTAGTGTCCATTCCCTGGCAATGTCCAGGGATGTCAGTTGACATATAGACGCAGGTCCAGTATCCTCAGTCTGTTTTCTCTGACTTGATACTTGGGCATGGATCTGGAAAGTGAAAGTAATATTATGATTACTGCTTTGCACAGACAGTTGTTGCAGAGAAACACAGCAGGGGAAGAGAGCGGCTCCCCAGAGGGTCTTTGAATATTGCTGGTTTTGCTGTCTGAGGCAGGGTAGCCTTACTCTGGGTTGGAGGTAGGCTAGCTGAGCTGGGAAAAGGCTTATTAGGGAAGTGAGAGGCTCAGTTCCTCCTGCTGAGGCACAGGGGCACTTGCAGCTGAGTTTCGATTTCTGAGTAGGAAGAGATAGGTGGGATGTTGGAGGAGTCTAAAGGGGCCCTGGTGATGGCCCCTTTTGGGGGGAGAGGCTATTAATGCTGGGGAGGGGTCATTATGAAGCTAGCTTTGAGGCTAACCCAGCCTCTGTGTGCCCTTCCCCTGGGAGGGGAGGAGACAGTTGTGGGCAGGCAGTGGCTGGCCTGTGGGACGGCAGCCCAGACACCTCTGGCCACTGTACTTCCGTTTGCACAACTTTCTCACTCCCTTGGTTTCCCATATGATCATGTGACAACTGTTTCCCCAAAGGCCTTTGGAAGGCACATGTGGGAGTTCGCACTAGGCAGGAAGGTGAGGCTGGCTGTCCTCCTGTGGCCACGGAAGTCTCCTGTGCCTCCCAGTTAGCTGATAGTCTCAGATCAAAGCCACATGCCTTCCTGACCGGCACAACTCCGCTCCTCTCCACTCACCCATAGTGTCAGGTGATAGGCCGTGTGTGAGGACATGAATCAACACTTGTGTTCATGCCAGCATTCATGCTCACAGTGTGTGCGAGCTGGTGCAAGTGTGTGCATGCAGGGTGGGACACGCTGACTCCGGCAGCGCATCGACTTGCCTTCCTGTTCACTTGTTGAGAGGATTCAATAAATCCAATGCATGTCATGCCTTGGCCTGGGCACAGGGAAGTGCATGGCCTCAGAATAGAAGGTGGCATAGGCTTAAGATGGCTGCCAGACTTCCCTTGGCATTTGCAGGCAGATCATGTGGATCCTGGTAAGCTGGCTGGCCTTAGTGGCAGGGCTGGTGGCTGGAACACAGTGTCCAGATGGTCAGCTCTGCTCTATTGCCTGCTGCCCGGACCCGGAAGGAGCCAAATACAGCTGCTGCAACCCTCTTCTGGTGAGTGTCTCACGCCCCAGCTGGCAGCCTGAGCCTTCTGAAGGGCTACCTTGGGTTGGCCAGAAGAGGATTGCCGCAGATACTCTGGTTTATGTCATCTCTTCTTTCCAGGAAACATTGCCGGTAGTAATGAGCCATCCTCTAAGTGGCTCCTGTCAAAGCCATAGCCACTGCCCTTCTGGCTACTCGTGTCTCCTCACTGTGTCAGGGACGTCCAGTTGCTGCCCCTTCCCTCAGGTGAGGGTGCTATTGGCCCGAGGGGGGCGGTGCTTAAGATCTGCATTGACCACTTTCCTTCACTCTGCTAGCCCCAGGCAAAAGGGTCTTGCTCACACAGGCTTCTCTGTCCCGCAGGGTGTATCTTGTGGTGATGGCTACAACTGCTGCCCCCCGGGCTTCCACTGTAGCACCAATGGGACAACCTGCTTCCGAAAATCAGGTGCTGTAGGGCACGGGATGGGGGCATTGTGTGGTACCCGAAATGCCCAGGAGCCCAGCTGCCTGGGCGGTCCTGATTCCTGTTCTGCTCTGAACAGAGGGGCAGTTCTGAGAGCACAGGGGGACAGGCAGGTGTTGTGGGACCTGGAGAGGCCATGCTGGGGTGATTCCCCACCCGCTGCCCACTTTCACTGGATGCCTCTATCATCTCTCCAAAGTGGGGTCTAGCTTGTGGGGAGGGTGGCTTGGGATCTTAGGCGGTCACCTAAGTCCTGGTCCCAGCTGTTAGACCTCCTGTGGCTGAGCCTGCAGTTCCTTTAGTGATGATGCTGGGAACTTTAGTGATGAGGAGTGACCTTTCCTGACTGGATTGATGGAATCCCGGATTCTCCCATCTGCAGGTAACCCCGTGGGTGCTATCCAGTGCCCGGATAGCAAATTCGAATGCCCTGACTCTTCTACCTGCTGCATTATGATTGACGGTTCCTGGGGATGCTGCCCCATTCCCCAGGTACAGGTGTGGGGAAGTGGGGGTGACTCATGGGTAGTGGGGGTAGAGCTGGGAGCTGGAGCCGAAGAAGATGGATTATGGACCATCTATCTCTTCTCAGGCCTCTTGCTGTGAAGACAGAGTACATTGCTGTCCCCAAGGGTCCACCTGTGACCTGGCTCATACACGGTGCATTAGTTCTGTGGGCACCTACGAGCTATTAAGGAAATTCCCTGCACAAAGGACCAACAGGGCAGGTGAGGAGGTGGCAGACCATCCAGCTAGCACTTGGGGGTGAAGCCACATTTAACTCTTGGCTGGAAAGAAGTTCCCCTCCATCCTGGCAGCTTCTCCTGCCTCACGCCTTATTCCTTTCAGTGGATTGGCATGATTCTGTGGTGTGTCCGGATGCACAGACCCAGTGTCCTGATGATTCTACCTGCTGCGAGCTGCCCTACTGGAAAGTATGGCTGCTGTCCCATGCCCAACGTGAGTAAAGGGCTGGAGCTAGTTGGGCCTGCACATATCCTTACAAGGGGGCTCCAGGAGCTGGGCTGATTGCTGGGCGCCTCAAGGCCCATGCTGCCCCCTCGTGGGAGATTGGGGCAGTATCAGTCATCAGCCTGGCTTGCTCACTAAAGACTGGAATTCAGAGACCCCTATTTGTCCCGACCTAGGCCATCTGCTGTTCCGACCATCTGCACTGCTGTCCTCACGACACGGTATGTGACCTGATCCAGAGTAAGTGCCTAGCCAAGGACTACACCTCGGACCTCCTGACCAGGCTGCATGGATATCCAGGTACAGGGGCAGGCTGGACTCCATTTCATCTGCTCAATAAAGGGGGGCTCGGCTCAGGTCCAGAAACAGGTGTGGGGGTGGGTGTCGATGGTTGCGTGGAGGGACCGGGCAAGTGTGATGACGTGTGTGTCTTCTGCCTACAGTGATGGAGGTGAAGTGTGACATGGAGGTGAGCTGCCCAGATGGATACACTTGCTGCCACCTCACCACTGGGGCCTGGGGCTGCTGTCCTTTTACCAAGGTACCGGGGAGCAGTGGGCATATGGGTCCAAGCAGAGGGGGCGGCTAGCTTGGCTCCAGTGCTTTTCGGCCTTTCTCTGTCCACCGTAGGCTGTGTGCTGTGACGACCACATACACTGCTGCCCGACAGGGTTTGAGTGTCACACAGAGACAGGAACCTGTGAAATGGGAGCCCTCCACGTACCCTGGATGAAGAAGATCACAGCTTTTCTCAACCTGCCACACCCAAAAGCCTACACGAGTGATGTCCCTTGTGATGACTTCACCACCTGTCCTCCTGGGAATACCTGCTGCAGACTCAGTTCTGGGGACTGGGGCTGTTGTCCTGCCCCAGAGGTACAAGGATAGGGGGTCAGCAGCGTGGGGGGGGGGCATCCTGACCTTGGCAGGTGGGTGGCAGGAGTCCTGTTGCTTTATTTGTCTACATTCCGCCTAGTCCAGGGTGGTACCCTGTGCTGTGATCTGTCCCCAGCTGGAGGAGCTGTGGGCAGGCCTCCCATAGGCCCTTGGTAGAACCCTCTTCTCTGCCCACCCCTAGGCTGTCTGCTGCTTAGACCACGAGCATTGCTGCCCACATGGTTTCACATGTACAACTGAGGGGTACTGTCAAGATGGAGACAGAATAGTGGCTAGCCTGGAGAAGATGCCCGCCCACCACACATCTCTGTCCTTAAGTGAGGACAACGGTTGTGACCAGCACATCAGCTGTCCAATAGGGCAGACCTGCTGCCCTAGCCTGAGGGAAGGCTGGGCCTGCTGCCAGTTACCCCATGTGAGTTTCCGCCCACTGCCCTGGGAGAAGGGAGCTGTGTTCTTGGGCTAAGCAGTGTGATGCCATTCCACTGCTCCCAGGCTGTGTGCTGTGAAGATCATCAGCATTGCTGCCCGGCTGGATATACCTGCAATGTGAAGGCCAGAACCTGTGAGAAGGAGGTGGAGTCCATCCAGCCTGCTGCCCACCTGACCATTGGCCCTCACATTGGGAGTGTGGAGTGTGGGGAAGGGCATTTCTGCCACGATGACCAGACCTGTTGTAGAGACCACCTAGGAGAGTGGGCCTGCTGTCCCTACCTAAAGGTCAGTGCCATCCTTGAACCTGGGGCTGGGTATGGCCATGGGCTGGGTTCTGCCTTGTCCAGTACTCACTCTCCCTTGACCATCCAGGGCACCTGCTGTGTAGATGGGCGTCACTGTTGCCCTATTGGCTTCCACTGTTCAACCAAGGGAACCAAGTGTTTGCTGCAAAAGAAGACCTTTCGCTGGGACATGTTTTTGAAGAATCCAGCCCCAAGACCGCTGCTATAAGAAGGGGCTAAAGACTAAGGAACTCCACAGCCCTGGGACCCTGATCAGAGGGTATCCACCACTCAGGCCTCCCTAGCACCTCTTCCTCTAGACCTACCCATTCTGAGTCACCCCATCACCATGGGAGATGGGGCCTCAAACTAAGACCTTTTATGCAAAGAAGGCTGTGGAAAAAGCCCCATTTCAAACTGCCATTTCTTCAGATTTCTGTGGACCTTGTGGCCAGGTGCTCTTCCCGATCCACAGGTATTGTGTGAGCTTGCTTGTGTGTATGTACGCACGTGTGCGTGTGTTTGCTCCAATAAAGTTTATACACTTTCTTAGCGGTGTCTGATTTGGTGCTCTGGGGTCCTCCGGTGTCAACATCCCCCACAGAAACACTCACACATAACATCTTTAACCTCACCAGCTTTGTATTTTTGTGTCTAGAGCGTCACCATCACATTACCCCTTAGTCCCCAGGACCACCCCAGCCACCAGCCCTGTGACATCCAAGCAGCACCCCTTCCCTCCCAAGGGTCCACAGAGATTGACCCTCCCTTCCCAGCCCTCACCCTAGCAGCTGAAGCTGGGTCGCCCCTCCTGCTCGCCCATAATAGATCTTTCTATGTACAGCCACGTTTATACAGGCACTGCTCCCCACCCCAGCCCTCCTCCCCAGCCCCTCCCATGGGGGACCGGGCCCCTCCCACCTCCCTCTGCTCAGAGGCGATCCAGGGTCCCTTCCCAAGACACTCCCCCAGCACATACCACAGACGGGCTCAGAACCCTTCTCCCGGCTAAGAGCGCGTGCCCCCGCAGCACCCCGGGGCGCGCACTCTGGGGACCTGCCCTGGCGGCAGGGGCGGCGGCCGATCCCCGGGCCGCGCTACTTGACGTTGAACACCATTAGCGGCCGCTCCTCCCGCCGCTGCCACGGGCTCTTCTTGTCGCCAGCCTCGTCGCCCACCTCCGCCCCCAGCTCGTCCTCCGGACTGGTGAGCGAGTCGCGCCGTAGCTCGCTGGCGCTGCTGCGGGAACTGTCCCCACGGCTGCGGCCCCGACCCCGGGGTACCGTGGCCGCCCGACCCTCGGGCGCCACCACCTCGTCCAGTAGGGGCGTTAGCGAGTTGTCCTCGGGCGAGCAGAGGCCCGTACGGCTCTCGCTGCTGCTGGGCTCCGTGTCCTCGCTGAGCGCCAGGCGCGGGGGCGCGGGCGGCGGCGGCGGCGCGGGCGGCGGCGCGCGCTCTCGTTCCTCCCGTGGGGGCCGGCGACGCGCCGGCCGAGCCTCGTGCACGTCGACGCCCGAGTCCAGGCTGGCGTCGGTGCTGCGGCCACCGCCGCCCGCCTGCAGGTCGATGTAGGAGTGGCGCACTTGCGAGTTGGAACGCCCGTCCAGGGACACGAACCAGGCGCGCGGGTGAGGCTTCACGCCCAGTTCCAGCAGCTTCTTCTCGGTCAGAGCCTGCAGCTCGCCGTTGAGCTGCGCCATGGTGGACTCGTTGAACAGCACGGGGATGGTGACCGAGCCGCTGACCGGTGCGGAGCGCCCGCCGCCCCAGCCCTCGCCGCCGCCGCCGTCTCCCCCCGCACCCGCGTGGCCCTGCATCAGCGGGCGCTGGGGGTCGGGTTGAGGGAAAGGACGCGCGGGGCCGGCGGCCGAGCCTTCCGGGGGGGTGGCCTCGTCGCCCACTCCCACGGCGCCCGCCTCGCCGCCCAGGCGCACGTAGTGTGCGGGGATCACCAGGGTGGGCATGACGTTGCGGTACACGTTGTCCTTGAGGTGGTCGATGGAGCCGCAGAAGATGAGCTGGCCCGGCTGGCTGAGGGACGGCGGCCGTGCCAGCTGGTCCACCGACTGCGACAGCAGAAAGTCAGGGGTCTTGCTCTCGGTCGCCCCCTTGTGGCCTAGATAGTGGTCGAAGGACGGCGGCGGCGAGGGAGGCTCGTGCAGGAAGGCCGCGGCCCCCGCGGGACCCCGCCGGTACTCGTCCAGGCTGGGCTCCAGCCCTCCGGGACCCTCGACGGAGCGGGCGCTCTTGAGCCCGGCACCGTCGCCGCTGCGCGTACCAGGAGGCTCGGCGGCCGGACGGCTGGCGGAGCGCGGTTTGGCACGGAAGAAATCATCTCGGGAGGATGCTAAGTCCCGGGAGCTGGAGAAGGCCGAGTGTAGAGAGCCTGGGGGCGGGGCCTCGGGGTCTCCCGAAGATGTAGGCTCCAGGGGTCCCCCGCAGATGAGATGGAGTTGAGACATCGAGGTGGCCTGATCTCGTTTGTTGTCCGAGGGGCCAGAGAGCTGCAGCTTGCGGTGCTGTTGTCGTGGCTTCAAGCAGCGTCTCCTGGAGAGGAGGAAGACAAGACCTCAGGAATGCTGAAAGCAAAGGTCTCCTTAACCCCCACGGTTTGCCAACACAAGGGATGAATAGTGGATAGATAGTGGATGATGCTTGGAATTTTCGAGATAGATGTGGGGAGGGAGGGACGCTGGATGATGCCTGGAAGCTTTTTGTAGAAACACATCCAGGAGCTTCATCCATTCAACTTCATGGGGTAAACTCGGTAACGCTTTGGCATGTAAACCAGCTGGAGTGCCTGCTCTGGGGGGGGGGGGTCCCCTGGGAGTGAGAGTTGGGTTGGTTGGAGCAGCTGGACAGTTTCTGCAAGGGGCAAGGCCCGCGGGTCCTGCCATCTGTCACCCCTCCCTGTAAAGCCACCAGCCTCTCCGGTCTTAGCTCTTGTATTTCTGTTTCTTCCTGGAAGCCCGTTGAGGATCAGAATTGTGTTTTCTGCATCTTTGGGACCCCAGTGCAGGGATCCTGGGAGATAAGGCGGGTGGGTCTCGGGAGCACTCACCGGCAGTAGTATATCAGTAGACACAGCAGAATGAGAACCAGCAGTGTTAGAGCGGCCAGGATGGTCAGCAGGAAGATGGTGTGGTAGGTGCCAATGTCCTGAATGCCTGAGGTGATGGTAACCAGCCCTGTGCCAGGCAAGGGCTTAGGATGCCCTTCCTGCCTTTCACAGGGCCTGAGCTCTCCCGGCCTCTCCTCCCACCACTGCCCCACTGCCTACTGCCCCACTACCCCACCAATCTCACCAGACGTAGGGGAAGCCATAGCGGCTGCCCAGTACCCCAGCTGTGGGGAGACAAAAGTCCAGTAGACCTGTCGGCCTTCCTTCCGAATCACACCGGTGCCGTTTCGTACCCACAGCCCTGAAAGAGGCCAGAGGAGTTTGTTTATCAAAGTCAATGTTCCGTCACCTCTAACCTAAGCCCCACATTCCTTCCCCAACCTCCTGCAGCCCTGCCCCTAACACTTACCACTCTTAGGGTCAAATCTCCAGGCTGGAATGCTGGTGCCCACAGCCAAGGCACGAGGCTCTGAGGGCACTGGCAGGGAAAGGTGAATGGGGCCTGAGAGCGGCACCTCTGTCCCATTGCCCGTTAGCAGGTGTACACTCACAGCAGCCAGGGGTATCAGCTCCAGCCAGGAGCCATTGCCTGAGGGAAGAGGACACTGGCACTAATGGCTAAGTCCCTAGGGAAGGACGGAGTCTCCCCTCTACATTCAGGACATGGCCTACCTGAGCTGGAGGCCTCGGTGCCCAGGAAGGCGGGGAAAGCCCGCATTTCCTGCTGGGTGCTGGCAGGTGTGAGCGAAGCCCAAAGCTGGCTGTAGGTAGAGCTGACAGGCAGGCGAGCAGCTCTGCGCTGGAACTGCACCCAGGGCTGGGAGCGGGCACCTGGATGGAAAGCAGGCACTATGGTAGCCTGGCCCCGACCAAAGCAGAATGCAAACATCCAAAAAAAAAGGGGAACCACTGGGTTAGGCCAACTGAAAAGGCCAGGGTGGTGATAGAGAGAAATGGGTAATCATGGATTGTTAATTTGAAGGGATGTGGTACTGAAACCTCCATGTCTGGTGACTGTGTGTGTGACCTTCCACAAATGTCTTGCTTTCTCTTAAGTTTCCCTGTGAACTTATAAAAGGATGAGGGTCGTGGGGCTGAAGAGGAGGCACAATGGCTTAGAGAGTTGACTGCTCCCGCAAAGGCCCTGAGTTCTATTCCCATCACCTACACGGCAGCTCACAACCATCTGTGACTCTGGTTCCAGGGAACCCAACACCCTCTTCTGACCTCCATAGGCTCTTGAATGCACATGGTGTGTAGAAATACACACACACACACACACACACACACACACACACACACACACACACACGACAACCATGTCCTGGGCTAACAGCGTCTTCTGAGTGGCAGGCATTTGAGTTAGGTCCTGGGATACTGAGCTGACTAGAAGATCCCCTGTCTTCATTCTCACAGTATAGTATGTGCTGTTCTTTACAGTTTCTCTAGAATTTTCTGCTAGGATGCTGCCCATTTAGTGCCCACTGGATACACATGGCTGGTGAGCCTGACCCGGTGGCACACATGTATAATGTCAGCACTCGGGCGTCTACAGCAGAAGTATTAGGCCAGACTGAACTAGAGTTCTGAGCTACTGTCTCAAAAAAAGTGGCCAAAGTGTGTGGCTGAGGAACGGGGGAATTTGATCTTTTTAAAATTTCCCGGCCGGGTGATGGTGGTGTATGCCTTTAATCCCAGCGCTGAGGAGGCAGAGGCAGGCAGATCTCTGAGTTTGAGGCCAGCTTGGTCTACAGAGTGAGTTCCAGGACAACCAAGCCTATACAAAGAAACCTGTCTTGAAAAACAAACAGACAAAAGAAGTATATATTTTTCCTTTGTTTTTATGTGTATTTTGTTTGTATGTATGTCTGTGCACCACATGTGTGCAGTGCTCTCAGAGGCCAGAAGAGGGCGTCAGATTTCCTGGGACAAGGTAGTTTGTGTGGCACCATGCTGGTACTTGGAATCCAATAGGACTCTAGTACTTGGAAGAGCAACAAGGGTTCTTCAGCAGTGAGCCATCTCTTCAGCCCCAGATCATTTCCATTTAGATAGACACACATTAGCTTACAGTGGTGTGCGTGCATGTGTGTGTGTGTGTGTGTGTGTGTGTGTGTGTGTGTGTGTGTGTGTGTTGGGGCCGAGGGAGCAGACATATAAACAGAATTCCAATCCAGTGTGGTCATAGGTAACATTTATTAAACTTCAAGATATTCTGGATACTGTCCTAAGCAGGCTATGTATAGTAACTCCCTTAATTAGCCTAGCAGCCCCTGAGGTATCAACTCCATTTTATAGATGCAGAAATGGAGCCAGAACTTCAAACACCATATCAGGACCATCGTCCTGGAGCCTGGCCTTGTCACCCCACATCTCTCCACACAAGCCCATCCCAACTAAATGTTGGGAGCCTGGCCCACCCTCTGGAGTTTTGTAGGTAAGGGAGAAAGGGAGTGGGCTTGCTTGGAGACATGCAGGAGAAAGGCCCAGAGGTCACAGGCTACAAGGGGGTAGTGGTTGCTGGTCCTGCAGGATACTGTCAGCTCTGAAGAGCTCTGCACTTCACCCTGAGCTGTGGAAGTCATGAGAGGGCAGAAGTACTGGGATAAAGATCCATTTGGCATTTTGGAATCCTTGGCAGCATTGGAGGCCTCTGATACGGCGTCAGTGAGCCCAAGATGGCAAACTAGCAATTTGTCAATAAGGATTCCGTAAGAATTTAAACTGGGGAGGGGCCGAACCCACTGTAGTATAGGTCTGCAGTACTGGCCAGAAAGCACACTGAGCCCCCACTGCCCCTTTGCCTGCCAAGTCACCTAACTCTCTCCAGCCAGGTGCCTCGCCTCGCCTGCCACCCCCAGGCCACACAGCCCTCCGCCCCTTTTATTAGCCCCACTGGGTTTCCCCCAAAGGTGAGGGATGTTTCTGCCACTGTCTGCCCGCTCTGTACACTCTCCCAGGATTTGCAGGGGCGTTCGTCTGTCTTCCCATTTGCCTATGACCATGAGGTGGGCTGTGGGTGTGTTTTCCCTCACCCCTGTGTCCCGACACCAGCCATCCGCATGGCACAGAGCAGAATATGAGCTGAGACCGAAGGCCTGTGCATAGAGACAAGGAACACTAAGGATTGCTCCAGACCACTGATAGATGTTGAGCTGCTGTGGAAGGCCCTCACGGCCTCAGAACAGCCAGGCACCAGGTAAGTGCATGACAGATACATGAAGATCCACTGGAGATAAACAGGTCAGGGAGGTGGGACTTGGAGAAGAATAGAAAGTACAGAAAGCCCCAAATAAACTATAAATATTTATTGAACACCTGTTTTTTTTTTCTCTTAGCACATCTGATGCAATTTTTTAAACCTTAATTTGATGATGTATTATCTTTCCACATCTTATACATACATCAAGTACTGCTCAGAAAGGGTGAGTGACTTGCCCAAGGACACCCAGCTACTGTGTGAAGAAGCAGAGGGTCTCTGCATACAGGTCAGGGAAGGGAGAGGAGCTATGGACTGAACAGCAGGGTATATAGCTTACCTGGAGAGCCTAGGAGGATGTGTACAAGGTCCTCATAGAGGATGAGGGTGGCTGGGCGCTCTGGGAGCAGGTAGAGGCTGACGGATGCGTATACTGCAAGAAGGATGGCCTGTCAGCTCTAGAAGAAGCACTCCCTAGATGCACTTCATCTGCATCCTAGTGGCTTCATCCTCCCCAGCCCCTTCTGTATGCCCCAGCCCAGGCAGCTGCTGCTGGGAAGCTGCCCCCTCCACCCCCAAGGACTATTTTGGGAAGGGGCTGATGGTGGGTCAGCTGCTGTTCTGGCCCCACCCCCTCCACCTGCCCCTGCACTCACACGGCAGCTTGTCAACACGCCATGGCACGGAGTTGGTGAGGAAACCGGGGCGGGCAGCAGTGACCAACACCCAGGTGCCCAGGCGGTAACTGAGGGGTAGTGTGGCCACGCCCTCTGAGTCCGTGGTACCAGCAGCCAGCAGAGTGCGGTTCCCAAACACGTCTACTGAGGCCCGGGCCAGGGGCACCAGCTCCCCGCTCACATATACCTGTACCTTGATCAGGATCTCTGTGGGAAGATGGGGTGAAGGGAGTGAGGATGAAAAGGGGGAATAGTGGGGAGAAGTTTGGGGGCTGACTCCAGCACAGTGCTAGGTATCAAATCCAGGCTCTCAGCACCGAGTTCAATCAGTGAGCGATGCTCTCTGCCAAAGCCAGCAGTCCGAGCTCAGGCCGTTTCACCAGCTCTAGCCCATGCACACTTTCAGGTTTCTGAGCTCAGGTGGTGTCTATGATGAATGATGTCATCATTACACTTTGACAGCATTTCCCCCATTCTTACTGGTTTCCAAAATAAGAATACATCTTACAGCCAAAGAAAATGCTCTGTTTGCCAAAATATGCCCTCAGCCCATTTTACAGATAAAGACAGCAAGGCTCAGAAAGTGTAAGTTCTTGCACTACAGTTAAGTGAGAAATCGGAGCTTCAGGCCTAACAGTCTACTTCTAGAATATAAATATTTGGCCACTTGACCCTAAGAGACCAATGTCTATGGGGAGGAGAAGAAAGGCCAAGAATGAGTCAGCGGGGAATGAGGAGCTTCAGGTGAAGAGGGAGAAGGTCAAGATCAGGTAAGTTGGAGGGAGGATGGGATCTGGGTCCTCATTTGCGTTCTCAAGAAAGAAAGAAAAACTTAAGATGCTAAGCTATCTTAGGTCATTCCTACCTACTCATTCTCTGTCCGGAATCCCTCCAAAAATCTGTTTCCCTTCAAATTTAGGGACCTGCCCCAGCTCCTAAGCCCAAACAAGTATCTTGATCCCTCCCCTGGAGTCTATTAGCTGGTCAGCGACAGTCAGTCACCATGGCAACGCCCTCATTCCTCCCAGGAGATCAGGCAAGGGAGCTGGGGCCCTGGTGAGGAAGGGCTGCATGGGAAGCAGACCCAGGCCCACGGGACAATACTGTGGAGGGGATTGGGAAGGAAGCATAAAGCTTCCAGATTCCCAGGCTATCTGTGATCCCCGCCTCCAGGATAAGCCGGTCATATTGGCCCTGGAAATGAGGTGCTCTGGGTTTGGATGGGGTAATGAGGCCTTGAGTTACTCTCATGGATTTCCTCAGGCGGCCTCCGCCACCTAACCGTTTCCACTCAGCACCAACTTCTCCCTCCAGACCATGCCCCACCCCTGCCTTCCCACTGAATGTCATAGATGGAGAGGTTCAGACACAGGAGGCAAGTGGGGGATACACTGGGTGCTCGGTGAAAATCCCAGGTAGAGAAGGACTCTGGAGCTGAGGGCAGCTGGGGCAAGGGGAGGAGGTGTGGGCAGTCACAGAACCCCAAGAAGACCTTTTATGGAGCCCGTCACTCAACAGTGACAGGTGTCTCATCTCAGGCTTCCAATGCAGGATACCACGCCTGCCCCTGGCATCCCATCCAGCTGTTCCCAGAGCCCACCTCCCTCTCCAGGCTAGGCCAGAGTCTAGCTCTTCAGGGTGGGGCACCCACTCTGCCCACTTCCACTCTGGTTCTCCAAGGAGTGGCAGCCTCCTGCCCCAGTAGGAATTCTGAGAAGCTAAAAGGGCCTGACTGCTCCCAGCCCTATCCTAGGCTAGGAACAGCTGGAGAGAGCAGCTGGGAAGAGGGGGTCCAGGAGTCTGAAATTTCGTCACTTGAGGGAAGCCTTTGGGCTCAAGGGCCAAAGGCTCAGAAGAGGGAGGGGCCTGGGGAAACAATACAGAGGTGGGCAGGTAAGGCCGGAGGCGCAGCGGTGCCAAGCCGGGAGGTGGGCTGGGTGTCTAGCAATTTCTCTCTTCCCCACAGCCTGGGCTCCCAGCCAGCTGCCTGAGAGAGCCCCCATCCTGGCTCTATTCCAGCTAATTCCCTGGGCCCTCCCTCCCCTGGGGTGCAGAGTCTTGTGGGCGGAGCTTCCTAAGAAGCTTGGGCCTCTTCTCTGGGAAATCAGGGGAGACTGAGGCACAGGGAAATCTCTCCCTACCCTCAAGCCTTGACATTCCATGCAGAAGCTGGGTCTCTCCACTTTAGCCCTGCCTCATTCCAGGAGGAAATCCGACCTCCTCCCTTCATCCGGACCCTACTTCCCTCAACCAGACTCCCCCCCCCCTCCCGCCGCCGCCTTTCCTGCTAGCTTCTGGTGTGTGTGTTGCGGGGGGGGGGGGGGGGGTTGGGGGGGGGAGAGTGGCTGTGTAAGGAACGAACACTGTTTCAGGATGGAGCCACAGGCAGGGAAAGGGACAGCAGTAGTGGGGTGGTGGCGCAGGAACCTGAAATGTGGGAGACGGAAGCAGGGATGGGGGTCCAGAGCATCCAGGAGTGAGCTGTGGAGTCAGGGTGTCCAGCTCTCACCGCAGAGGCCAGCCCTACCCCCACCTCACACACCTATCTGAGCCAGGTTAGGCTTGAGGAGGGTCAGGATCTCCTCCTTTGGGGGAGAGAAGCGAAATGAAGAGGGGAAGATCTGGAAGCTGGCAGAGGAGAGTAGTAGCAAGAGACGGGCTGGACAAGGACCCAGACACCTGCCCGCTCAGCTGGTGCTGCCTACAGCCAGCCAGCCAGCTCAGCATGGCTCCGCGGCCACAGCCTTGCCACGCGCCTCAAGCTGGGAATCACCATTACCCTTCCCTCAGTCCCCCACCACTGCAGTCCCTCCCTCCAGTATGAGCTGATCAGTGTTTATTTGATGCACCCCAAATTCTAAACCTGGGGTGGGGGGCTGGCTGGAAGCTGTCAGGTTCCCGGGTGAAAACCTCATTCGAGCAGTCAATCCCGCCCACAGCCTCACCCACTCCCCCTCTCCCCTCCTCCCTTGCAGCCCAGCTCTAAGCTCCCAGCCCCCGTCCGGCCCAGGGTGGCAGCCGATGCCTGCGCCCCCACCCAGCCTGGGTCGCGGCTAGGGACCCGCGGGGGGCTGCGGAGCGGGCGCCCGCCCCAGCCCGCCCCTGGGCGGGTGTCTTCCGCAGACAATAGCTCGGGCTGCAGCGCCTCGCGGACCAGGAGGGAGAAAAACAAGTCGGAGGAGGCGGTGGCGCGGAGCCTGGAGACCCTCGCCCTCCCCATTGTGTCTCCCCAAGACCCCCGCAGCAAACAGTCCCCCGTTCTCTCTCCCAGAAGCACCGATCTCGGGTCGCCTTCCCCCCCATCCTGGGAGCAGAATGCACCCCAAGTCACTAGCACCGTGAAGAGGGGGCCAGCGGTGGTAGCCGATCACCCGGCGCAGGCCCACGATCGCCTCCCCCTCGCGGCCGAGACTCACCCTGAGGGCTGGGGGGCTCCGGCGGAGACTTGCCGGGAGCCCGGGAGGCGCCGCCGAGCAGCAGCCCTAGCAGCGGCAGCAGCCGCGCGAGGACGCCGGGGCCACTCGGCGGCGGCATCGCGGGGCTCGGCCGGGCCCTAGCGGTCCATCGCTGCCTCCCGGCCCCGCTCGGCCGGCCCCGCTCAGCCCCAGCTCTGCACCGCTCTGTGCAGCTCGGGCTTGGGCTCCCGCTCCGGCTGCGGCGCCCGCTCGGCTCGATTGTCTCCGCCCGGAGCGGCCGCCAGCGCCCCCTGCAGTCGGCGCCCGGCACGGCGGGCCTGCGGGCACCGCCCCCTCGTGGCCCGGCTCTGCCTGCAGCCCACCCGACAGCCCCCCACCCAGCAACCCAAGACTCCAAACAGCAAGGGAGCGCGGCAATTGGGGGGCAATTACCCGGGTTGAGGTTCGAGCGCTCTTGAGATGTAGTGTCAAATGGGAGGCGGGGTTTGGAGAATGGCTATCGCTTACTCCTAAGGGCTGCGTGTGGTTTGGTTCTAAAGGGTGAGAATCCCCTTCTCCCACAGGGACAGCACTGAGAAGTTGACCTGTGGTCGTGTCTGGCCTCTCTCTCTCATGTCTCCCATTCAGAGACAAGCTAGGCAAGACATGTATGTCCCTTACAGCCTTCAGGTCCTCACTGTGTTTTTTAAAACAGGGTGGTCTGCAACTCAGTAGGTAGCCCAGACTGGCCTCGAACTCATGGCGATCTTCCCGCCTTGGTTTCCTGAGTGCTGGGATTTCATATGTGAACCGCCATGGTCAACCTCACTTATCCTTTAAAATGACAATTATAGCCGGGGGGTGGTGGTGGCGCACGCCTTTAATCCCAGCACTCAGGAGGCAGAGGCAGGCAGATCTCTGTGAGTTCGAGGCCAGCCTGGTCTACCAAGTGAGTTCCAGGAAAGGCGCAAAGCTACACAGAGAAACCCTGTCTCGAAAAACCTAAATAAATAAATATAAAATAAAAGAAAATGACAATTATAATAATCTCTTCCTAGTAGAGTGGTTGAGATGCCAGGGGTGCCAAGAACCTTTAATTACAGCACTCGTCTCTGTGAGTTCAAAGCTACCTTGGTCTCCACAGCCAGCTCCTGGAACTCTAACACATGCCTGACAGGAGCATAGGTGTAGTAAATGGGCTGCTGTTGGTCGGGGGAGGAGTAACAGACCCTTCTTTGGGAGGAGTCACCTGGCCAGAGAGGTCTTGGACCGTGGAAGCAAATCTCTCTCCCACAGAGCATCCCATTGGTTCCCACTCCATGAACGGCAAACTGGATCTTTCTCAGTCACCGAACCCCACATTTGAAGACTTGCCCCAAACAAGCTTTCTCTCATTATTTCTGGTTGTTATCATCACTCCACTTCTGTTCTGTGTAGGCAGGTTTTCATCTAACCACACACGCCCCCCTCTGCCCTGTTAGATCTTCAGTACAACCTACTACCCTCGAGGGGACCTAGGACAAGGAAGGCCACCCCCAGAGGACCCAGCAGGCTTCCCTCTGTAGGTCTCTCTACTTAAGGGGACAAAAGCCACCAGGTCTTCCCCTCCCTCCCTCCTTCCTCTCCTCCTTCTTTCCTTCCCCCCTCCCCTCTTCCATCCGTTTCTATCTTCCTCCTCCTTTTTTGGTACTGTCTCACATGCAGCCTAAGCTGTCCTTGAACTCACAACCCTCCCACTTCAGACTGGAGTAGCTAGCCAGGAGTAGATGGGATTGCACACATCTCCTCCTTTTTAATAGACATTTCCATCTAACCATATTCCCCGGTTCTGTGCTTATGTAACCAATTTTTTTTGGAGCCTGACACAGGCTTTAGTGTGAGTTTCATCTTGTTGGTCTCAACCCAACTTTACAATCTGTCAGCAGCCAGGAGCCATCTGTGGAGCAGAGAGGCTTCGGCCACCTCCATTCAAGGAACTCCTGACATCTGCAGGCTGCCCAGGGTTGAGATGGAGCTGAGACGTCCCGAGAGGACCCCACCCCCAGTCAGGCCCAAATCCCAGCCACTACAATCCAGCTCACGTTTCTCTTGTTTGTAAGGAACAAATGTCAAACACTATGCTGGATCAAGATAGGTGGTCTGGACCAGTCAGTTGCAATGATTGACTTGAGAGGCAATTTGGCTGGCATTCAATGATCACAGCTTAATCTTTACTTAAATAGTCACAGTCACCCACCTAGAAACCTGTTCTGGAACTCGACATGCATGGATGTCAACTCATTGTTTTCAGAATTTACCATTTACCCCTCTGGGTACAATTGTGAGGTCAATCTATTCACCTATGGCTTCCCTGGACACTTGAAAACATTCATGTTCAAGGCACACATGGCAGGTAAAACACCAATGCACATGAAACAAAAGAAAAGGAGGAAAGAGATGTGAACAGGGTAGTAACCCATGAAAAGGCAAACACTCAAAGCCTCTCTTTTGAGACAGAGTCTAATGTAACCCGGGCTGGCCTCAAACTCTCAAACCCACCCGGTAGTTGAAGATGACCTCACACTTCCGATCCTCCCGTCTCCACCTCATGAGTTCTGGTATACCATGCATGCGCTACCACTCTTGCTATACACAGAGCCATGGACTGAACCTGACCAGGGCTTCCTGTCCGCTAGCTAACACCTTGCGCACAGAGCTGCATCTCTAGCCATATAATAATAAATAAATAATATTTAATAATATGTAATAATATTATTACTTGTTTTTGTTTTTCCAGACAGGATTTTTCTCTGTGTAGTTTTGGTGCCTATCCTGGAACTATTTCTGTAGATCAGGCTGGCTTTGAACTCACAGAGACCCACTTGCCTCTGCCTGCCAACTATTATTACTTTTTGAGACATCATCTCCAAATAAGTTGCCCAGGCGGGCTGTGAACTTGTGACCCTCCTGTCTCTACCTCGGAACAGCTGGGATTACAAGCCTGGCCCCTTCCTTCTATTTTCATTCACAGCCATGGACATCAACGACTACTCTTTTATTTCTTGGTTTAGTTCATTCATCCTCTTGACTATAAGTCCCGTGGGAGAGAGACTAGCTTTGTTTACTGCTCAGCCCTCAGCCCACTTTGGAACAGTTCTGTTATTTGCTCAGAAATAATTTCTGGCCAGGCAGTGGCGCACGCCTTTAATCCCAGCACTCGGGAGGCAGAGCCAGACAGATCTCTGTGAGTTCGAGGCCAGCCTGGGCTACAGAGCGAGTTCCAGGACAGCCAGAGCTACACAGAGAAACTCTGTCTTAAAAAACAAAACAAAGTAAAACCCTAAAACATTTCTGGAATATGTGAATCAACAAACCCCTAGAGGATAGCCTGGCCTCTGTCCCCAACTCCAGTCCCTACAGTGCCTTCTACTCCTCATCTCCTTTCCTAGCAGAAGACCTCTTTCCTCAGGAGGAATGGCGTCAGGGTGACTGCAGGGGACAACATCTACTGTCCCCTCTGGTGAGACACTGCTCTCCTCAAGCTGAGCTCAGCCAGTTCTCTGCTGGCCCTCTTCCTCCAGAACACCACTTTAAAGGTCTTTGTTGGGGAAGGGAAGATAGGAACCTCATGCCCCAAGTCTTGGACTATTTCGAGGTTTGTTCCTCCAAAGTAATGCAAAAACGCACAGATTACAGCTGCCCACCAGGGAGCCGGGCATGATGGCTCGTGTCTTTAATCCCGACACCTGAGAAGTTGAAATAGATTGATCTCTTCGGGTTCGAGGCCAGCCTGGTCTACACAGTGAGCTCCAGACAAGCCAGGGCTACACAGTGAGATTCTGTTTCAAAACAAAACGAAAGAGATACAAAACTTCCTACCAGGATCCCAGCCTTTCTTCTCTGGAGCTCCTACCTCCATCTCGCTGCCCACTGAGTCTCATGGGAGGCTCTTCCGTCATTCCGTCATTCCGCCATTCCGTCATTCCTCCCGGGCTCCCTCCACCTGCCAACCTACTCTCTACTCCTTGGCAGCCATTTGCTACCTTGTTGGTAGAGACTCATTCTGCTCCAACTCTCAGTCCCCACAAACATCCCTTCACTCCCCTCTTTATCCTCAGACCCAAGGCAGCATGGTGGCTACTGATATCGAACTCTTTATTAGGCAGTAGGAAAGGGGATGTGCCCACTCTGCTGGGAAGGGAAGACCCCATGGAAGAGTTTGAACCCATGGAGTTCTGAGCAGGGCCAAGCGGTTGGAAACAGGAGGTGAAGCAGGCACCCAGCTTCCCCCCATGACTGAGCACTGGTGTCCTCACTCCTGGTCATCTTCCTCCAGAGGTGGTCGATTCCGCTTGAAGAAGCCAGCCTGGGGGAGGGCACAGGAGCTGGAGTCAGGCACAGAGACTGGTGACACACCCAGACAACCACTGAGGACGTCTGCTAGAAACCAGCCGCCTCAAAAACCGTGCAATGGAGCTACAGCCCCAACATGAGAATGGGGATTTTTTAAAATTGGGAGATGTTTCCCCCATAAATAAAAAAAAAAAATAACCACATTTTATTTATTGATGTGTGTGTATCTTTGGGGGGCAAGAGTAACTTTCAAGAATTCGTTTGCTCCTTCTACTGTATGGGTCCCAAGGTTAGAACTTGGTGGCTTGGTGGCAAGTATCTTTATCCCCTGAGCTGTCTCAGCAGCCTCTGTTTTTTGTTTTTGTTTTTGTTTTTTGGTTTTTTTTTTTAAGATAAGATCTCCTTAATTGAAAAATGTCACAGGTCAGCTGGGCCTGGTGGCACATGCCTTTAAACCCAGCTCTCTGAAGGCAGAGGCAGGCTGATCTCTAAGTCTGAGACTAGCCTACAGAGCTAGTTCCAGAACACCCAGGACTACACAGAGAAATCCTGCCTCAAAAAACAAACAAACAAATTACCCAGGTCAGATTGGCCTGTAGCCATGCCTCTGAAGCATTTTCCTTTTTAAAAAAATTAGTTCTCAAGATGGAGAAGAAAGGAACATAGAGCAATGATTTCCTAAGTACAGAATCTCTGTTTTGTGTGATGGAAAAGACCCACAAATGGACCATAGTATCAGGGCATAATGAATGTAATAAATCAATACAATTAATGTAATTAAGGAATACCATAAATATAGTTATTGAGTGAATACTGTAATCAATGTATACCACAAATGTAACATCACGAGTGTAATTAATGAATGTCATGAGTGCAATTAAAAATTTAAAAAAGAAATAAAAATAAAAAATTATCTTTATTTTATGTGTATGGCATTTTGATTTTGCCTGCATGTGTGTCTGTGCACTACATGCATGCCGGACACTAAAGAAACATGAAGAAGCTGTCAGATCCCCTGGAACTGGAGCTACACAGGGTTGTGGCCACCATGTGGGTGCTGGAACCGCACACTGGTCCTCTGGAAGAGAAGCCAGTACTCATCCTTATTGCCCCTGTGAGACATTTTCTTAATTGCTAATTGATGTAGGGACCCAGCCACCGGTGGGTGGTGCCATGTCTGGGCAGTTGGGCCAAGAAAGGTAGTAGGCAAGGAAGTAAGCCTGTAAGCAGCTGTCCTTCAAGGTCTTGACTTCACTTCCTGCCTCGGCTTCTCTCGCTGACTGTGATATGAATAAACCCTTTCCTCCCCAAGTTTCTTTTGGTCATGGTGTTGTTATCACTGCAACAGAAACCCAGCTAGGGGACCGGCCCATAGCAGTCAGGGAGCTCCGATTCTGAGGGCAGGTCTGTTTCCTCTGACTCCCTGACAGTGGGAGAGGGGTCTGAAGACCTGAGGATTTCAGGCGTCCTGCTTGTGGGCACGGGATGGATGGTACGTGCCCAGCACAAGTCCTCGGAAAAATGACATTCTAGTAATAGACATGTAGATGAGACAGGTCCTGCATCCCTGGTCTCCTAGCTTGTGACCACCTAGGAACGCTGAGCCCCGATTCCAGCCTCACCTTCCACATGGCCAAAACCAGCAGGGTGAGCAGCAGCAGACCGCCCAGGACTCCCACCAGCACCCACCAGATAGGAATGGCCCTGTCCTCCAAGGCCCGAAGTAGCAGTGTCTGCACCTGAGAGCAAACTGGGTGTCACTTCTGGGGGGCTGTGACCAGGCAGGAGGATGCCCAGCCAAGCCATCTCCTAGTCACCATACTTCAGTCCTACCGAGAGCCCGCCCCTCAACCTCAGACAGACTTCTCGCCGCTCAGCCCTGGAGAGGCCTCGCCCCACGCTGGCTGGTAGCGGACAACGAGAGAACTAGGGTCGCTCACCAGAGCTTGTCCGCTGGGCAAGCTGAGCACGGGCGCCGAGTAGGGGAGGGAGGAGACGTTGAACCAGGCATGCGACTGCAGCACAAACTGCTCCAGCGGCCTCTGTAGGGGCGGGGTGACAGACGCTTACCGCAGCCACTCCAGGCCAGGAGGTGGCCGCAGTCCAAGCCGGGGACTCCCAGCTTCTGAGGTGCCCGGGTTTTGCCCCGCCCCGCCCCGCCCGGAGGAAAAAGGCCAGTGTGAACCTGCTGAAGCCCAGGGCAAACTCCGGCCCCGCCCACGGCCCCGCCCACGGCCCCGCCCGCCAGCGTCCAGCCCCCACCTGGCGGAGGCTGGGCAGCCCCAGCGTGGCCCGCACTGTGACCATGGCTCGTTGCCCGCGCACCATCTCCCGCAGCTCACATTCCACCACCGTACAGGGCGCTGAGTCGTTGCAGCTCTGAGGGAGACGGGTGGTAAGTCCCCAGGCCCCTCCTGTCAATCATCCGCCATCAATCAAGGACCCAACACAGCGAGCCAGGGCGTTCAGGGAGCGCCGGTCTCCGGCCGAGCTTCAGATAGTTTCTCTACATACTGTTTGCTCAACATTCCCAGGGATACTTAGGCGAGGCCCGAAAGCAGGGGTCACCCATAACCTGCAGTATTCAGTATTTTTGTGATATTGCTTTGGTTTTTTTTCCCCTCCTAGACAGGGTTTCTCTGGGTAACATCCCTGGCTGTCTTGGAACTCGCTCTGTAGACCAGGCTGGCCTCGAACTCAAAGAGATCCTCCTGCCTCTGCTGGGATTAAAAGCACGCATCCGGCCTGGCTTGCTTTGGCATTTCTTTAGAAGAAAACTTAAAACAAACAAACACTCACGTGTCCCCTAGCCCATTCTGCCAAGCAGTCCAGCATCACACCCACTCCCCCTGCCTCCCACCTCCTCTGGTTCCCGAGGGCCCCAGCTGGTGCCCTCTGAGTCTTCTCACCACCAGAACTGGGTCCTGCTGCCCCAGCGGGTTGGGTCCCTGCAGGAACGCCTGTCTACGCTCGCGCTTGTGATGGACCAGGCGAATGGGGGAAGGGCTGGGAGTGCGTAGCGTCCAGTCCAGCTGGGGGGACAGGGGCGCAGTGAATTCGCTTCCCGGGTCTGCACCCACACCCACACCCTGCTCTGGATGTTGGTCTGTTCCCCTCACAGCTACTTCCCTTGCCCAAAGCCTCACCTTAAGGGGCTTTGGGGTCGGCTGTGAGGAGCAAAGGAGACCACCTTGGGGCTGCACATCCTGGATGTAGAGCAGGTCCGAGGGCTGGGACTGGCTGGGAAAGTGGATGACGAGTCGGAGGCCATCCACAGCGCTGGGGCCGTTGTTGTGGAGCTGGGGGTGTGTGGACACAGTGGGGTGCTGGTGGCTCAGCAGCCAGCCTGCAGCTACCAGGATCTCCCTCATTCCACTCTTGCCCAGAGGCTCCTCCTTACCTCATAGGTGTGTTCCACCCTGAGGATCCAGCTCTCCAAGCCATCCTGCTCCCTGTCACCTTCGTCTGCTGCCACCACCAGGGTGGCAGGGAAGGAATTCCTGCAAGTGCCCAAGCCCCCAGAGTGGGGTAATCCTCCAGGACCTCTCAAACTTTACCCTTTTATTTTACAAGATACTAGGGATGGGACCCAGGGTCCTCCATGTGCTAATCATGAACTGTACCCATAAACTACACCCCACCTCCTCCTGGGAGCAATGTCGCCCCCTCTGCCCTGTCCCCTTCCCGTGCATGGTCTCTCACCCTCGAAGCTCCACGGTGGCCTCTGCTTGGACTGGCACAGGCAGCAGCAGAGCCCGACTGTTGGGATTCTGGCTGTTCTTGCTGGAGGGGAGAAGGGAGAAGAAGAAATTGAGGGACACCAGCCCTTTGAAGTGGATCCAGAATTTTAGACAGCTCAGGGGGAGTTAATTCCACCCCCAACAGCATGCTATACTGAAGTTAGATCGAGAAAGAATGTCCTCTAGGACCGCAAGACTCAGAAACAAGTCACAGAGGGAGAAAGGGAACAGACTTGGGAAGGCCTTTCCATTTGGAAGGGTTTCTGCACAAGCGTCAGCTGGAAGGGTGGTAGACAGCCATGCTGCCCAGCTCAGTACCTCCTGATCTGGAGCTGGAAGGATACATACTGTCCAGCCTCTTCCAGGTTCTCCACACTCACCAACATGGTGATTCCTATCTGGAAGAGGGAAACACTGAAGTCACTACCCCAGTGTCCGCTCTGGGTCCAGTCCTCCCCCTCCAGAGCCACCATTATTATCCTCCACCTCCACACCCCCAGGAGCCCACCTACCCTAGGATGTAGCTAGAGTTGGAAAACCTCCCAACTCCCACCTGAGAGCCCCCACACACACCAGGCTGTCTCCAGGCCCACATCATGGAGGCCTTACCCGAGTGTCCTTCTTCATGGGGTTGCCCAGCTCACACAATGTTACCCTGGTTTCATTCTCCTTCTTCTGGGTGCAGGTGAGCCTCTCAAAGCCCTGGGGAAGAGATTCACAGACAGTTGGAAAAGAGTAGCCATGGGGCTGGGGTGCCCAATATATCTGCTATAAATGTCATTAACAAAATAAAACCAGGCATGGTGACACATAGCCTTTCATCACCACTTGGGTGGCAGAGGCAGGTGGATCTCTTGAGTTTGAGGCCAGCCTGGTCTACAGAGCAAGTTCCAGGACAGCCAGAACTACACAGAGAACCCTGTCTCAAAACAAACCAAATCAAACCAAATCAAACAAAAATCTGTTCAGGGCTGTCAAGATGGCTCAGTTGGTTAAAGGGGCTTGCCACCAAACCTGACAACCTCAGTTCGATTCCTGGAACCTACATGATAGAAGACAACTGATTCCCATGGGTTGTTCTCTGCCCTCTACATGCTCGCCGTGGTGAAAGCGTGCACACGCGCGCGTGCACACACGCACACACACACACACACACGCACGCACACGCGCGCACACACACACGCACACACACACACACGAGCACACGCACACACACACACGCACACACGCACGCACACACACACGAGCACACGCACACACACGCACACACACGCGCGCACACGCGCACACACACGCGCACACACACGCACGCACACACACACACGCGCGTGCACACACACACACGCACAGAGAACATAATGTGTATATGTATGATATATAAGTGTATATGTATACATACATACATAGTACACACACATATACATTATACATACTTGTGTGTGGTGGCTCATGCCTATAATTCCAATACTTGGGAGGCTGAGGCAGAAGTATCAAGAGTTCAAGGCTGTCCTGGACTGAGTAGTGAGTTCCAGGCCAGTCCTGGCTTCAGAGTGAGACTCTGCTGCGTGAGCAATCAGGCCCGAGTCTGGTCCTCAGAACCCACAGGAAGAGCGGGAGTGGGGGCACATGCCTGTCATCTCAGCGCCAGGGAGGTGGAGAGGAGGTTCCTGGGCTCCTGACCAGCCAGGCTAGCTAAATCTGGGAGCTTCTTGGGGTTCAGACAGTGAGAGACTTGTCTCAAAAAATGAGCAAGCAGCCGGGCGGTGGTGGCGCACGCCTTTAATCCCAGTACTCGGGAGGCAGAGACAGGCGGATCTCTGTGAGTTCGAGGCCAGCCTGGTCTATAGAGTGAGATCCAGGAAAAGCGCAAAGCTACACAGAGAAACCCTGTCTCGAAAAAAAAAAAAAAAAAAAAAAAAAAAAAAAAAAAAAAGAAAGAAAAGAAAAAGAGCAAGCAAACAAACAAACAAAAACAAAGTGAATGACACATAAGGCTGACCTCTGGTTTCCACAGGCACGTGCACACACATCTCAGATACTCTGTGCACACACTTACACACACAAACTTTGAATTTAACAATTTCAATGTAAGTGCCTGCCAACATTATGGGAAAAGACTAAGTCAGCAAACTGTGTGTGTGTGTGTGTGTGTGTGTGTGTGTGTGTGTGTATGAGGAAACCGGAGTTTGATATTGGTATTTTCCCCCAGTAGTTCTCTATGTTTATTTACTGAGACAGGGTCTCAGGGATGTGGCTAGCCTGCCTGGCCAATGAGCTTTAGGGTTACACACATCATTAAGTCCCCAGCCCTAGGGTTCCAGGCTCACACTGCCATAGCCGGCTTTCCCATGGGAATCCAAACCCAGGTTCTCTGCTTGGGTGGCTGGAACCTTCCCAGCTGAGCCGTCACCCCAGCTCCCCGGTAGATGCTAAAGGGGTTCTAATGAACACTGACTTCCTGAGCCTTTTGTAACGGGTGTTTTTTTTAAACAGGGTCTTCAAATTTGTTCCATTAGCCAGCATTTCTCACATGCACGTCACACCTACACGCATTGCATCTAAAAGCTGAAAACATCTTTATAGTAGAGCACAAGAGCAGTGAAGATTTGGGTGGGAGACTGGAGTCAAGGCTCTCACATCTCCTGCCTGCTGCTGGCTATGCCCCGGGGTAGCACCTCACCTCAACGTTGCTGAGAGCCCGCATGTAGTGGGCACCCGGAGGTAAGTGCACAGCCAGCTCTGCCTCATAGGCTCCCTCACCCTCATTGGCTGCATCAATCTTCAGCTCCAACACATTCTCAGCACCAATCAGAAGTGGGGAGTCCCCCCTGTGTGTGGAGGGAGTGCTTGGTTTAGGACTAGAGGCCAGGAGGAGGAGAGGGGACTCAGGTAAGGCGTGGGTCTCCTGGGGCATGGAGGGACGGGAGGTAGAGTGGGAGACCCTCTCACACAGTAGCTGTGAGCTGGAGCTGCGGTACACACAGGTCATCTTCCCCACAGTCCAGGATGATCCGGGTCTAGGGGACACAATAGGATGTGTGGGTAAGCTGAGGGTTTGTGGGCTTAGGGGTCACCTCAGTGGCTCCAGGGATCCCTTCAGACTTTAGGAAGTATGGGATGGAGTGTGTATAAAGGTTTGGGACAATGCTGAAAGCAGGGTTTACGAATCTACAACAATGTTTTGGGGGCCACTGAGATTCGGAGAATTACATCAGGATTTTGGGACTCATGGTTACAACCTCTTCCCTAGTCTTAATCCCCTGCCAGGGATCTTGCCCTGTTCTTGCTTGTCCTACTGACCCTACCTGCTCCTGGACATAGGTTTCTCCATACACCACCACAGCAGGGGCTGCTCCAGTCTCTTCTGGGGGCAGTGACACGTTGAGGCTTAGTACAATGGGGCTCAGCTTGTCCCGGAAGTCGGCCTCATCCTAGCAGATGACCAGAGTCAAGTTATCCTGCTCCTGCATCCACACCCTTTGCTTGAGTCCTAGGACTGTTTGAACTGCCTAGGGGGAGAACCCTGCACACCCAGCGCCGCCCGTTCTAGCCTGAGCATACTCGAAGGAAGGCCATGGTGGTGTGGCAGACAGTTCCGTTTTTTCCACCCAGGGCCAGGCTCAGGGTGAGGCTCGCCTGTTGAGAGGCCAGCAGCAGCACTCGGCGGGCCTGGCGGGGCTTCTTCAGGTCCAGCTGCAACTCTACCTTTAGATCTGTAGGGCAGGCAAGCAGGAAGGATCCAGGTCTCCCTCTAGTGGGGACAGTCAGACCTTCCTTCCTCCAACACTCCCTCCTCTGCCACTCACGCAGCTTCTGAGGAATGTTGTGCCCGGTGGCGCCCACACACATCTGGATGTTGAAGCTGTAAAGATGAGAGCGGGTTTGGGGGTTGGGGCCTCTCTAAGGTCCCAAACCTTGCCAAGTCTGTGACTTCCACCTCCTCACCAGCTGACTGGCGTCTGGGTCTGTTCCAGGACACAGTTCTTCACGGTGGGATTCAGGGAGTCTTGAACCAGCAGCTGGACAGTGGCCATCACCACAGCCTGAGCTCTGGTGGGATCAGAGGAGGCTCACCACTGTGTCCCTCCTGACCCAGCCTCCTCCTCTGATGTGGCCCTTCCCCCTAGCCAGTGCTCACCTGTACACAGCAATTTTGCTAGCCCCATAGGCTCCCACTATCAGGTCTATAGACACAGGGAGAAAGAAGGGTCAGAAGTGGCCGTTAGAGCAGGCATCTCTACACCATCAGCCCCCCTCCTGGAGGTTCTGCCCCTAAACCCCAGCATCCCAGCTTCACAGACGAATTGGAGCCCACAGCTGGTGCCAGGTCAGACACAAAGTTCCAGCTGTTGGTCTCTCCAGCAAGTGCTCAAAGGCCTGTCTTGACTGGCTGGATGCAATGCACAGGCACCTGGGTATCCATTGTCATCGATGTCTACGGCGCCACGGAGGGAGAAACCAAAGCCGGAGCCTGTGGAGAAGGGGCTGTCCAGGACCTGGGAGGGGCGTGGATTCAACCCCTCGCTCTGACCCAGGAACACCAGCACTTGGCCCCGACCACTGGGACCCCCATAGGGGGCAGCCACGGCAACATCTGGAAAGAGAGAAAGTGTGGCTGTTTGTGATTGCGTCTCCCCAGGGGATGCTGCCAATCTCTCTTGAGTCTTCTCTAGAGAGGCCCTGGGAGACCAGAAGGGTACAAAGTCTGTATGGAGGAGGCAGGAGAGAGATCAGTCAAGTATTAACAACTGGTATTAAAGCTCCAACAGTCCTCACTGTCCTTGCATCAAGGAAAGGCACTGACAAGATTCCTTTTACTCCTGACAATTAGGTGTTGTGTTCACTATTATTATTGTTAATTTGAGACAGTTAAATTTTTTGTTTGTTTGTTTTGGTTTGGTTTTTCTGAGATGGGGTCTCTCTTTGTATCCCTGGCTGTTCTGGAACTTGCTATGAAGACATGTTGGCCTTAAATCTCTCAAAGAGATCTGCCTGCCTCTGCCCCACTGTGCTGGGATTAAAGGTGTTCCATAACATACCCGTGAGACAGGTGGTATGTGTCACAAACTGGCCTCTAATTATTCACTTAGCTGAGGATGACCTTGAACTTCTGGTCCTCCTGCCTCCACCTCCTTCCTGCTAGGAGGACCCGTACCAGTGCCGGTGCCACCACACCTGGTGTATGCTGGGTTGAGGCATTGAGCATGTGAAGCAAGTTAGTAGCCCAGCTACAGCCCTGCCCTTAGCTCCCATTTTAGAAGACTAAGTAACTGAGCCCACAGAGGCTAAGAGCACTGGCTGCTCTTCCAGAGGTCCTGAGTTCAATTCCCAGCAACCATATGATGGCTCACAACCACCTGTAATGAGATCTGGTGCCCTCTTCTGACCTGCAGTCATACATGCTGTATACATAATAAATAAATACAACTTTAAAAAAAAAAAAAAGTAACTGAGCCCAGGCCAGGCAGGCCAGCAAACTTCTTAGTTTGTGTGAGGTCCTAGATTTAATTTCCAGTAATGGAAGGGAAGAAAAAAAAAACCAAAAAACAAAAAACAAAAAACAAAGTAGGCCCAGTGCACACTTTTTATCAACATTCACGAGGCAGAGGTAGGCAGATCTCTTTGAGTTCAAGGTCAGCTTGATGTACATACTGAGTTCCAGGCCAGCTAGGGCTACATAGTGAGACCCTGGTCTCAAAACACAAAACCAAACTGAAAAACAAATAAAAACTAGCTGAAACCTGTTTTCCAGATGGTAACTCTGTTTCACCTTCAAGGTGCAAACAAACTCACAGCCACATCATAGTTTATCAACACTAGTGCCTTTAAGACCCTCCTTGAGAGTGTATCAGCTAGCAGCCTCATTATTTTGTGAGCCTTTTCATATATAACTTACTTAGATCACATGTCTGTGTGTTTTAATTGTCTTCCCTTTATCTTCTGATTTGGTTTACAGAACATCTTTGTGATTTTTCTTGATCACCATAATCATAATTCAAATAAAACTGTTTAATCCCAGCCTTTAGGTCACAGAGGCAGGTGGATCTCTGTGAGTTTGAGGCCAGCCTGATCTACATGGAGAGTTCCAGGCCAGCCAAGGTTACACAGTGAGACTTTGTCTCAAAAAGCAAACAGAGGCCTCTGACCACAATGATGTCCTGGAGTCCAGGGCCCCGTCTCTGTCCTGGTCTTGGTCTTGATGGACTTACTGACCATTTGATTCACTGTTAATTTTTGCAGCCTTCTTGCCCTTTGGGCAGTTTTGGGTCCGCCTGGCCAGGTTCTATCTGGAGCTAATTCAGCTCAGGGTTGCAGAAGACAGAGCAGAAGGGCACTGTGCTCTGAATCCCCAGCCTTCCTTGGGACCCTTAGGGCCTCTCAACCATCTTGTGGATTTCCCCACAGCACCTATTTCTGACTGTCTCCTGTCTGCCAGGCTGTCAGCCCTGTTTCCTGCTTTCTCCAGGGGACCTTCAAATTGGTATCTCCTGCCTCTGGATGGAGTGTCTGCATACCCAGGCATCATAGTGACCCTCATCTGGCTGACCCCCTCCAGTTCCCAACATGACTATTTTTCCTTTGTATTCATTACACTCCCCATTCTTCCTAAATAAAATGATCTTGCCATGGTCCCCATCCTCAGTCCATGATGGTTCCCCTTTCCACAGCCAAATTGGTGAGAGAGCTGTCTGTATTGCCTGCTGAGTGCTTTGCCTCTATTCATGCCCTGGACCCGGCCCCAGTGGCCCTAAGGTGCCCCTCTTGAGTGGTTTTTTTTGTGTGTTTGTTTGTTTGTTGTTTTTGTTTTTGACAGAGAGTTTTATGTATCCCAAGCTGCTCTCCAGCCTCTTAGGTAGCAGAGGGTGACCTCAGACTTCTGTCTATCCTGCCTCCACTTCCTGGGTGCTAGGTTTACTGGTACACAACACCATACTGGCCTGGGTTGGTCCTTGACACTGCACCATTGAGCTCATCCTTGCTAAAGCCCACGATGTTTTCCCAGTCCCATCCAACTGCACCTTTCAGGAGGCCGCTCGGCCCATCCCCCGCTCCTGCTTAAAGTGCTCTCTCAGAGTTTTGGGCCACCAATCTCCTGATTTCTCTCCCACCTGTCTGAACACTGTTTCCTAGAGTACCTTCTCTGGGTGTTCCCTGAATGCTCTTTCGCTTCCCAGGGTTCTGCACTGAGCCTCTTCTTAACTCCCAGGTTCCGGAGCCTATCCACTCTTCCGGGTCTCCACCTCACCCTCAGCCTTTTCTAGCGGAAGTGTGCAAAGTCAATTGCGACAGTTCTTGGTTCTCAACATATTTCTACCCAATACTCCCAAGCCCTTCAAAACCAGCTAACCCAGAACTGAACCACAGACCTCCTTGCTCCCCACTTCCACTCAACTCCCTTCTCATCCTGACTCCATATTCCATTTCCCATGCAGCCTTAATAGTCCAAGCCCTAAATATCTGTGAAGTCACCGCATCTCTAACTCCATTCTCCAAATCTGCATGCAGGGGTCATCATGTTGGGACCTAGACAAACTGGCCTAATTGGATTCCTTGAACCCTGGTACCCACTTTCCAATCAGCAGTCAAGCTTTCCCTGGCTCCTGCTGCCCAAGGTCTCAGGCTGTCTTGTACTGGGACTACAGACGTAGTCTGCCTTAAATTCATCTTTTTGTTAGGGCTATGGACCCTCTTAAGGCCAAACACATCAGCTCTTCCACTCACCATTATAGCCATCCCGGTTGAGGTCACCCAAGGGTGCAATGGCAGATCCAAATCTCCCATAGAGCTGAGTGCCAGTCAGCAGGAGAGTGGGTGTGCCCAGAATATAGGGGCCCTGGGGCTGCAGAAACAAATACACACGGCCCACCTCGGCCAGCTTGCGACCTGCCCTGTGTTCCATATACAATGGAGCCCCCACTAGTAGGTCGTGCCTCCTGTGGACCAGATGGGCAAGGTTAGGTGCAGTTGAGCTAGGAAGATACTAGGAATGAGGGCAGTTCTGGGCTACCCTTGGGACAAGATGAGGGTAACCCCTGCTGCTGGCAATTGAGGACCCAACTGGGTAAGGGGCATTCCTTCTTCTCACCCGTCCCCGTTGACGTCAGTGACTGCCACCGAGTGCCCAAAATAGGAAGCCACCTACAAGATGAAGAGAATTTTAGTCTGTGCTTCTGAGCTCAGCATCCTCTGTTAGACATCACTCTCAGATCCTACAAACTATTTTAGGGGTGTGCCTTAATTCCCTGACTTTGGTCATTCCCACGGGGCAACCGCTCCTCTTACCTGCTCTCCAAGAAGCCGGTGTAGCTTCTGGTAGTATGTGTCCAGAATTTCCACCTGCATGGAGAAACATCCCCAAGTGTGTCATTCATGCTCCCTCTGTGACTTCCCACGCTCATTGAGAAACAGCAGGGCATTGGTGTATGTGTGGGGTAAACAAGAGTTCTGTTGTCAGGGGGTTCGGAATGTCAAGCGGTGGGAGAGCCGTCACTCACCGCTCCCAAGGTCCAGCTCCAAGTGGGGGCACCGAATACGTACTCTGGGAAGAGCAAGGCTCAGCAAATCAGATCCTCAGAAACCACTTACTCCATCCTCACATAGGGACCCAGGGGAAATTGTGCGGAGGTGCTCCTGCCCAGGGCTCCCCACCCGCCCCTAACTGCATTCCTTGCCTGTAGTGCTCAGATCCCCATCGAACTCGCCCAAGGCCACCGAGTACCCTGAAAACAGCACAGTTTAGCGTTTAAAGCAAGGAGAAGACCTCGGTCAGGAGAGGAGGGTCATGTGTACCGAGGTTATCAGTACAAACTACATTGTGCAGGTGGGAAAACTGAGGTGTGCTCGAGGTCTTACTTGAGTCCAAGGAGAGAAGGGCCAGCCAATGTGGATGGGAGTTGGACAGGTGTGGGGGAAGAGGCGGGACCCCGGGGGTGGGGTGCTTTTGCGCTGGGGACTAGTTAAGATTGGCAAAAAACCTCGGACAGGGGTGGGACCTGACTTTTAGGGTTCTGGGATGCCAAGGTTACCCCGGTAGCCGTCGAAGTACACTGAGCTGCCATAGTCAAAGGTGAAGCGCTGGTTGGGAACATGCCACAAAAGGGTGTTCGGTTGGTAACTAGAGATGATATTCGCAATTGGAACCCGAACCAGGAGACCTGGGAAGGGCACAGGGACAGCAGGTGTGGGGCCCCAGATGCCTGAGTCTCCCCAAATCACGAGATGAAAGTGGGTTGGATTACTGGGCACGTACCTAAAAAATAGTAGCCGCCAGGGGCCCCAAGCACTAGCTCACCATCCTGAAAGGGAAGTTCTGGTCGTGAGAGAGCCCCCTATTCTGGAACAACCTAAATCACTTTGGCTGCATGATGTTTTTTTGTTTTGTTTTGTTTTGTTTTGTTTTTAATGGAGCTGAGGACTGAACCCAGGGCCTCGTGCTTGCTAGGCAAGCACTCTACCATCGAGCTAAACCCCCAACCCCGTTGTTTGTTTGTTTGTTTTTGAGACACAGTTTCTCTGTGTAGCCTGAAACTCACTCTGTAGACCAGACTGGCCTCAAACTCAAGAGATCCATCTGACTGCCTTCTGAGTGCTGGGACTGAAGGTGTGCGCCACCATCGCCTGCTGGGCTGCTTGATAGTCTCATATTCATCCATTCTCATTTTCCCCGCCACCCGGTCTCCTTTTAAGAGGAGTCTCACTTTGTAGCTGAGGCTGGCTTCAAACTCGCGATCCCCCAGCCTCAGCCTCCAGGCAAAGCTCTCTATTGCTCTTGCCTGCGACTTGCCTTGGTCACTGCAGAGCTGAAGCCGGCCTCACAGTATCTCTTGTCTCCGCCTACAAAAGGCAAGTGGGGGTCAGCCAAGGGTCGGCTCCGCGAGCTCGCGCTTTAGCCAGGAATCCCGCGTGGGCAAGCAAAACTATGCGGGGCGGGTGCGGGGGGTGGGGGCTGGAGGCGGACCCCAGGGGGCGTGGCATAGCCGAGGGCCGGGCTCTCAGGGCGCGAGGTTGGGGGCGGGGCGGGGTTTGCAGCTATCAGAGGGCGGAGCCAGAGGCGGAAGAGCGCTTACCAAAAATTTCTGCGTAAGCCGAACTCATGAAGTTGGTGCGGCAGGGCGAGTACTCTGCGCGGCCGCCGTTTTGTAGTTGAGCCACGAAGCAGCCCCCCACTGGCGTCTTCTCTGCCTCATCGTTCCTTTCTAGGACATTCCAGTGCTGCCAGGGGGCGCAGGCCTAGAGCAGAGTCACAGGCGAATGGGGAAGGACGCGATATTCCGGCTTCCCCCCTCGTGCCGCTGGCCTGGATTTGTTCCCTGTGACCTGACCACAGTGCCTACCACGATGACGTCATTCCAGCTGACGACCGATGCCCCAAGTCCTTGCCCGGTCCTGAAGGTTTGGAAAGACTGGACGCCTGCGTGACGGGTCTCATCCCCTGGAGGACACAGAAAGGGTGGTTTTCTGGAGCCCTGCCATTCACTTCCACCTGGCTCCCCCTTTCCCCTCCATGCCGGAGACTCACTTAGGTCGAAGGCCAGCGAGGTGCACTCGCCGCCACTGGCCTTCCAGGGGCACAGGAACACGCCACCAGTCTCCTCCTGACTTGCGCTTAGGGCCCTGGGGGCGCCCACCACGATGGACACGCTGTGTAGGCAAGCTGGGTGAGCAGGGCTCAGGGTCTTTCTATCCTGCCCGGTGCCAGCCACCCGCCACCCCAGTAGTACCTGGAAAGAGGTGTGGCATAGGTCTCCTATGGTCCATCTTTCCTCACAGATACCCTTACATTAAGGCCAACCTCTTCATTTTAGGGGCAGCTGAAACTGTACTCTTAGGAAATTCACCTGGGACTAAGCCAGTTTGTTTGGTTTGGACAGGAAGGGTTTAATAATCTTTACTGAAGCTGAGTGGTGGTGGCGGCGCACGACTTTAATCCCAGCACTCGGGAGGCAGAGGCAGGCGGATCCCTGTGAGTTCGAGGCCAGCCTGGTCTAGAGAGTGAGATCCAGGGCAGCCACCAAAGCTACACAAAGTCTGACTCGAAAAACAAAACAAAACAAAAACAAACAAAACAACAACAACATCCTTATTGAAAATACCTGCTATGCTTCATACACTGATGCCCGCCCGCCCCCCCCCCCCCCCCCAAGAACCGGACAAGCCGTTTGCCTTGTCTAACTTAATAGACATCTTAGTGAGAGCTGTTCTGAATGGTGAAGGATGCCGCAAGCTCAGTGGGAATGTGTGATGCTGACGGGGCCGAGGACCCTAGGAGACCTAAGTTTAAGTCAGTTCCGCCGTTTGTAAAGTAGGGTTAGCATCAAGCAATTATGCTGTTGGAAGAGGAGATACAATAAATGTATGAGAAGTATTTAGTATGCCCTCAGCCACATGCTTTTGTAAAAGTGTGCGTGTTAATAAACAACAGGATGCTTATTAAATTGTGCTCATAGGACCCATGCTTGGGGGAAGGAGTTGAACTGAGCGTCAGGCCCTGTGTGAACACTCAGCAGCTCCGAAGACAGGGGATTTTTGTTTATTTGGTTGGTTGTTTTTGTTTTTGTTTTTTTGAAACGGGGTCTCACTATATAGCTCTGGCTGTCCTGGAACTCACTATGTAGACGAGGTTGGCCTTGAACTCACAGGGATCTGCCTGCCTCTGCCTCCCACTAAAGGGGAATAAAGGCCTGCACCACCACATTCAGCTCAGCAGTTTTTCTTTCTTTCTTTGACAGATTCTTGTTATGTGTCCCTGGCTATTTAACTTGTGGTAACACCCCTGCCTCAGCCTCCCTGGGTTCACAAGCATGTGCCACCACACTTAGCTACAGGATCGTCAGAGTTGAGGCAACCCCAGATCCCTTTCCCTTCATGGACAGTCTCTGGATGTAAGCCATCTTGGGAAGGGGGCCTGGCTTTTGTTGAAATGGCTCTTTTAGGCAGAGGAAATGATTCCTTATACCCGTCCTTGAGACCAGTCGTTACTGTTCCCCAGACACTGGGCATTCCAGTGTCCATCACAGTAAGTCACTCAGGCTAAACCCAGCTATGAAGATGAGCCAGGAATCTTAGCAGTTTGATCGCAAAGCCTGACCAATGCTGACTGTTAGTAATTTATTACTTCTTTTCAAATATCTATAATTTGGAAAGAGATGAGGTTCAAAATGGAGAAAAGCAAGGCGCAGTAGGTGGGCACTTGTATCTTGGCCAGTCAATTTTGGATGACTGGCTGAGGGTAAATGAGTCCCACACTGACCCTTGGGAAGAAGACATAAGCTTTTACCTTTTTTGTTCAATGTTCATCTTCCCCTTGGTAGCCTTCCTGGGCACCCTCACTGGAACATGTCCCTCCCCAGCATTCCTGACAGGAGCTGGACCCAAACAGACACTAGACTCCACCTTGCTCAACTAGGGAAGGAGAGGCCACAGAGGCAATGATCGGAGGCAGTCTTCTCTCCACACCTGTTTTCCCGCTGGTACTCACCTCCCATGGTTGTCCTTGTGAAAGTCCACAGAAAATCCAAAGTGGCTGCCATTGGGACCCGCATAGATGGTGAGCGTCACAGGGTCCAGGTTCAAGGCCCAGGCTGGAGGAGCAGCCCAAGGTCCCAAGAACAGTGGTGTCCAGTGCAGGAGCCACAGGGCATGCCATGTCCACGAAGCTCTGGCCATCCTCTCCCCCAAAGCCTCCTGAACAGGAATGGGCCAGCTCTTTCCTCTTCCCTCAACTTCCCACCACAGGAAGTTTCAGCTTATCAAATTGGAACTCAAAGTAACTGCTGAGCAGCGGCATGGCAGAGGGCAATAACCCCCTAAATCACATGGTCTGCAGGATCACCAGGAAGGGGGAGGGGCCGCTCTGGGGACGAATCTTAGTGCTGAAAGTCATTGCTCACCCTTTTTTTCCCCTAGGATAGCTCATCTCCAAGTCTGCTTCATGGATGCGTCCCTTGAAATCCTTTTTCTTTTCTTCTTCTTTTTTAAAAAATTTATTTATTTATTTATTTATTTATTTATTTATTTATTTTTGGTTTTTCGAGACAGGGTTTCTCTGTGTAGCTTTGCACCTTTTCTGGAACTCGCTCTGTAGACCAGGCTGGGCCTCGAACTCACAGAGATCCTCCTGCCTCTGCCTCCAGAATGCTGGGATTAAAATCTTTTTCATCTCCTCTGTCACTGTCTCCATGTCATTATGCTAGGCCAGCCACTGTCCCTTTCTGCCTGGGAAAGTGCAACTGTAAACTGGCCTGTTCTACTTCACCATGGTCCAGAGTTGAACAGCTCTTTCCTCCCCTATTTAGCTGACTGTCCTGCTCTTGAACACTATGACTTGGCCAGAGATGAGGAAGGATTGAGGAAGCTGCTCTTTCCTGATAAGACCTCAGGCGGCCATCATTTTGAGTATGGCATTTATCCACTTCCTCCTCCTGGAGCCTTGAGTATTGGCCCATCAGTTCCCGACTTCTTTACCTTGAATCAAGTCTTTGTGTGGCTACACTGATGCCTTCAATACCGGGAAAGGGTGGTGAATGGATCTTGGCCTAAGTAGGGAGGAGATGGGGCTAAAATGACATCATTCCAGGGTGTACTGTTCACAGTCCCTAAAATTAAGAACCAGCTGTTCAAATGGACAGCTTCATTCCTTCTTGGGTGACAGTTGGTATCTAACCATAAACATCTGATTCTGAGCTGAGTGGTGGCAGCACATGCCTTTAGTCCCAGCTCTCAGGAGGCAGAGACAGATGGATCTCTGTGAGTTCCAGGCCAGCCTGGTCTACAGAGGGAGTTCCAGGACAGCCAGGGCTACACAGAGAAACCCTGTCTTGAAAAACAAAAACAGACAAGCAAAAAAAGAATTGATTCTGGATGGCGCCCTCAGGTTGGCATCTTGCCATACACAGTACTGGATGACCGTGATGATCCTTTTACTGGACTGGGTATTTGAATCCTTTGAGAGCAAGGGTCCTTTTTGCTGTTCCAGGGCCTAGCCAGAGGCCCAGTGTGTGGTGGTGAATGGCTGAAGTCTTCCTGAAGAGCAACAGAGTGGGAAGGGTCAGATTCTGGTAGAAAGGTCCTTTTCTGTGGACCAGGGAAGCAGAAGAGCACCACGCCCTGTTGGTCTTGCATGCCTTGGCCCCAAAGCAAAGGAATAAAAGATCATAGCCTTCAGTCTGTATTTTCATTCTCTCTCTCTCTCTCTCTCTCTCTCTCTCTCTCTCTCTCTCTCTCTCTCTCTCTCTCTCTTGCAGTACCAGGAATAGCCTCATGCAGATAAGACAAGTACTCTATTACTGAGCCATGTACACCGGGCTTGATCTTTTTTTTCTGATTAAATTAATCACTGCATTATCTTACTTGGCTACCCTACCCCATTTTGAAGTCCTTTTAATTCCCCTCTTCCTCTCATCACCTCAGCAAACAGCTAAAAATTTTATCCTTCACTAAGCAAAAAGCTCCTTGGATTTTATTCAGGGCTTGGCTTTCTTTCTTTCTTTCTTTTTTTTTTTTTTAAACGCATTTTATTTTTATGTGCATTTGTGGTTTTGCCATGGGTGTCAGGGTCCCCTGAAACTGGAGTTACAGACAGATGTGAGCTGCCACGTGGATGCTGGGAATTGAACTCGGGTCCTCTGGAAGAAGAGTTAGCGCTCTTAACCCCTAAGCCATCTCTCCAGCCCCAGGGCTTGGCTTTCTTCACTGGTGTGTTCTCAGTGCCAAATTCATGGTAAGTATGCAATGCATGTATCAGAATGAATTCTTAACAAGGCCTCTGCTTATGCTCTGCCTTCCCACTGTTCCCAGCTGAGTAGTCCCTGAGGTGCTGCTGTATTCTGGGTAGCCTAACTATATCAACTCACATCACATGGTAGTTGTTTTGCTTTGTTTTTTTTTAGACAGGGTTTCTCTGTGTAGCCCTGGCTGTCCTGGAGTTTGCTCTGTAGACCAGGCTGGCTTTGAACCCACAGATGTCTGGCTGCCTCTGCCTCCTGAGTGCTGGGATTAAAGGCCTGCATTACACCTGCTTTTTTCTTCTTCAAAACCTTTTCATCACAGTTTGAGATCTGTAGTGTGTGTGGGGCGGGGGGGGGGGGGGGGGGCTTTTTGCTGAAGCATGAGTATGGAGGTAGGTAGTAGGACTTTTCTACCATGTGGGGCTCAGGAACTCACCTCCAGGCATCAGGTTTGGCACCAAGTGCCTTTGTGCATTGAGCATTCTCACTGGGCTTATTCTCCACCAGCAACATCCCTTTTGGGCTTCTCTTTAAATCAGGGTCTCATTCAGCCCAGGCTGCCCTTAAACTTCTGGTCTCCTGCCCTCATCTCTAGAGTGCTGACACAACAGTAATTCCATCATTAACCCTAGTTTATGTGCTAGAATAGTTTTTTTTTTTTTTTCCCCTTCAAGACAGGGTTTCTCTGTGTAGTTTTTGGTGCCTATCTTGGATCTTGCTCTGTAGACTAGGCTGGTCTTGAACTCAGAGAGCTGCCTGGCTCTGCCTCCCGAGTGCGTGTGCCACCACTGCCCGGCTTTTTAAAAAAAACTTAAAAAAAAAAAATAAAAGATTTACTTATTATGTATAGTGTTCTGCCTGCATGCCAGAAGAGGGCATCAGATCTCATACTGAGATCATAGATGGTGTGAGCCACCATGTGGTTGCTAGAATTGAACTCAGGACATCTGGAAGAGCAGCCAGTGCTCTTAACCTCTGAGCCATCTCTCCAGCCTGTTTTGTTTTTCAAGACAGGATTTCTTTGTGTAACCCTGACTATCCTGAAATTTACTGGGTAGACCAGGTTAACCTCAACTCAAGAGATCTGCCAGCCTCTGCTTCCCAAGTGCTGGGATTGGGATTAAAAAAATGTGCACCACCAAGATTTTTTTTTTTTTTTTTTGTTGTTGTTCTTGTTAAATGTGTTCTTCATGTGTATGTGCTTATCTGCATCGTGTGTACAAGTGTCCATGAAGCAAGAGGGTTTTGGAACCCCTGGAACTGGAGTTATAAGCAGTTGTGACATGGGTGTGGGGAACTGAATCTGAGTCCTCCGCAAGAGCGGTAAATGCTCTTAACTGCTGAACTGTCTCTCCAGTCCCATGCACTGGAGTTTCCTTTTGTTTTTGTTTTTCTCACCATGTAGCCCTGGCTGTCCTGGAAATAGCTCTGTAGACCAGGCTGGCCTCAAACTCCCAAGAGACCCACTTACTTCTTCCTCCTGAGTGCTTCGATTAAAGATGTGTGCCACCACACCCAGCTCCCAAGCACTACAGTTTTTGTTTTGTTTTGTTTAAATGCTTCCTGTTTGATGTCTAGAAGCTACAAAGACAACAGTCAAGGATCCTCAACTTAGTCCAGAGACAGTAAAACCCCAGACACTCAGGACTGCCATTAGGTGACAGCAAGTGAACCTTGGGAAACAGAAATTAGGAAGCAACTCTATGGAACGGATACTACTAGGGCTATTTCATAAGGGCACAAACTAGCAAGAGTTCTGGGTAAACTCTGGTTTAGTCCACACGGAGAATGTCAACGGGCAACAAAAATAGGATTCAGGACTGGAGAGATGGCTCAGCGGTTAAGAGCACTGACTGCTCTTCCAGAGGTCCTGAGTTCAATTCCCAGCAACCACATGGTGGCTCACAATCATCTGTAATGAGATCTGCTGCCCTCTTCTGACCTGCAGGCATACATGCAGGCAGAATACTGAATACTTAGTAAATAAAATAAAGTAATTTTTAAAAAAAAAGTAGGATTCAAACCCAGGTTCCCTTGTCCTGCTGATGCTGGTAACAAAGCAAGCAACCTGGGCAGAGGAGAGGTCGGGAATGAGGAAAGGAATGTAGAGGGCTAAGTGAAGGGTGCCTAGTGAAGGTGCTTAAAGGGGCAGGTGGGCATGAGGGCAGGAAAGTCAGGCAGGGACTCAGATCACTGGGGGGTACTTGAATGCCACTCTAAAGGAATTTGAACTTCGGCCAATCGGAGATGGAGAATCCTAAAGATTTTTTATTTTGGTTTTGAGGCAGGGTCCTGATATGTAGACCAGTTTGGTCTGGAATTCAAGAGATCTGCCTGCCTTTGTCTCCTTGTGCTAGGATTACAGGTGTCTGTCAACATGTCCAGCTGTCTAAAGATTTTAAAAGTTAGAAAGAGACCAAACCGTCAGTTTTAACGAGTTAGCTCCACAGGGGAGGGGCAACTGCTTTCGAGCTTAATGATGTGCATTTCATCCTTGTACAAGGTCATAAGAGACCAACTCCTCTGACCTCCACATGCTTGCTAACATTCAAACACAAAACAAATTAAGAGGAGATTGTGCTGGCTAGTTTTATGTCAACTTTACATAGACTAAAGTCATCTAAGTAAGAGGAGGGACCTCAACTAAGAAAAATGCCTCCAAACCAGGGGGTGGTGGTGCTCGCCTTTAATCCCAGCACTGGGGAGGCAGAGCCAGGCAGACCTCTTGAGTTTGAGTCCAGCCTGTTTTACACAGCCAATCCCAGAACAGCCAGGGCTATATGGAGAAACCGTCTTGAAAAACAAACAAAAGAATATGCAGCTATAAGATCAGGTTGCAGGCAGGCCTGTGAGGCATTTTCTTAATTAGTGATTGATGAGCCCATTGTGGGTGGTGCCATCCCTGAGCTTGTGGTCCTGGGTTCTGTAAGAAAGCAGGTTGGGCAAGCCAGTAAGCAGCACCCATCCACGGCCTCTGCATCAGCTCCTGCCTTGAGGTCCCTGCTGACTTCCTTTGATGATGAACTGTGATGTGGAAGTCTAAGCTTAAAAAAACCTCATTCCTTCTCAAGTTGACAGAGCTTCAATGATGAACTGTGCTCCAATTTAGAATATGACATGGCTGCCTGTGGCTACAACAGACTGGAGAAGGGACATTGTGGAAAGACCAGCTGAGTAGGGCAGCATTCTGAGTTAAAGGTGGCGATGCCTGAACCACGTACTGGTGGTAAGAGACAGCAGAGATGGGCATAGTGACACAGGACTATAATCCAGCAGGATGAGGTAGGAAGACAGATACCTCAAGTCTGAGGTTAGCCTGGGCCATACAGCAAGTCACCAAGGCCATCCAAGGCTACACAGCCATGCTGTCTCTAAAAACCAAGAAAGAAACAGCAGCTAAGGACAGAATCAGGAGCTGGAAGTGGCCAAAGGTAATCCAAAGGTTTGGTCCCCAGTTAGCTGGTGGAATATGATATTAAAAGCAGAAACCCGAGGAGGGAAGATGAGATTTGGGCCAGGGGGAGGACTGCATTCCTTTGGTGTCAGAACTGGGTTATCTCCCTGCTGAAAGTGGATCAAGCATTGGTAAAATTCTCTTTCTTATTCCATCAGTCTGAGGTCCCAAATTCCCTCAATGAACCTAGCTCTGTTTCGGCTTCATTTAGTCAGCAACCATCAAGCTCTATCATGGTTTGTTTGGCATTGAGAAAGATAACAGAATGCCTGAAGGCGTTTTGTTTGTTCTAAAGGAGCTGTAAGAATTAGCTTATCTTCTCAGAGCTGACCATTATACTGGAAACAGTGAATATAAAATGAATGGCACTCAGGTTCTGAAAAGCTGATAAACGTACTTGGGGCAGGGAGTTAGATCCTAGTCAGGGAAGTCAGCCAGGAAAATGCTGCAATAATCAGATAGGAGTTGGTATGGGTGAGGTGGAATTTTCTGTGGCAACAAGAAAAGAAATGGTTGAGAAGGTCTGGATTAGTCATCCAGGGTGTAAAAGAAACTTTTATGTTTCAAGCCTAGATGGCTGAGCCCTTATCAGAACAAAGCAATTGACTTCACACAGCACAGGCTACCCAGGCAGGCAGACTTCACACAGCACAGGATATGCAGGTCTGTCTCTTCTGCTTGCTGCCTTCCTTGCTCTCAGAAATTCACTTCATTAAAAAAAATATTTTACATTTACAATTTTTATGTGTATGAGCGTTTTTGTAAGCACGAATGTCCATGTACCACATGGGTGCATGCCTGAGGCCCGAGAAGGTGGTGAGCCTCCATGTGGGTGCTAGAAATTGAAGCCGGTTCCTTTGTAACAACAAGTGCTCTTAACCACCGAGCCAACTCTCCAGCCCCTTTTGACTCTCAAACATCCTTTCTTAGAACACAGACCTTCACTATTTCAAGCAGTTCTGAGTACTCAGCTTTTCTGTGGTAGAGATCACACAACTACATAAAAGAAGGAAGGTGAACCGGGCGGCGGTGGTGCACGCCTTTAATCCCAGCACTCGGGAGGCAGAGGCAGAAGGATCTCTGTGAGTTCGAGGCCAGCCTGGGCTACCAAGTGAGTTCCAGGACAGGCATAAAACTACACAGAGAAACCCTGTCCTGAAAAACAAAACAAACAAAACAAAAAAACCAAAAATCAAAAAAGCAAGGAAGGAGACAGCCATCACCCAACTCTGAAAGGCTGATGAAGAAGAAAACTATCACTGCCGCATATGCGCCTTCCATGCCAGCTTCCCAGGCTCTCCTGATGTGATTTCCTGGTGTTAGGTGGTCAGGGGCTGAGGATAGTAATTCAAGCCTGGTAATTCAGTTACAGCTGGAAGTCAAAGGTCAGGTGAATCTTGTAATTCTGTTGCTCTTAAAGAAGTGCACATGGGCCGGGCGGCGGCGGCAGCACACGCCTGTAATCCCAGCACTCTGTAGGCAGAGGCAGGTGGATCTCTGTGAGTCCGAGGCCAGCCTGGTCTACAGAGCTAGTCCAGGACAGGCTCCAAAGCTGCAGAGAAACCCTGTCTCAAAAAACCAAAACAAACAAACAAACGGTGCACATGGGCAGTCACCTTGCTAAGACTGGGCAGAACACACACATCTTCCCCTGGAGGTAAACTATCCAGACCCTCAGGCAACCCAAGCTCCCAGAAGAACAATTCCAAGTATCTCCACCTAGTTGAGAAGGATCTATTATTTAATTACTTCCAACAAGACATTGTTTATAGCCCACATCTCCAACCTACGCCAGCCTGAGTGGAAGTGGGAACAATGACAACGGACTCTGCTAAGTTTCCACAAAGCATTGGTTTATTAGAAAGTTCCTTCCCTCATTTTACAGCATATATATCTCTATCATATGTGATAAAGTTAAATACAATCTGTTATGCTTGTAAGTAAGGATAGGTTATTTTGTTTTTCCTTTTTTCTGAAGTTTTAAAACTACTGTTCTGGAAGTTAAAGAGAGCTGCCTCCAGGAAGGCAGAGAGGGGCCAGAGTGCAGCTCAATCTACAACCTAATGGGAAGCAGCACAAAATGTTAATACTGTATTGTTTATTTAAATATTTACATGGGCTGAAAGCAAGGAAAATGAGTCCCTTCACTTCAAATCGATGATTTCATTTTTCCAGGGCTAGTTATCCAAAAAGTGATACTTCTGAATCAGACGAGGACTGAGCAGGTAGGCTCCCAGCCAAGCGCCTCATTTGCCCAGCACTTGCTTCTCATAAACTCAAAACTTCTCCCTTCTGGGGATTCTAGAAGGCATGAACAGAGAAGCTTGGCCGAGGCAAGTAGGGTTGTTTATCTTGTCAGCTGACTGCTTACCCAGTTCTAGACACAAGAAGAACACTAACAACAGCGGAGATGAGTCCTGCATGGCAAGCACCTTTGGGTCAGAGTGGTACCGAGGGCTGAGAGCCTGGGTGAAGGCAAGAGGGAGGAGGGACTGATGCACTTCTGGTCAGTGTCACGGGAGAAAAGAAAAGGAGCCTCTACTGCTGAAACTGAGCTGGGCAGACAGCACACAGCCGTGAAGCCAAAGACCTCCAAGTCCCTGTAAACGTGCTCACCTCCCAACAGAAAGCGGAGAAAACTGTCCAACTCTACTATCCTCTGGTCTACTTCTATTTTAGTTTCTAGCCAACCCAAAAGGCACATTAAAAAAATTGTCAGAGAGGGCTAAATACTAGGAAGGCAAACAGACTGTGCAGAACGAGGTCCCCGGGAACCAGGGGTCCTCTCCCAGACAGTCACTGAGTGTTACTGCTGCCAGAGAATAAAGCTGTTGACTCAGTCTTCCCCTTCTCCATGGAGTCCACTGTTTCTCTGTATAACAAAGCACACCAGGGGGACCACTGCAACTGAGCACCCTCCTGCTGCCTGCAGCTGCTTGCTGCCCACTATCTAAAAAATCCCAGTGCAGGATGAACCAGTTACTGCAAAGTACTTAACTTTTGTCCCAGCAAAAAAAAAAAAAAAGAAAGAAAAAAAAAAAAGTGTAACATTTTTATAGTTCATAACTTCAAAAAATACAGGAGCTTGATAAAATATACATGCTTAGTCATTTTTGCATCTAGCACAAAACAAATACTTTATTTTTTTTTTAACTTTATAACCTTTAAAGTTTCTTAATTCAACTAGGGCAAACATATTTACAGAAAGCCACCAGAACAAGGATCACTTAAAGAGCTGGATGTAAAAAATATTATTGCAGTATACTACAAATACAGAACCTTCTTAATGTGGGCTACAAAAAGCAGCATTTACGTTTATAGAGTTCAGTGCAATTTTACATTAAAAATCCTATAAATTAAGAAGAAAACATCAACATAACAGGAGAAAAATATACCCTCCGGACATGAGCTCCTTCCTGGGAAGCACATGGTGACTCTCTGTTCCACATAGCTTCTACTCATGATAGGATCTTCTTTTCTGGGATATGTAGATGCCTCTTCTGGGACGAGGGGCATGAGGACAGTAGTGCCCAATGCGCGGCTCCGTTTGTAAGGAAAGTGATTAAATTGCAGCCTGAGTTGCTTTTGGTTCTAGGTTAGACTCCCTCTTCCACCTCACCTGGGATGACGTCACCAAATGCTGTTCAAAGACACTGCCCAAAGTGGCGGTGTTTCCACCGCTGAAGAGATAGCCTGGCTTTCCTCGTGGCACTGAGGAGGGCAAGGCCAGATGGGCCCACGGCAGGCAGGTGCTTTGGTGACAACCCATTAGAGGAGGGAAACGCTTTAAACTTACAGAGGGGAAAGAGCAGAGGACTAGAAAGTAGAGGGAGGCAGGAAGTATCTATACTTGACAGTCTGCTGCAGAGGAGTGTGGGTAGCACTTACTGGTGTTCCCTAGTGTAGAAACATGGGAGGAACTAATAGAAAGGGGGAAATATCCCTGATAGTAAACCCAAAGCAAACCTCAAATCTAAATCCATCCCTGCAAGCCAAAACTCATTTCTTTGGCTGTCAAGATACTGCCCATTCCAGCTTTTACTTGCTGGAATAAATGGCTCAACCCCCAGGGAGGAATAGGTCACCTTCCCTAGCCCACCTTAAGCTTACAAATCCCAACTCAAGTACCATGGCTGGGAGGATGCTGCAGGTCCTGACCTGAGAAGATGGGGTGAAGAAGAGGGTGAAGATGGAGGGCAGTGGCAGCTGCTGCAGCAGGCCGTGGTGCAAGCAGGGTAGGGTAGAGGGCAGCGTGTGGGACAGGGTGGAAAGTGAAGGGCCCGGGGTGGATGGCTGAAGCAGGGATTATATGGATAGGGTGGCTAGCAAGAAAGGTGGCAGGGTGGCCAGGGATGATTGAGTGAGTGAGATGGGACAAGGAAATAGGGGTCAGATGGGGCTGGGGAATATGATGCACTTGGGCAAGTGGCTGGGGGTGAGGATGAGGGTGAATGCCAATGGCAGCGGCAGCAGCCGCAGCATGATGCTGTAGGATGGCATGTTGAACAGTTGTGATGGAGGTGGCAGAGGCTGTGGCTGGCTGCTGAATGTGAATAGGTTGCAGGGCTGGTGTGGCTGGGGCCAGGGCTGCTGAGGTTGGAAAGGCCTTTACTTGCTTGGCCAGAAGCTGCTGCTGGATGTGCTGCTGGGCAGCCTGCTGGAGCTTGCTGTACTTCTCCATCTCCTCAGGGGTGAAGGTGATGGGCTGGCTCTCTAGAGGAGCCAAGGAAGCATCCTCAGTCCCATCTGTCGACTCAACACTAGGTTCTCCACTGGGAGGTGCGTAACTGGGGAAGTGCTCAAGGTCTGGGGCTATAGGTAGCAAGCTGGATTCCACAGGGCCTGGTTGACTGCCACTATCCAGAGACTCCAGGGTATCCCCATCACTGGGGTCAGGGAGGTAGCTGTGGGAGATGGCTGGATCCCCAGGGTAGCAGTCAGTGTGTGCTGGGGTGCCTAGTGGAGCCGCAGTGTGATCAGCAGTAGCTTCTTCAGACTTTGGCTCTTCTGGAGGAGGGTCTGATAAGGGACCAGCTGTTGCCTCTGAGGAGAACTGATGTCCAAATGGAGCATCACTACTCCCTGGGGACTCTTCTTCTGGCTCAGACTGCTCCTGTTCTTCACCCCTTTCCAAGCCAGACTCTTCACATTTCTTACTGGGCTTTCGGGTAGCTGGAAGCTTCCCTATCAGTGGAAGGACAGGCTTATTACCAAGAGAAGGGGGGAGCTTAGGCCCGAAGTAGCCTTGTGGGGGGTTCTTGTATTTGAGCCCAGCCTTATTAGGGGTGGCCAGCACCTCCTCACACATATTGGGTTTCCTCTCCACTTTCCTGGACTGGATCTTCTCTAGCAGCAGTCGGGCGGTGACAGAATTCTTATCTTCAGGACTGCAGTCACTTCCTGTGCCGGCACTGCTATTCTGGGAGGGCAGGCCTGCTCCTTTGCTGTCATCTGCTTTCTTCCCAGGACCTTCTCCCCGACCTGATCGGAAATAGTGGGGAGACTGAGAGCGGTAGATCTTGGAGCGAATGAAATCCCGTCGGCCAGAGTGCCTCTCCTCTGGGCTCTCGTGGCCCCACGACCCCTTTCTGGAGCCTGACCTCTGGGAAGGACTTCTGGTGCTGCGGCTGCGGTCCCGGCTATAGCTCCGGCTTCGCTGCCAGCTGTGGGCTGTGGTGCTGCGACTTCTCCTCTTGCTCCGACTGCGGCTACAGCTGCTGCTGCGGCTTCGGCCCCGGGATCTTGAGCGCTCCCTACTGTGACTCCGAGATCGGCTTCGGGACTGGCTGCAGCTGAGGCTGTAGTCGTCATCGGAGGACGAGTATTTGTGTCGTTTGGACCTGTGTTTGGGGCTGGCGTAGTGGGAATCATCCGAGTCGTGAGAACGCTTCGAGCGCCTTCGTGGCCGGTCACTGTAGTCGCTGTAGCTGGCGTCGGAGGAACTGTGCGGTCTACTGGAGCAGCTCCGCTCGGAAGAAGCGTCGGAGCTGCTCGAGTATGAACGCCGGGAGGAACGCCGGGAGGAATGGCGACGGCCAGACCGGGAGCGGCTACGAGAGCGCTCACTGCCCGAGTCTTCGTCTTCGTCCTCTTCGTCGTCGTCCTCCTCCTCCTCCTCGTCCTCCTCCTCCTCGTCCTCCTCCTCACTGTACTGGGATGGAGACTGCTGGCGCAGCCTGTGAGAAGAGGCGTCATCACTATCCTCGTCCCCACTACTGGGCTGGCTCCGGCGGCTGGAGCGGCTGCTATGTCTGGCGCCAGCTCTCCGATGGCAGGACGAAGCTGGAGGTTCACTTTTGTGTTTCCTTCCACTGTGATCTTGGGAACTGCTCCCACCTCCCCCATCATCCTTCCTGCCACTGCTTCCTTCTTCAGCAGGAAGGGACCTTCGCTGGGAATCATCCTGGGCTCGGCGACGTCTTCTTGGTGGTGCAGGGCTACCACTCCCAGGGGGTTCTGGTTTGGGTCCTCGTTCAGAATCAGGCGGGGCTGAGGACTTGTTCTTCTTTCGTTTTCGTTTTTTGCGCTTCTTAGATTTCTCTCCAGACTCTGCCTTAGAGCTTTTCTCTTCCAAGTCGGCCTTGTGTTTCCGTTTGTGTTTACTGGATTTTTTGTGTTTCTTTTTCTTTTTGTGTCTGTGGGACTTGCCTGACGGTTCTTTCTTGCTAGGATGGCGGCTTCTTCCTGTGTCTTCAGCCTCTGACCCATGGCTACCACTAGGCTCTTGCATGTTCAGGCTGCTACAGGCAGCCCCTGAAGCAGGTTCATCCACTCTGCTTTCTGAGGAGTGCACTACATTCTGGTCTCCCTCCTTGCTTTTACTCGGCTCTCTAGGATCAAGGCCCTGGAGATGATCCTTTGAGGAGCCTACATCATCTTTTGGTTTTTCTGCCCCTTTAGCTCTGGCATCTCTGTTTCTTGAAAGTTTAAAGTCAAAGTATAAGGGGTTACAACTGTAGGAAATGGAGGGTTCTGCTTTGGTGAAAATCAATAGTTCCGATGGCCACTGGAGGGCAGTACTCTCATCCTTGCTCAACACAGGAAAGAACGGACCTGTGGGATGTTTGGGTCCTTGGCCTGCTATTGCTGCAGAGGTGGCCTGAGAAACTTCTTTAGGATTGGACTCATGCATCTGGCTCTCCGAAGTCTCCTGACTCTCCACACTTTGCTCACCTGTACCCCCTCCTGTGCCCTTCTTTGTCTCAGTCTTGTCTCCAAGTTCTGAAGGCTCAGCCACAGTGGTTTCCTTCTGTGGCTCAGAGACTTCACTAACTGTCTTTTCTGCTCCATGGCTTGCTGCGGCCTTAATGCAACCTTTAGGCTTGGGAGAATTGCTTTTTTTGTTGTCTGCGACATTCTTTGAGTGTATACCATGATCACCTTCCATTTGTTCACTGGCTCTCATAAAGAGTAAGAAGGGAAAATTAGGTTTGACTTTGCAGTGTGCTGGGGGGATGTAGTGGTAATATTCTGGCTCTGTAGCTCCGGTTCCTTCTTCCCGCTTCATCCTTTTTAACTTGGACAGTGTTGAGGCAAGAGACCCTCCATCTGGAGGATCTTCATCTTCTTTCTTTCCATCAAGATTTCCACTCCCATCAGTGTCTCCCACCTTCTGCACCCCTTGGTCAGAACTCTTCTCGTCAGATTTTGCCCCATCTTCAGAGGTCCCTTCCTCTGCATGGTCCTTGAAAACCGACGCTATTGATTCAAGTTTGACGGGAGCCTTTTTGGCAAAGGAAAACGAAACTCCCAATTTCTGCAGGGGGGGGCCCAGATTATTCTTAATGCCAAAGCTGATGCCTTGGGAAGCTAACCCAGGAGCCTGTGCCAGTCCAATGGTATTGGTGATCTGTACTGCAGTGAAGGAGCCCCCTTTATCTGTGGAGAAGTCAGACCCAGGGCCGCAGGAAGAGGCAGCACTTGCACCAGTGTTTGCTGATGACTCATCTTTATCCTCATCTCCCCCATCTTCATCTACGGCCACTGTGGTCGGTCTGAACATGGGGCCGCTTCCTGGTGCACTATACAGTGGTTCAGAAAGTGAAAAAATAAGAGTTACGATATATCTTACAAAATATTCATCTTCTTTGTCCTTCCATTCATTATAGGTAGGTCTCAAAGATACAGAGTAGCTGGTCCCTACCAATGTGCTGATGGATGGAACTTGTTGAGCAGAGCTAGGCAGAGTTCATTTGATTCGAGTATCACACTCAATTACCAAGGCCAGTTAGTTGTTTTCATCTCTTAAGCTATCTGCCCTACAAAAAGGCTTATCTCAACTCAAATGCTTTTTAAAACAATTTAATTTCATGTGCATTCGTGTTTTGCCTACATGTATGTCTGTGTGAGGATGCTCCATCCTCTGGAACTGGAGATATAGGTAGTTGTGAACTGCCATGTGGGTGCTGGGAACTGAAGCCACCAACCTTTTTTTAAATTATAATTTTCACTTTATTTTATGTGTATACTTTGCATGTATGTGTATGCCTGTGAACTATATGTGTACATTGCCTTTGAAGGTCAAAAGAGGGCATCAGAATGTCCTGGGATTAGAGTTATAGAAGATTATGAGCCATTACATGGGAGCTGGAAACTGAATCCAGGTCCTATGGAAGAGCATCTAGTGCTTTTAACCACTGAGTAACCTTTCTAACCCCTCTACTTTTAAGATTACCATTATTTATTTACTGTGTGTGTGTGTGTGGGGGGGTGCATGCCAATGGCCTGTAAATAGAGGTTAGAGCTGGTTCTATCTACCATGTGGATTCTGGGGTTTGAACTTGAACAAACTACCCATTGAGCCATCTCACTGGTCCTTCCGGACACCCCCCCGCCCCTTTCTTTCTCCTAGATAGGATCTGTCTATCACTGGCTGTCTTGGAACTCAGAGATCTGCCTGCCTCTGCCTCCCAAGTGCTGGGATCACTATAAGTATATTTCTTAATGTATCGTCCTACCAACTGACATACAATCAAATATATGAATGTACAACTATTCCAAAGGTTATTCCACAGGGCATGGTGGCTTAAGCCTGTAAGCACAGTACTTAGGGGACAGAGACAGGAGAATTAACTACTGAATTCAAGGTTGGCCTGAGTTATTCAAGGAGTTCAAGGCCACAAGAGGAAACGAAGTAAGACCTTGTTTCACCTCTCACCACAGGAAAAAAAAAGGACTATATTTCATTTAGCTGTAGAAAAAGCTTTAGGGCTGGAGAGATGGCTCATCAGTTAAGAGCACTAGCTGTTCTTCCAGAGGACCTGAGTTCAATTCCCAGCACTCACATGGTGGCTCACAACTGTCTGTAACTGCAATATCTGACACCTTCACAGAGACATACATGCAGACAAAACACCAATGCACATAAAAAAATAAGTGAATTTAGAAAAAGAAGGAAAAAGCTTTCATTTCCTCTGTACTTTCAAATTTACAGGAAAAAATTCTCTTCTGCACCCATGTATGTGTGTGTTTACTTGTGCCGTGTATTCATTGTATGTAGGAGTTAGAACCTGAGAGAGTGGGTTATTTCCTTCCCTGTAGAGTTGGTGGCAAGTGTCCCAAATTTATTTTTACTTTATTTTTTGAGGCAGGGTCTCACTATGTAGCATCACTGGCCTAGAACTCATTATGCATACCAGGCTGGCCTTCCACTTAGAGATCTGCCTGAATGTTAGGATTAAAGGTGTGTACTACCATATTCAGCTCAAATTTCATTTAAAAAAAAATGTATGTATTGGTTTGTTTGTTTTGAGAATCTAGTTATATAGCCCAGGCTGGCCTTGAACTTATATCACAATCCTATTTCCTTGGCCTCCAGAAGGCTGGTATTACAAATATATGCAGCAGTATATATTCTAAATTAAACACAGCCAGAAATCTATATTGGATTATATAAGGATCCTGTCTGTCCTTATTATGTCATCAGCTTGTGACATGCCCTCTCACACATGCTCACTCGTGCGCTCTCCCTCTCTCTGCATCTCTTTGGCGCCCCCCCCCCTTCTCCTAATAAAGCTCTAAAAGGTAACCATGGCTTGTGATTCTTCCGCCACTGCAACATCTAGCACCAGCCTCTAGCACCAGCCACTAGCGCCACCGTTTATACCCTTCAGATTACTCTGTGGGTATATTTGTCTTAGAAATTAAATAAATTCATGCTTTGTTTCTTTATTCACATGGTAGATATTTGTAGACCACAAGCGGATACATGATATCGTAGACTGTACTGAACCACCCCCACTCAGGCACATTATGATAGTTTAATTTATAAACTGACACACCAAGAGATTAACCACAAGAACTGAGGAGTTATGACAATGTACTATAATGCAAGTTATGGGAAAATGTATTATTCCTTCTTCCCTTAAAAATGGATGGGGAGTGTGGACATACTAAATAAAGGGATGGTTCATGTTTCGGGCATTATAACACACATCTAGCACACAACTTAAAACTCCCCAATTACTCCTATAATTTTTTGTTTGTTTGTTTTCTTTTTCAAGAGAGGGTTTCTCTGTGTAGCCTGGCTATCCTAGAATTCTTTCTGTAGACCATGCCGGCCTCGAACTCACAGAGATCCACCTGCTTCTGCCTCTCAAGTGACTGGATTAAAGGCATGCGCCACCACACCCAACTATAATTGTCTTTTTAATGTATTTCTTGTTACATTTTACTGTGTGTGTGTATACTTACAAGCCAAGGTACATGTGTGGTAGTCAGAGAACAACTGTAGAAGTTGGTTCTCTCCTTCTACTGTGTAGGTTCTGGGGACTCTGCTGAGGCACCCTCTGGTCCCCTTTTAATATTTCATATCACAGATAACTGGGTAAGTGAAGGCACAGAAAATAAACACACAGGAACTATTGTACTTTCTGGGTACCCAGAACAATACCTGTGACAAGCAAACTTCCAGCTCCCACAACAGGACTACAGCAGAGCTTTGAAGCCAGTGTTTACTACATAGCTTTGCCAGCATTTTTCAGTGTATGGCACTTCTTAAATTCTGAACTCAATACCTAAAGACAATTAGATATTCACTAGCTATAAGCTGTTATGAACTTGGAGTCAAAAAACCCAGATACCATGGTATCTAGATTTTGCTGTGCATGCTGTTGCTGTTCAAAGACAGAATCCAAACAGATATGGAGAGTAAAACATATCTCTATTGTGTCAGTCTACCTCACACTAACAACAAATGATGGTGCTTGTCAGGGTGAGTGCCAAACCAGTTCCCTACACGACGATCATCCCTACTTGGTCATCTTTTAACTGGTAATTTATAAAATGATAACCAGTGGTACAGCGCTTGCCTACCAAGCGCAAGGCCCTGGGTTTGATACTCAGCTCAAAAAAAAAAAAAAAAAAAAAAAAGATAACTAAAAGATGCTTCTGAAGAAAAAGATGTTATTATAATATGTCCTGAAACAGAAAGTAGCCTGATGTATATCTTCTAGGGAGATATTCTTGGAACATGCCCAAGAGAGAGATGTTTACTACATGAAGAGTTGCAAACTGGGTTGGTGAGATGGTTCAGTGGGTAAAGGTTTGCCTTGCAAGCCTAATGATCTGAGTTTAATTCCTGGAACCCATGTAAAGGAGGATTAAGAGAACAGACCCTACAGAACTGTCCCCCGTCTTCCATATCACAGCATGTGCATTCACACAGCAAATAAAATTTAAAACTCTGTCAGATAAGGAATTTCAATCATTTTATAGGTAGTTGAATTCAACATTAGAGCTCATGGGTTAAGTGCTTTTTTCTTTCCCAATTCCCACTTATTTTTAGCTCCTTTTCAGTACATAAAAACAAAAGCCAAACAAAATAAACACAAAGTAGAAATTTCAAGTCTAGGATAACAGCAAAGCGAGGGTGTATGGGGGCCGGATGGCAAAAGCAACTGTCCTCTCCTCTGGGGAGTGACCACTCAGGTGCACACATATCTCCTCTGCCAGGGCTGGCACACCTCTGAAGGGAAGAGTGGACATTCAGAAGCCAAGGCTCTGTCCTCTCTCACTTTCTTTTCTTTTCTGATGTTTTGGGAAAGGGTTTCTCTATAGTACTGGCTGTCTTTGAATTCACGGAGATTATAGGTATGTGCCACCACTGCCTGGTTCTCCTTTTTCTTTTCTTTTGCCAGAGCTGAGGACAGAACCCAGGGCCTAGCAAGCGCTCTACCACTGAGCTAAATCCCCAACCTCCTCCTTTTTCTTTTTAGACAAGTTCTCAGTTGTACCAGGCTGACTTCAGACTCATTACTCAACCAAGGATAGCCCTGTATTAGCCCTGTATTTCCTGAGTGCTAGGATTATAGCTATGTATTAACATGCTTATATGGTATTGGGGAATCAAACCTAGAGCTTTATACATCCTTAGGTAAGCATTGAGGTACATACCAAGTCCAATCTAAAAACTGTTTTAAAGATTTTTTTTAATCTGTGTGTCTCTGTGTGTATGCCATGTGAGTGCCAGTGCCCCTGGAGGCCTGATAAGGACACTGGGTCCCCTGGAGTTACAGATGGTTGTGAGCCACCTGACATGAGTCCTGGGAACTGAACTTGAGACCTCTGCAAGAGCAGCAAGTGCCCCCAACTTAAACATTTCTTAGATAGAGTCTCACACTGTAGTTCAAGTTGGTTTCCATCTTACAGCAATTCTCTTGCCTCGGGCTCCCAGGTGCTAGGATTACAGGCATGAGCTACCACATCCAGTGTTTGAATTATAATTTTAAATCTATAAATTTAAATCTTAAGGATATTTTATTATTGTTGTTTTTCTGGATTTTCCAGGTAGGGTTTCTGTGTAACAGTCCTGGCTGTCCTGGATCTCACTCTGTAGACCAGGCTGGCCTCAAACTCACAGAGATCCGCCTGCCTCTGCTTCCCGGATACTGGGATCAAAGGCGTGCGCCGCCGCCACCACCACCACCACCTGGCCTACGGATTCTATTTAGCCACAAAATACTCAATATGAAACTTCCCCTACCATTCAGCTTGTTTTCTTTGCTCTGCCAACTCGTGGAGCCTCCGAAGGGCTTTTTCTTGCTTCTTTTCATCTTTGCGGGATCTTGAAGAGACATTTCGAGCAAACTCTCTCTGCTTGAGATCTTTTAATCTCTGAGTTAACAGAAAGGAAGAAACAGAGGGTGAGTAATTTTAAATGGCATACAGATGTGAAGGCAATGCCTTTAAAATATTTACCCTCAACTAATGTTATAATGCTAGCGTGGAATACACTATTATATTTATATGGTACCCAGAAACACAATGGCTAATTACTTTGAGTATGACACTTGGACATGGGCATTTGTAATTAGGATATATAGCATGGCATTTGTCTTATTGTACAAAACAAAATGATTTCAAAAGCAACAGGCAAATTTTAGAGTATTGGGAAGAAAGAAGAGAGACCGATCACCTGCTCTTCCAGGATGCAAAACCAGACAAACAAATGTGAGATACATTGTAGCAACACAGGCCGAAGAGACCAGAAAGGGGTTAGGCTGATACAGAAAATCACCCAAGGTGTAAGATTTTAAAAAGCAATGTACAGCTTACATGGGGGGAGGGGAGTAAATAAAAATCAGAACAAAATAAATGCTTTTTCCCCCCACCATAAAATAAAAGGTGTGGGTTTTGTTTGGTTTCAGCACTAACAGAGGTTTCCTGTAACTCTTAAAGCCAAGGGAGGTTTCCGACCACAGCATGCTCAGAACTCAGCCTGACCACTTTCACCCAGCCAGTCTGCTCAAATGAATTTCATTCCTTCACAGCCCTGAGAGAAACACCAGGGATGAAGAAGGAGAATACAGGAAGAAAGATTTTGTTACTTAAACTTCAAGTAACAGAATAGGTCTTTTGTTTCCAGATGCTACTGTGTAATTTTCCTCAAAACAAAAGAAAGGAACGCTAAAGAAAGGCTTGTCATGAGACAGGCTGGTGACAGAGTCCAGACATACCCATCTGCAATGAAGACAGTGCAATATAATAATATAAAAAGTGAAGCAAGGCCTACCCATTAGCCTATGCTTTTCCAACAGTTTAGGAAAAGGGAGTTGACCCAATATAAAGTGGACATTGCTTTAGAAAGGCATGGTGTTCAACAGACAGGAATTTTTTTTACCTAATATTTATGAAATGTATTTCAAAACTTTTAGAATTGGGAGGGGAAGGGAAGAAAGACATACACACAAAAAAGATAGACAGCTAAAGACACTATAGAAAAACTCACTCTTGTGATCTGGGCTCCCAAATTAGAAGGATTTGCTTTCAAAACATCAGCTGAAAATGTCACATCACAAAGAGGAAAAAAAAAGTAAAAAATAAACAAGAGTGGAAGAGAAAAAAAAATAAGGCAAGCATTACTACATAAGCTCTCAGTGAATCTACAAACGGTTATACTGAACAATCAGGGACAAAACCATACACTCTACAAGGGCTGGGGAGAAGCAAAGAGCCTGAAAACACACGTGTGTACACACACAGACAAACATAGTAATCACTTCTCGATAAATGAAGTCATCCTTCTGTTTTTCTGTAATCATTTCCATTTCCTCAAGAGAAATGATCGCAGAACTTCGGGACGACTGCACGGCCTAAAAGTAGGGTTCGTGCTCAGTTATCTTTACTTTGGAGAACTTCAATTAATCAGCAGCTAACGACGCTATTACTGGTGTAGGTCCTTCACACATTAAGATTTTTATAGGGGGGCTGGAGAGATGGCTCAGAGGTTAAGAGCACTGACTGCTCTTCCAGAGGTCCTGAGTTCAATTCCCAGCAACCACATGGTGACTCACAACCATCTGTAATGAGATCTGGTGTCCTCTTCTGTCCTGCAGTCATACATGCTGTATACATAATAAATAAAAATCTTAAAAAAAAAAAAAAAAGCCTGGCTCTATAAGACAAAACCTTAAAAAAAAAAAAGATTTTTATAAATTCTCTCTTTGGTATTAAACTTTTCTTTATAGCTTGAACTTAGGGTCTCACAAAAGGCAAATTGGTGCTATACCACTAAGCTATCTGTATATCCCAACCCTCTTCTATTTTCAGTAACCTGCCTGGACTCACCTTAGTCTGTGGCCCAAGCAAGCCTTGAACTCCTGCTGCAGCCTTCCAAATAGTATTACATGCCTGCACCACCAGGCTCAGTGAGGATCAACTATTTTAAGCAAATATAAATTCCAACTTTTTCCTTTTGAGAGGAAGTGGGCAGAAAGGATCCACTATGACTATTACACCATTTTTAATGGATAAGTCTTGTTTCTTTCTAAATAGGGTTTCTTGCCAAATCTAAAAAGAATGTGATTTTTCCCCCAAATCTGCCATCTTTTCCCTATATACCTCATTAAGTTCTTCTATACACAATCATCTCTCTACTTCTTATAAACATTTCATCACTTTTAGAAGACATCTGTTGAACTACAGAACACTGTTCAAAAGGATCATTTTTAATCAAAGCCTGGACCTTCACACTGCCTCAAATAAGGATTAGGTTTTCTTCCCCCTCCTCTTTCTTTTGTTGTTTTTTGAAACAAAGTATCATTATGTAGCCTTGGCTGGCCTAGAACTAAGAGATCCACTGCCTCTGCCTCTGCCTCTTGAGCACTGGGATTAAAGGAGTGGGCCAATACGCTTGGCTCTGTTCATTTTTGGAAGATGAGGAACAGAACCAAGCCTACAGCATTCTCAACACAGTCTACTCAAAAGTCTCGCCACAGGTATAAAGACAGAGAGAGACAAAACAAAATGTCAAGGAAACAAATCTAAATTGCAAGCTTCCTTCTACGTAACACCTACCTGGGTACTCTTATAAAGTCCAGCAAACATTCCTTCATACTCTTACAAACTTCAGTCAAGCCTGGAGTCTCGGGGTAGAAATTAGACCTTCACAAGTCTAGACACACCTGAGAGACACTGTATAACCACCCCAAACCTAGAACACAGAGCTACCTTTCAGATGGTGACATTCTGATGGAAACGGAAAAGCATGGCCTTTTTTTCTTTGAAACAAACATTTATTTATGTATTTATTTAATATACCTTGGCATGACTTGCCTCTTCCCTTCCTCCTATGGGGTCCCAGGGACTGACTGTGTCATAAGGTTGGGCAGTGGCCCCTTATCTGCTCTGAGTCACCTCACTGGCTCCAAGACGTAGGCTAAAACTCATATTTTCCTTACCTGATTCAAAGACTCTCTTCCCCACTTGAAGTCAAAGAATTCCTTTCCCAAAGTCTCTGCTGGCACCCCCTCCTCCTGAGAACCCAGAATAGCACTCTCCACTGTCAGCACCTTGCCCTAGTTCTCGTCTACGACTGTCTGATGCTGTTCTCAATACAGCTGTTCCTGTCTTTCAGAAAGGTGCCAGTGTAAAACTCCAGTCAGGAGAACCTAGGTCAATCCACTTATCACTAGTCGACTGAGTTTCTATCTCACAGCCTCAGCTGTCCTCATTATAAAATGAGAATGATGTATCAACAGATTTATGAAATTAAATGCCAAAATAACCTTTTCCCTTTCAGTATTTGAACCTTAAGGCTTCACTCATGATGGGTAAGTGCTCTACAACTGAGTTGTGTCTGCAGCCTTCTTTTTGCTTTTTGAGAGAGGATCAAAACCAGGCTGGCTTTGAATTTACTCACTACTTTGTCAGTCACAAAGAAGCATCTAGTAGGACACAACTGTTTGTACTGCTTCTCTTCTGCTTACCTTTAAAAAAAAAAACAATTATTTATTCTTCTATTTTATATGTATGTGTTTTTGCCTGTGTATGTGCAGTGGAAACTTGGAGGCCAGATGAGGACTCAGGGTCCCCTAAAATTGGAGTTATGTGTGGTTGTAAACTGCCTGATGCAGGTGCTAGAAAGCAAACCTGGGTCCTATGTAAAAGCAGCAGGTGCTTTTAGGCACTGGGCTGTCTGGAGCTCCTTGTTTACTGTCATAGTAAATTTGGCAGTGTACTGTAGAAAGGGTCTGCTGAATAATGTGGGTTAGTATTGGGTCTTTTGGGGGCTGGGGATTTAGCTCAGTGTACAGTGCTTAAGGCCCTAGGTTCAGTCCTCAGCTCTGGGAAAAACAAACACACGCGGTTGTGAGCAGCAAGCATTCTTAACCACCGAGCCACCTCTTCAGCTCCTGAAAGGGTAATTTTTTTAGAGCCAGTCATGGTAGCTAGCACCTATAATCTCAGCATTTGGGAGATCAAGGCAAGGTTGTTCTGAGTTTGAGGCCAGTCTGGGCTATAAAATAAGATACTGTCTCAAACAAGGCAGTAATTTTCTTTCTTTTTTTCTTTCCTGCATGAATGTCTATATGAGGGTGTTGAGTCCCCTGAAACTGGAGTTACAGATGGTTGTGAGCTGTCATGTGGGGACAGGGAATTGAACCTGGGTCCTCTGGGAGAGCAGCCAGTGCTCTCAACTGAACCATCATCTCTCCAGCTTCATTCCCCACCCCCGCACCCCCTCAAAACAGGGTCTCACTATGTAGTTTTGGCCAGCCTGGAACACACTACGAAGAACAGGCTGGCCTTGTACTTACAGAGATCTACTGCTTCTACCATGCTACCAAGTCTGGCAAAATAGTAATTTTGATAAAGATGCAGGCCTTCATCAGTCAGGTTTTCCAAAACTCAGGTATTACGCAATAGATGCTCAGGCTTGGCTCACTTGCCACTGCTTGCTCATATGAAATTCTCTTTGTGAACTGTATTTGTTCCTTTCCCTTAAATTCTAGGAGGAGCACAATTTTACAAAAAAATAAAGGAGCAACACACCAGAAACTCAGGGGAAAAACCACAACCAAGAGGTTTTGTGAGAAAACCAAGAAACTGCAGATAGGCCTTCACTGCAAAACTCTGTCAAGGACTGTTCAAAGTCTACGCTTTACAGAAATCCAATATAAACTCCCAGCTGGGAAATACAGTGTAACCCACATGGATATACTGGATCATTTAAACTGACTCAAAAACATGATTTACCTCTCAAAATTACAAAGTATATCTTCTGAAGAACTGAAAATAAGGTAGCTTATTTTGCTGAACTACTAATATTCATAGAAATTCAAGCCCCATTCCTTATTTAGTGAAAAATATTTTAATTGAATGAAAGGGGAAAAAAACCCCAACAACTGAATGTTACATTAGTTCTTAAAACTAAAGGTTCATGTACAATGAGTGGTATGTGTCTACAGCCCCAGATCTTTAGAATTCAGCAAGAGTAAGAAAATGAACAAAATGAGGGAAAGAAAGTAGGGAAGGGGAAGGAGACAGGAAGAAGGAAGAAGGGAGGGAGGGAAGGATGATTTGAAGACCTTGTTTTCCTAAAACACTGGTAGTAATTTTTCAAGGTGTGCATTAGCAGCATAGTACAGAACATAAGAGACATTTTCTGTTGACTATTACATGGCTGGCCTTTCCCTTAAACTTCCCAAAACATCTGTGCAGGGAAGCCCTCAATGATGAGCTAGTAGCTGAAGACCAACTAAATTAACTGTAGTTCTCTGGATAAAAGATTTTTTTCTAATGAAAAAGCAATTATAGTCCTTACAAAGAAGCTTCAGAGAAAACCCTATTCTGTCTGAAGGTATGGAGGCTGCTGCTTCAGTGTGCCTGGTGTCAGTCAGAACTGGGAACATAGGAAGGAAGCGAAGAGGCCTGAGTCACAATCTCAAGTGTTTCAAGGAGTCTGAGTAACATGACTCACAGACTGTAAAAGATGATGTGGAGCCCTCAGCTACTGGAGAGTGAGCAAGAGACACCAACTACAGCTACTTGGCTGTAATCAAGGTTTGTTGAAATATAAACCCAATGTCATCAGATAGTCCAAGACAAGCCAAAGGTTGACTGACTGAGCAGTTCTAGGTATTTTGTTTAAAGGTGGGCTTTTAAAGCATGGTGGGTTCACATCTGTAATCCCAGCAGATGGATCAGAAGTTCAACTATATAGCCAGAACTCTGTCTAATTAAATAACACCAACAACAGAACAACTAATTATCAACAAGTCAAACAGAAACCTGGAAGAGGCCTCACTGCCAGCTGGCCCCAAGTTTATGCATCAGTAACTACATGGGTGTGCACATGACTCAGACTTTCTTTAGTTGAGAAAAACCTACACCAGGAAGACTAAACCACACAGATCTGTTGAGATAAGTTCACTGTATTATAAGGCACCCTGGTGACACAAACAAAGGGTAAGATGGGGGGGGGGGGGAGTCCCAAGCAGGTTAAGGATAAACGTGTCACAGTGAAAGACTTTACTTTTGTTGTTTGTTGGCAGTACCGAAGAGCAAAGAGAGGGTTCTGGACACAACACTGGGCTGCCCCTCCACCCCATTGATCACTAGTAAGGCGCTGCTACAGACTCACTCTGGGAAGAAGATCCCTTGCAGTCTGAATCTGAGGTTCATATCTATAGCAGACAAAGATTTTTAAAAGATATATAAAATAATTAAAATGGCAAGGAAGGGGGGCTAGAAAAACCTCTATTTTGAATTTAACTGTAGCTTGCAACCAAACCATAGAGGCTCAGACATGATCAGTGTGGATGTTTATTGAGCACTCAGGCATGTCAGAACTTTTTTTTTTCTTTTCTTCTCCTCCTCCTCTTTTTTGATTTTGTTTTTGTTTTTCGAGACAGGGTTTCTCTGTAGCTTTGGAGCCTGTCCTGGACTAGCTCTGTAGACCAGGCTGGCCTTGAACTGACAGAGATCCACCTGCCTCTGCCTCCCGAGTGCTGGGATTACAGGCGTGCGCCACCACTGCCCGGCCGTTTTTGTTGTTGTTGTTGTATTTTTTAAAGACGACTTATTTATTATATATACAGTGTTCTGCATGTATGCCTGCACGACACAGAGAGTGCCAGATCTCATTACAGATGGTTGTGAGCCATCACGTGGTTTCTGGGAATTGAACTCAGGACCTCTGGAAGAGCAGCCAGTGCTCTTAATCTCTGAGCCATCTCTCCAGCCCCACATGTCATAACTTAATAAGTAATCATACATTGGGTTATTTCTTCAAGGATGGCTGGCTTCATCACTGAAGATTTCAAAGGTGATAAAACAGAGCACAAGAATTAGAATCACAATGCCTAACTTTTACATGTAGAAATTTCAAGCAGAGTCTCAACATTTATGTACATCACAAAATCTTAGAAAATTTGAGAAGAGCTAGCCAACAACAGAGGCATTTAACACCTTCCTCTCCCATTCCTTAAAAAGGTTCACAAATGAGAGTAATCATGCTGTTTCTTCTTTTAAAAATTGGACCTTAAGAAAGGTAAAAGTATTTCCCAGGACCTTCCTATTTTAGTTTACCACTAATAAAGCTTTTCTCCAAAGTTTTAATGGTGAAAATTTGATGGGAGATACAAGCTAGGAATAATTAATATGGAGTAAAGTACTTACCTTTGACCTCAGTTATAATAATCCTGTGTCTTGCTGGAAGGCAGCACGGCGTGCCTTTATAATTTTAGAGCACCAATTTGGAAAAACACAGGCCCAGTTGTAAGCTTATGCCCACTGAGGAGGAACAGAATACATGATCCTATCTCCTTCCTATCAGGTGTTATTTAGCTGGGCTGTACCAAAGTCAACTAATAATTCTTTACAAACTTTAAATGCAGGTCAGGAAAGGCAAGATAAGCCTTTAACCATAGCACTCTAGAGGCTGAAACAAGAGGATCACAAGTTCAAGGCCAGCATTGTTTTACACAGTTAACACCCTCTCTCAAAAAGAGAAAATAGATAGAATGGATGGATGGATGGGTGGATGGATAGAAGGAAGGAAGGATTTGAGTAGAGAACAGCCAGAATTATAAAACAAAAATTTAAGACTTTTTTGTTGTTATATAATATGCTCTTTTGAGATTTTACAATTTGTAGAAAGACAAGAATATGAAGAAAGATGACATGGTCTACTTTTCAGCAAAATGAGTAACATTCTAATAAAAATAAAACAACAAAAAAAATCAAAGTCATATATACTACAACTGTTCTTTTGTTTTGCTTTATATTTAGAGACAGAAATTTCTTCCTATGTAGCCCAGGCTGGCTTCAAATTAAAAATGTTCCTGCCTTCACCTACTGAAAACTGAGGTCTCAGGCCCATGGCATGATGCCTAGGTACTTTTAATATGTAAAGTGTACTTCTAATTTAGGTGAAGGAATGAACTAATATGCATTTGTGAGTCACACAGCTAAAGATCTTTCCAAATCAGGGCTCTCAAACATATTATATATTAGTGGACAGTATTAATGAATTCTCTGTAAGAAATTCATAATCTTATGTATTATACATGTATGTATATGTAAGCACATATGGATACTAGAGGTTAATATAAGTTGTCTTTATCACCTCCTACCTTATTTTTTGAGACATGATCTCCCATTGAACCTGCTAATTAGTGAGGCTGGTTGGAACCCTGGGATAAAACTGTCTGCCTCTGGGCTAGAGAGATGGCTCAGAAGTTAAGAACACTGGCTGTTCTTCCAGAGGTCCTGAGTTCAATTCCCAGCACCCACATGGTGGCTCACAACCATCTGTAATGAGATCTGGCTCCCTCTCCTGGCCTGCGAGGATACATGGAAACAGAACATTGTATACATAATAAATAAATACATCTTATTAAAAAACAAAACAAGCCGGGTGGTAGTGGCGCATGCCTTTAATCCCAGCACTCAGGAGGCAGAGGCAGGTGGATCTCTGTGAGTTCGAGGCCAGCCTGGGCTACCAAGTGAGCTCCAGGAAAGGCACAAAGCTACACAGAGAAACCCTGTCTCAAAAAACAAAACAAAAACAAAAAAACAAAAAAAAAAGGAAAAAGCAAAACAAACTTGTCTGCCTCTTCAGCACAGAAATTATAGGTGCAGGCTGCCATGCCTACTTTGTACATGGGTGCTAAGGATCGGAATCCATAGTATCATGCTTGTGCTATCAGCACTTACGATGAACAATCTGCCAATCCTCAGGATAAAAAAATTGGGAGGAGTGTTATGTGTCTATGGTGTATGTACACATGTGGAGACTCCAGGTTGATGGAGGATGTCTTCTTTAGTCACTCCCCATCTTACATGCTTAGGCAGGGGTCTCACCATTTTGGCTAGTCTGGCTAGTCAACTTGCTCATGGGACTCCCTGTCTCCTGGGATTACACATGTGCTACTACACCCACCTGCCTTTTACATGGATGTAAGAGATCCAATCCAGCCCTCATGCTTGCACAGCAAGTGCCTTACCATCTGAACCATCTCCCCCCAGATCCCCAAATTCTTAATTTGATATTTTTATTTTGATCTAAAAACAATTATAAGTAAACACTTTGGATTGAGATGAGCTCTTTGTAAATGTGTATGATAACCAGAAATGTAAAATGATTATAATTTGTGCTAAGCGAGTGTGAAATAATAATCATATATTTGAAGGTTTTCAATAACTAACCTCAGCACCAGTGATTGCAATTGTGGGCCAGGTAAGTCTTTATTTTAAGGTGTTGTGCACTGTAGGATATTTAACAGTATCTTTGAATTCCACTCAACTTGATCCCAAGAAGTACCACCTCCTAGTTAAGGTAGCCTGAAATGTATCCAGACAACAACTGCTAAGCGCCTCCTGAGGGAGTTATCTCCAAGATGATAACTCCTGTAATTATTAAGAGTAGTAAAGCAAATCTGTCAATAAATATATAGAATGAATGAGAATGTCAAAACCTAAGGATTAAAGTTATAACAATTTCTATTACACTTAAATTGAGAGCTGTATCATTGAGGTATTAATGTCAATATAAATTTTATTAGTTTGGCACTTTTTCTAAATATTTTGCATATAAAGTCTTTCCTCTTAAGAGGCAACTTTGAGGGGTTGGGGATTTAACTCAGTGGTAGAGTGCTTGCCTAGCAAGCGTAAGGCCCTGAGTTCGGTCCTCAGCTCCAGAAAAAAACAAAAACAACAACAACAACAAAAGCAACTTTGAGCCGGGCAGTGGTGGCGCACACCTTTAATACCAGCACTTGGGAGGCAGAGCCAGGCGGATCTCTGAGTTCGAGGCCAGCCTGGGCTACCAAGTGAGTTCCAGGAAAGGCGCAAAGCTACACAGAGAAACCCTGTCTCGAAAAACCAAAACAAACAAACAAACAAACAAACAAACAAACAAAAAAGCAACTCTGAGAGCTGAGGAGATAGCCTAGCAATTCTAACACTGGATGGGCATGTGTGGGATAGGCAGGAGGGTCACCAAAAGCTCAAGACCAGCTTGGTCTACATAGGGAGTTCCTGAGTCATTTAGCAAGACCTTGCTTATTTAAAAGCACTTTAATTGAAGTAACTACCAAGAGCCTAAGAAGGTGGTCCTGGGTGTTATAAAAAAGTAAACTGGGTACCCATGAGGAACAAGTCAATAAGCAGTACTCTTCCATGGCCTCTGTATCAGCTCCTGCCTCCAGGTTCCTGCCCTCACTTCAAGCCTCAGTGATGAACTGTTACCTAGGAAATAAGCCTTTTCTTCTCCAAATAGCTTTTGGCCATGTTGTTTCCTCACAACAGAAACTCTAATTAAGACAAGGAGGGTTTGTTATCTAAATTTTATTATTCTTCAGGATTTAGTCACTTTCCAAGATATATGGAATAACAAAATGACTTACTGACAGGAAATAGTAGCCATTAAAACTTGAACTCTTACATTCAGAGGTTCAGAAGACCACAAGTTTAATATGTTGAGAAAAGGAGAGAAACTGACATAAAGCTCTCTCAGTGGTCCTCAGCTCAATCGCCTTATTAAAAAAAATCTGAAATGAATCAAAGTCACAAACATTACCTAAGGTTTAAGAAACTCACAATTTATTATTCTACTTAAAACGGTGATGGAATGGCTGGGAGAGGAGGGTATCTATGTTGGGATAGTTCCCATGGGGGGAGGGAGGAGAAAAAAAATCTAGTGTATCAGGTGGCCAAAAATAAGGACTGGCTAACACAAGAAACCAGTCACACTCATAAGCATCAACAGTTACAACAATTAAGAATTTTTCCTTGGTACCAAGTAGTTATCCCTTACCTGCTTGTGTGCATGATCATAAGAGTTAATGTGGTTGTCAAATTCCTGATGTTTCTGATACTGTTTATCACAGAGTTCACAGTAAAAGTTGGCTCTAAGATCTTCTAAGGCTTTTGCGATTGCCTTTTCTTTGTCAACATAATCCTGTTAAGAATCACAAAATACAAACAAGAAATAAACTCCGTAGGATTTAGACAGCTATTGCTCAAGTAGAGAGAAAGTAACCTCCCGTGGAACTCTGTGACTCTGAAAATGCTGGTAAAACACAAAGGTAACAATCTGTATACGCACTAACAAGTGTTCAAGTGTGTAATTTATTTCCCTTTCGGCAATACAATAAACAAGACCATCCCCTATTTTGTCCTCGACCAAAAACCAACTAGATTCAATATAAGGCACAATTTTAACCAGGCATAGTGTTGGTGCATGCTCATAATACACCTCAGGCTGACAAGGTTGCCTTGAGTTCAAAGCTATCCCTAGTACACAGTGAATACTAAGCTGGCCAGGGCCTAAAGAGTGAGTTCAGATCCCCTGTAAATGAACTTACAGGCAATTGTGAGTTGCCATGTAGGTACTGGGAAACTGAATGCAGGGCCTCTTTAAAACTAAAGTATCTGTTTTGTTTGCATATATGTGGAACATGTTTAAGTATGTTGAATGCAAGGAGGTTAGAGAACAACCTTGGGTGTCTATTCTGTCCTTACCTTCCGCCTTGTTTGGGGCAGGTAGGTGTCTCATTTGCCACTCTCTGTGCCAGGCTACATGGTCCACAAGCTTGCAGACATCATCTTGTCACTGCCTCCTACTTCCCCACAGGAGCACCGAGATCACAGACATGTACATCTGGTGTTTTATCCCATGAACTCAGTTTGTCGGGTTTGCAGTCAGTGCTTCACACACTGAACCATCTCCTAAGCACCTTTTCTTTTTTTCTTTTCTGAGACAATCTCCTTGTGTGAGTGACCCTAGGTGTTGCTTGGGATTATAAGTGTGTGCTGTCATGTCTAGTATCTTGCTTTGCCTCTTTCTTTCTTTTTTTCTTCCAAGGCAGAGTTTCTCTGGGTAGTTTTGGTGCCTGTCCTGGAACTCACTCTGTAGCCCAGGCTGGCCTTAAACTCACAGAGATCCGCCTGCCTCTGCCTCCAGAGTGCTGGGATTAAAGGCGTGTGCCAACTCCCCCACCCCCAGCTTTGCCTTGCCTCTTGAATGCTAGGAAGACATGCATCACCATTATGTCTGAATATCCTGGATTTTAGGAGTCCTTAAGTAAGCTATCACCTCAATTTTTGCTGTTTTTTCACCTTTAAGACTGTAAAATGATAGTTACCTAATTTTACTCAACTGTTATCTATATTAACAATGGAAGAAAATAATAGATCTTTGGTTTCCAAGACTGACAAAGATACTTATGGACTCTGACTGAGCCTTTTCTTTTTCCCATACTAAAGAAAATCTAGATACCTGTGCTAAATTTTAGGCACTTCAAAGTAGTGAGATTTTGAATGATCTTTAGCCGATCCTGGAGTAGGCGGGCTATGGCTTTACTTCCCTTCTAAATGGTAGAACGTATTAAAAAAAAAAAAATTCCTTTCCCCCATTTTCACCTTAAGTATCACAAGGAAAGAACAGCTTCTATATGATAATCTTAATGCAAACTATTTCTTATCTTCTAATTTTCCCATTTTATCGTAAAGATTGGACATACTATAAAACCTTGAAAAGAATGTTACCTGGGTAGCCTTTCTGAATGCTTACTTGCTTGTTCTAAACTGCAGTTTATGAATAGCCCCTTAAAAAGGGAAACTGCTCTGTATGGTAATATAGATATACACAAAACATGGTGGCACATGCCTTTAATCCCAGCACTCAGGAGGCAGAGGCAGGCGGATCTCTGTGAGTTCAAGGCCAGCCTGGTCTACAAAGCAAGTTCTAGGAAGTTAGGGCCACACAGAGAAACCTTGTCTTGAAAAACAAAAACAAACAAAAAGAAAAAAAGAATTCAATTTGATGTCCACATGGAGACATAAATCTGTGCTTTCGTACTGAGTGTAATTAACAATGAAAAAGAAAATTCTTCATTTGTTACAATAAACCCCTCCTTCAGGATTGGTGAGACAGCTCAGCAGGTAGGCTACCTGCTGCTAAGCCAGAGAGCTGAGGTTGATCTTTGGTGGAAAAAACCAACTTTTGATAGTTGTTCTCTGATTTTTATGCACACTGTGGCATTACATAAATGAATGCCAGCCCCACAAAAATACTGTCGTCCGTTTTCTTTTTGAAAAAGGAAAGCATTCGGGACTCTTCATCATTTTTCTATTGCTACTATTTTGACTCTCTACGTATTGTCTTGGACTAGTATTTTCAAACACAACACAATCTGCCCAACACACGCAATTTTTACTATGGTAGTTTAAAAAAAAAAAAAAAAAAAGTAACTGTACCGGGTGGTGGTGGCACACGCCTTTAATCCCAGCACTCGGGAGGCAGAGGCAGGTGGATCTCTGTGAGTTCGAGGCCAGCCTGGGCTACCAAGTGAGGAAAGGCGCAAAGCTACACAGAGAAACCCTGTCTCGAAAAACAAAAAACAAAAAACAAAACAAAAAAAAAGTAACTGCAAATTGAGGTTAACACACATCACCACCAAATATAAACAAATGCTGTTAGTGAAGGAGACCCTTTTCACCAAAAAGGAACACTCTTCTCCGTATGACATTCTCAAAGCACAGTGCCTTTGTGTAAGTAAGGTACCTTGTACTTTTGTCTCAGCTCTTCTGTGTCTTCTTTTTCTACTTCTAGGACACGACGCCGTTCGGTAGCATCTTCGGCATAATCCAGCTTGACAAAAATAAGACATTTATTTCTATTTCTTAAAGTACCCCAGAATTAGCTACAAAAATGTCATTTACACAAGTGTAATACTGTTGGAAAGCAAGAAGCTTGTGTTTTTCTCAGCTGGTTCTTGCTTCACTGTCTTGTCACAGAAAACAGCAAGCCAAGTATGTTACTTATTCTCTCTCTTGACAATCCTAATAGACCCAACTGTTGATAACAAGACTTCAGTTCAATATTCATTACCAACATTTCAGACAACAGAAAGAAGGTACCGTGGATAACAGCTATATACAATTCTACATGGGCAAAGCTTCTAGTGTTAAGCACAGAGCAACACTGTCTATTAAAACAAGTACCAGAGCCTGACCTGGTCTTTCTGTACAATACTGGGGAAACTCAATGCTTACAACCCAGTTAAAACAGGGGCAGTATTTATATCTTCTGTGCTTCAAAAATAGCACAAAATGAAAACATAAAATTACTTTTAATTGACCAAAGAAAAATTAAAATTATGTTCATCTGATAAATAAATGCTTACAATGATATCTGAGTGTGAAGTTAATGCGAATTTTATACATCTCATAAAATGCTTAATGAGACCAATTTACCTCCATTTCCATACGACCCATGCCCATGACATCATACTTGACAACGATTGGAATAGGGTCTGTTCTCCCTGTAACAGAACACAAAATCAAGTTGAGACATACAATTAGACCAACAGTCACTTTAACACTAGGTTTGGGTGGTTAGATCTTGCCTTGGAGTGCAGAGACCAGAAAGCTACAGTGAACCAAACAAAAGCCATTCTCACAGCTTCCATCCAAGCCTTCCTTTCCTGGATTAACCCAACAAATCATGTGGGCTGACCTCCCAGCAGGAGAGAACTCCAGGTAACTATGGCAAAGCAAAGTGAATGGATGTCATCCCTTAAAACTGGTGATGAATATATCTTACTAACTGCTTAAATAGGGGGGAAAGTGCATTTCAAACAGAGGAAACTGATACAATTATAAATCACTATGTTTTAAATTTTTGTTTTTCAAAAGACCCCTTTCAAACAAAGGAAAACTTTAAATAAAAACAACAGCTACTTGCCCCTAGGAACAAGACTGGTTTTATTTTAAAACTGGTGCCTAAGGTCTCATTTCCTAGAGTGGATTTACCACTGGCTACGGATGGTAACTGGTAAGCTGTGAAAAGGACTAGTTGCGAAGAAAATTGACTTTCAACTAAGTGATCTATACTGAAGATTTTTTGGAAATAAATATATTTAATCCACTCCTAACCAGCCAAAGCAAACGGGGCAGACAAGCACTTTACTACCACAGCTGTGTGTTACATCACAACCTGCGCTGTCGTTGTGATGTAACTGAGAAGGAAGGACTTACCTTACCCAGGGTACACCTTTAGTGAAAAACACAAGTTTACTTCCCTCATCAACTCACTCAGACTGACGTAAACAATTGTTTTTGGTCTTGTTTTTGTTGTTGTTGTTACACACACACACACACACACACACACACACACATTATTATACCTTTGGGCAAGAAATTTGAGTTTTGTCAGGTTAAATCTTAGGTATTATCAAAGAAAGATTTTAGAATAATTGGTTTGTTTGGATCCTTAAGAAAAAACCAGCAACACTTGTGTCTGGGTCACTATATACTTATGGAAAACAAACCCAGAAGTTTAACTGCTCATCAACAAGATCCCATTATTGTTTTTAAACAATAAGTAGATAGAAAACAATCAATTATCACATAGTTAAAAACAAAACAAAACCCCCACCCAAGTAACAATGAAAATCTTTTGCAAGGAAAACAAAAACCTTCTAGAAGTCTTCTAGGTATTTCCGAGACTGCCAGTCAAACAAGATGAAAACGTAGTACTCTCTTCTGCCCGATGGTATAATAAATAAGCAGTGACTGCAATCTTCAGCAAAAGGACCAAGGTAAAGACAGGTTATAAAAATGACTTCCTAGGTGCAATATCACTTTCATAACGTCTCATTCAGGGATTTACTGGTAAAAACAAGTAGTCCAATGAAACAATTGAAAAGAAACATCAAAGAAATTTATTTTAGAATTTTTTTTTTGATTGGTCAGAATTTATTTTGGAAGAATCAACAAAGTTTTGGTATAGATTGATTACCTCTGTAAACCCCTGTTTTATAAATTCTGCATTAGTACTTTTGCCTTCTAAGGCAGTCAAAGTTTGTTTTAACTTATTTATAAATTGCAGTAGCAAGTGCTAGTGCCCATTACACTGGGGGTGGGGAAATCAGTCTTTTGACAGTATTAAAATTTAATATTCTAACTGATTCTTGGCAGTTCTAACATAGATACATTCCTTCTTAACAGTACCCTTTAATGAACAGGTAGGTATCAGACAAGTTGCATAAAGAAAGGAAAATGAAAAGACCAAGCAGAAGGATGAGGCTACAACAGAGAGAGGAAGCCTAACATTGGTGTGCTGATGACAGAGGGGTAATTCAGTCTGAAAATACACAATTACCACTGCTAAGTTTACCATCACCACAACAAGTCCAGGGTCATAACGCTGTAAAAAAGAAACACCGTTTGTTAGGCAGAGACCATTAGGGGAGGAAACAGGCCTTCTAGCAGGCAGACAGGACCAGGGTGAAGTACCTTTGGGCTTTATCCCTCCCCCAATTTCAGTGAGGACAGAGGAGGGACATTTTGTGCTACAGCAGCTGTTTCTGTACTGGTCAGGATGGGGTGTGAGATTTTTGTACTGCTACTTGAGAACATGAACAATCTAATCTCTTCACTAACGCAGGGATGGGGGATGGGCTGGGATGTCAGTCTGTGTAAGGGGAGAAAACTTACTCTAGCTTCCAGTCTTTCATCTAACTTATTCATTCTGGCAAATCAGTATTCAGGTCCAAGATGGAACTCCTTAAATAAATCACAGTAGAGACTGGATGGGATCAACCAGACACTGACCAAGTAATTTTTTTTCACAAAAGAAGTAAAGGAGCCTGGCTGACAGGGCTTCAAGACCTTTTTAAAATAGTTAATAATCAGAAGTCTAGAAAACAACTTCAGATAGTCAATGTTTAAAGAACTAAGTTCTGTTATTAAGAATGAGTAAAGCTAAGCAGTTCTACTCAGATCTTTGCTTCCTATTAAAAAAGACTTTGTCACCAACATCTATGCTTCTGTACATAACTAGACCAATCTTTGAAAAAGAATTCCAGGGGGAAAAAAAGCCTCAAAAGAACTATCATTTATAATCTCCCCAGAGTTAACTCACAGAAAAGACCCAAATTACAAAACAACCAATCTGAAGATGAAATCACTGCGTAAATGAAGCAATAATTTCTTCTTATTTTTTTTAAAATTTATTTATTTATTATGTATACAGCATGTATGACCAGAAGAGGGCACCAGATCTTAATACAGATGGTGTGAGCCACCATGTGGTTGCTGGGAATTGAACTCAGGTCCTCTGGAAGAGCAGTCAGTGCTTTTAACCTCTGAGCCATCTCTCCAGCCCCAATAATTTCTTATTATTAAAGTGACTATACAACCAAGGAAAAATCACAGGGGGAAAGAATATATACAGAAAGGGATTGTACCATGCTTTAAAAAAAAATCCCCTTGCTTATTCATTTCCAATCAATTGACTGATCCTATCATGTATCACTTAGAAGGGTTGGAGAGATGGCTCAGCAGTTAAGAGCACTGGCTGCTCTTCCAGAGGATCTGGTTCAATTCCCAGATGGCGGCTGTCTGTACACATACCTGTCTGTAACTTCAGTTCCAGGGGATCTGAGTCCCTCACACAGACACACATGCAAAACACCAATGCACATAAAATAAAAATAAATCATAAAAAAGAATAACAAGAATAAGTAACAATTTGAAATGATCAAAAAAATTTTAAGACAAGGAGAGTGTGTATCATATCCCCTCAAACAGCCAACTTCTTTATACAACACGGTGCTAAAGTCAAGTCACTTCCTTATTTTCAAAGTGTGGAAGTTTTTATTTAATTTCTACCAAACTATTAAGAACATTTTTGTTATGTCTTTCACTGGGCCCAATTTATGAAAATAACCTGAAGGGCAGTTAGCTGTTTATTTGCCCAGCAAGCTGGCCTTATGCGATTATCTTTTAAACAAAGAACTACAAAGCAGCCAGGCATGGTGACTCACACCAGGAAGCACTGGGGAGGCTGTGGGTGAGAACTGCAGCAAACCTGAGACCAGCCTGGGCTACACAGTGAGTTCTAGGTCAGTCAGAGTGTGAGAGTGAGACCAGGTCTCAAAAACGAAAGTAATGAGAATCACCATCACTACAACAAAGAATGTGCACACATACAAAGCGACAACCCTAAACTCCATGGATCAGAACTACAGTTCTATAATTAATTCAGCACTGAGCACAGTACACGGTTAGCTCATGATCCAAAATAAAGGCATTAGAAAGATTTAACAGTCTGTATGCTTCACTTCAAGTATTTGTTTGCTTTTTGAGACAGGGTTTCTCTGTGTAGCTTTGCGCCTTTCCTAGAACTCACTCTGTAGCCCAGGCTGACCTTGAACTTACAGAGATCTGCCTGCCTCTGCCTCCCAAGTGCTGGGACACTTACATTTTTTTAGGACTGTCCCCTTAAAAGGTTGGGCTATAAAAATCTCAGTTCTCAGGCTTGGGGGTTTAACTCAGTGGTAGAGCACTTGCCAAGCAAGCGCAAGGCACTGGGTTCGATCCTCAGCTCAAAAACAAAAACAAAAACAAAAACAAAAACAAAAACAAAAAACCCTCAGTTCTCTGAGAGGAGATAACTATTAACAGTGCCTTTTTATAACCACAGGAGAGTCTGAGTAGAGATGGCTATTCTCTATTTTCAGAATGGTCATACAGATCAAAAGTGGTCACAAACAAAGCAAACTTTATAAATTTAAATCACTATACAGAAGACTGCTGAACTCTTTACACAGTCATCGAAAGGCTTCAAAACCATCTGTATGTGCAAGTCCAAGGGTGCACGTGTTATGTGCAGGTGCACATGTCTAAGGGCAGCCACAGGACTCCTGGTATTATTCCTCAGGCACTATTCAACTTGGCTTTTGAGAAAAGGTCTCTCATGGAGCTTACCATGCACCCTACCTAACTAGTCAACCCAAAGGATCTACATGTTTGCTTCCCCAGCACTGAGACTACAAGGGTGCCCAAACCAGTTTTTTGTAACCTGGTTTCTAGGGATCCAACTCAGGTCCTTCAGGTACTTTACTGAATCAGCTATGCCCCATGCTCAGAAATATTTCTAAAAAGTGATCCTTCTCCAGATATGGTGGCACATGTTTATAATACCAGTACCTGGAAAGCAGAGGCAGGAGGTCAGCCAAGAATTCCAAGTCAGCTAGGTCTACATACAATAAGTTTAAAGTTGTCCAGGTCAGCTTATCTCAAAAACAAACAAAAAACCAAAAACCATAATAGGCACAACCATCTAGGAAGTGTTTTCCCAGGGTCAGCACACAGTGAATAATACAACTGTGGTCCAAGGGGGACAGGCTACTTCCCAAGGTAGCAGCAAACCTTGTCAGTAGCAATCACATGGTACGTGTTATGCAGGCATGAAAGACAATATATTGGGTAAGTAACAGAGTCTTGTGGTTTCATGGAAAGAGCTGATGACACCAGGCAATGTATGGCAGATTCAGAGTCCCTGCAAGAATCCCTAAGAAGTCATCACATGAAGGTGAAGACTAAGTTGCAATGGAAACCACAGGAAATCCCTAGAGGAGAGCTGCAGGTATGGAATGGAGCTGGCCCAGAGGGGCTGTGTGTGTTCTCTAAGAGGCAGACCTGCAGCAAGCAGCAGGTTACTCAAGCACTCTGGAGCCCAGATGATTCTGTCCTAAGCCCCAGACACTGGACCTGGAGCTGCATCATTTTCCAGTCTTTTTGTCCTGTGCCCACATTTCTTCGTTTGGAATGGTTTGGAACGGAACAGTTCACTCTGTACCACTGCATACGGAAGTCTACAAATCTGACTTTGTTTCACGGGGTTTCTGTGCAGAGACCGCCTTTAGTCTTGGAAGAGCCTTTGGACTTTTGAACTGTGGTGACACTGTTAAAGACTATGGAGACTTTTAAGAGATGAACTAAATACATCTTTGATTAGGAGTCTTTAGGAACCAAGGTGGAATGTTATGATCTAAAGTGATGTGGTTGTGCTTGGACAAACAGTTCATTCAGAAGATTAAGTGCTTGCTGTGAAGCAGGACTATGTGACTTCAATCCTGGACCTACGTACAAGTGAAGGGAGAAAACTAAATACACCAAGTTGTCCTCTGACCACACACATGCCACAGCATTCAAACATACATATCACACTCCTGGCCAGGCATAGTGGGGGTACAGGCCTTTAGTCCCATCACTCAGGAGGCAGAGACACAAACAATTTTTTTTTTTTTTTTTAAAAAGGTGGCTTTCTAGACTTTTAAAAAAATTCAGATTGTCAGGTATAGATGTGCAGCCTTAATCCCAGCACTCAGGAGGCAGAGGCAGTCACAGCCCTCTGAGTCCAGGCCAGTCAGGTCTACACAGTGTTATGGTGGGAAAAATAAAATAAAAATCATACATCACTTGGGAGGAAGAGGCAGGTGGACCTCTGTAAGTTCAAGGCCAGCCTGGTCTATTTAGTGAGTTCCAGGACAGCAAGGACTATACAGAAAGACCCTACTCAAAAACAAATAAATAAATAAATGAATTGGATTTGCAGGGCATGGTGGCATATGCTCAAATTTTCAACACTCTGGAGGTTTGGGCAGGAGGATTTTGATTTTGAGGCTATTCCAGAGTACATAGTGACAGTGTTCACCCCTTCAAAAGGGGGGAAAAATCTCTATGTGCATGAGAGATATTACATGTTTTCTTTTCTAAATAATATCCCCTTCTGATTATGTTGGTGGTAATCTCTTCGTTCTTTGTGGTTGGAGACAGTTTTGCTATGTGACCCATGCTGGTTCTGAGCCTTTGATTCTCCATGTCTCAGTTTCCCCAAGTACTGAGGTTATGTTTGCTTTTAGCTTTTTTGTTTGTTTGTTTGGTTGGTTTTGTTTTTCAAGACAGGGTTTCTCTGTGTAGCTTTGCCCCTTTTCTGAAACTCACTTGGTAGACCAGGCTGGCCTTGAACTCACAGAGATCTGCCTGCCTCTGCCTCCAGAGTGCTGGGATTACAGGCGTGCACCACCACTGCCCGGCTATACCTTTAGCTTTTTTATAAAACAGCTACTAAATAAATAAGCTTTTTTTGTTTGTTCGTTTTTTTGTTTTGTTTTGTTTTGTTTTGACACAGGGTTTTTCTGTGTAGCCCCAGATGTCCTGAAACTTAGAGAGCTGCCTGATTCTGCCTCCCCAGTGTTGAGATTAAAAGCATGTGTCACCAAACCCAGCTGAAATATACTTTTTACTTGGTGTTCTTTTAATCTTCCTGAAGTTGGGGGTATGGTTCAGCTGGAAGAGCACTTGCCTAGCACACACAAAGCCCTGGGATTGATTATCTAATTGATTGTCTAGATTGCAGTTTATTATTACCTCAACTCTAGAGATGATAAGATAAAAAGGAAGGTTATTGAATCTACTTTTAGAAAGCAACTACTAGTTTTTTTTTCCCCCGACAGCTAATATTTTATTGAGAGCAGTCTCATTATATGTGGTCCAAGAACATTCAAATAGGAACTCAAATAAAATCAGATGTTAAAGATCAGTCTTCAAATATCATACCCAACAATGCCATGTTTGCCTAGATCTCTCTGATATAAAAACCACACCCACACCTCAGTGGCCACCAAACCATTCAGTATAGCTTCCTTGACTGTAAGGTGTTTAAAGCTACCAGTTTTAGCACTTTGAATTATTTTTTTCTCACTCTGAATAGTTGCAGGGAGCTCAGCGGGGCTGGGGGAACCAGCTCAACCTTGGCGTACAGCAAAATGTAGCCAATCTAGGCTTCGAGTTAGTCAGGGCAGAGTTTATTAGCCCCAGGGCCTTCTCCACAAAGTTACGGATGAACTTGGCCATAATCTAGGATAGAAGGTCCGTCTCCTCAAACCACCAGCTGAATGTCACCCTTGGAAGGACCCGTGGTAGGCCCTGCAACTACTAGTTTAAGTATTTCACATTGGATTGGATTTTTGTATATTGTATACAAATTATGTATATTGATACAAAGTTAAGACTTTGTTAGAAAATACTGTACATATATTTCTAATCTTCTTCAAGGTATTGTACCTATACAGTTCATTTAACAATGTAATACAAATTGCTAGTCCTTGAAAGCTATTATTACCAACTAATTAGGATATAAAGAAATGCAAGTTACTATTCACCTATCACAATCAAACGTGTAGCCATATTAGGTATGTTTTCTCCTCCCCCTCCTTCTTTTTTTTTTTTTGTGCTGAGGATCGAACCAAGGGCCTTGCGCTTCTTATGCAAGCGCTCTACCACTGAGCTAAATCCCCAACCCGGTATGTTTTCAAGGTCAAACAAATATATTTTAGATAAACAGGACATCATCAAACACTTCAGAGATCTACAGAATATGGCATTTAAGACATTTTAATAACATATTCTTTAAAAAAAAAAACAAAACATTTATTTATTATGTATACAGTGTTCTGTCTGCATGTGTCCCTGCAGGCCAGAAGAGGGCACAAGTTCTCATTACAGATGGTTGTGAGCCACCATGTGGCTGCTGGGAATTGAACTCAGGACCTTTGGAAGAACAAGCTGTGCTCTTAACCTCTGAGCCATCTCTCCAGCCCAGATTCTTTTTTTTTTTTTTTAAATGATAATGAGACATGCCTGCTCCAGGCAGCTCCAGTATACTTTAGAGAAGATGATCTGCATCGAAGAAACTCCATATGGAGTTTACTTTCATTGTGGCAAGTCAGCCACTGGGCAAGAAATTGCCCTTACCTCGACTGCTGACAGTATGCTGTCCAAAATGGACAAGCAGAACACAAAAGAAAGGCTTGCTGAACCTTTCAGACAAGGTAGGAAGGCCCTTCACAAAATCTTACTTCACAGATAAGTCTGTCAGATATGTTAGGCCTGTAGGCCAAAGATGGATGGCCCAATATTGCGGAGAAATCTTGGGTAACTGTCCAGGCAGCCAGCTGTTTCTGTCATTTCTCACATTTTTCGGAAGTAACTTGTTTGTACTTCCTGCTTACTTAGGTAATATTATTTCCTTCTCAGGTCTCTGAGGGAGTTGAAGATTAGACAGTTAAATGTTACAATTTTCCTTGTTAACAAATTCAGAAAAGAAACTCCCTAAAGATAAGTGTATAAGTTTGAAAGACATCAAAAGATAGTTTTCAGTTGGGTATACAAGTTAGGATAGAAAATGAGTTGGGTGCAACACTTTGGATGCACAAAACTAGATAGTGGAGTATTTTCTCTGAATTTGTCAGATGTTTATAGACTAGACATTATTAATGCAACTCCTGGTTGTATACATTGTATATAGTTTTTCTTATATTAGTTATAACCTTCTTTTATTACTTTAGACAGAAAAGGGGAAATGTGGTGATATATTGTGTATCCTAAATAAACTTGCATGAGGATCAGAGGACAGAGCCAGCCCCTAGATTAGACATAGCCGTCAGGCAGTGGCAGCACACAGCCTTAATCCTATCACTGGGGAGGCAGAGATCTGTCTGGATGTCTGTGAGTTCAAGGCCACAATGGAAACAGAGCCTGGCAATGGTGGCATACATCTTTAATCCCAGGAAGTGATGTCTGGGCAGAGAAAGGTATATAAGGCTTGAGGAAATAGGAACTCACTCCTTTAGCCTGAGGATTTTGTAGAGGTAAGAACTAATGGCTGGCTGTTCTGCTTCTCGGCTTTTTCAGCTTTCATCTTGATATCTCTGACTCTGGGTTTTTTATTATAAGACCATCTAACATTCAAACAACAAAATTCTAAGTTAAATTGTTCAATTCTCTAGTATTACCATTATAATACTCAGATTTGTTATGTTTCCCCATTAGTCCTAAGTAGGCATGGGTTATAACTTATAGTTTTATTCTCCACCCCCAGGTTTTGTTATATAGCCCAAGCCAGCTTATAAACCTCCTGCCCCAGCCTCTGAAGTACTAGGATTACAGGACCACCCCCATCTGTCCAGCTCGTAACTCATCCTCCTATTTCCCCCTCCAATCTACATGTATTTATTTATTTGGTGGTGGTGGTGGTGGTGGTGGTGGTGGTGGTGGCGGCGGCGGTGGTGAATGTCGTGGTGTGCATGTGGAGGTCAGAGGTCAGAGGACAACTTGCAGGAGTCAGTTCTCTCCTTCCACTATGTGGGTCCACGGATATCAAATTCAGTTAGGCTTGACAGCAAACACATTTACCTACTGAGACATTTCACTAGCCCCCTGATCTTTCTTGAAGAATTAGTGTAGTTCTGGGGTATTCTGTCAGTAAATATACATATAATAAAAACCACAAAAAGTAATAACAAATAATATGCAGAATAATTAACTACTAGTCTTTAGAAACGCATAGTTTAAGAAGGGCAAACAAAATACACAATAAAGAATATACATGGTAGAACACTAAAAATTTCACAGAAAATAAAACGTAAGAAAAAACAAAAATCAAGGAGGAAACTAGGCACAGTGGCTCACACCTATAATCTCAACACTCAAAAGATAAGGCAGAAAAACAGCTCAAATTTGAGGCCCACCTGTCTACACAGCCAGACCAGGTAAAGGTACTTGCCACAAATCTGACAACCTGAATGTGATCTCCAGGAACACCTACATGGTAGATAGAGAACTAACTTTCAAAAAGGGCTCTGTTACACAGAGAAACCTTGTCTCAAAAAACCAAAATAAAAAAAGTCTATGAAAAGATTTTACTACCTAATTTACCTTCTAGTTTCTAGTGAATTTATATTAAGTATGAAGACTATATATGATCACTTCAAGAAAATATATCATATTCAGAGCCATTTCCAAATTGTTGGAGAGCAAGGTAGACAATTGTCTTACATTATAATTCTATTAAAATTGAAGGATCCAGTAAACTGTTTAGGCATATCATACAGCACATTGATAAAGGCACAGATTCTACACACACACACACACACACACACACACACACACACACACACACGCGGAAGGTACTTATAAAGATTCTGCTAAAATAGAAAACATGCACGTTTTAGCACCATTCTACTACTTATTTGCTAAAGGATCTTGGACAAACTGTGTGGAATGGGAACTTCCCATCAAGTATGGTGGTGCATGACTGTGAAATGAGCACCCAGGCAGTGGAGGCAGAAGACTCCCAGTTCAGGGCCAGCATGGTTAACACTGAGCCATAGGAAAACCTTATCTCAAAAAAAAAAAAAAAAAAAAAAAGAGAGAAAGAGAGAGAGAGAGAAAATTTTATGATCTGAAAAATGGAAATTTTATCTCAAGAGACATGAGGATTGTATGACAACTACAGGCTAGCTAGCCTGGCATATACAGAGTCAAACTATCTCTGACCTCCACACACAAGCCCAATACAAGATACATAAAACACACACACACACACACACACACACACACACACACACACACACCACCACCATTATCATCCAAGATTTTTCTAAAAATTAAACTAATCAATAAAAACGCTCTGGGATCCAAAACCAGTCTTCTGTAAGAGCAGTATATGTATTCTGTTAACTGATGAGTCCCCCTAGCCCCAAGATGTATACTTTAAATATGATGCTCTCTATAACAAAAACCAATCTTTTCCATTATATTCTTTTTCTCTACAGTTCACCACTCCTTCCTATTCTTCTCCAATCCCATTCTTTCTTAATTTTATTACTATTTTTTGCTGTTGTTTTTTGAGACAAGGTCTGACTATGTAGTTCTGGCTGTCCTGGAATTCACAGTGATCCACCTGCCTCTGTCTCCCAAGTGCTGGGATTAAAGGTGTGTGCCACTAGGATGGACCCTTTCTTTTTTAAATTTATATATTCTTAAGTCTGTATGTGTATGAGTGTTTTGCCTGAATGTACATGTGTACCATGTACATGGCTGGTGTCTACACAAGTCAGAAGAGGGCGCTGTGTCCCTGGAACTGGAGTAACAGATGGTCATTGGGTGCTGTGAACTGAGCCCTGGACGTTTGCATGGGCAACATATGCTTTAGCTGCTGAGCTATCACTATAATCTCCCCTCACCTTCCTTTTAGCTCTAAAATTTAGACCTCTTGGGGCTGGAAAGATGGTTTAGTGGTTAAAAGTGCACACTATTCTTCCAGAGGACTGGAGCCTATAATTCTGGCTCCAAGGAATCCAACACCCTCTTCTGGCTTTTACTGGGAGCCCCACACATGTGACATATAGTCTCAAAGAAACACACATATAGGCAGGGTGGTGGCGGTGCATGTCTTTAATCCCAGCACTCAGGAGGCAGAGCCACGTGGATCTCTGTGAGTTCAAGGCCAGCCTGGTCTATAGAGTGAGATCCAGGACAGCCACCAAAACCACACAGAGAAACTGTGTCTCAAAAAAACCAAGAGGAAAAAAAAAAAAAAAAAGAAAGAAACAAACACACATATAAACAAAAATAAAAGTAAATCTTTTAAATTTGTTTTAAGATTTCTTTATTTTGTATGTGCCAGTGTTTTACCTGAATATGCATGTGCATCACATGTGTGCCTAGTGCATGAAGGTCAAAGGCATTAGACTCCTTGAAGTGGAGTTACTGATGGTTTTTTACCACCATGGAGATGCTGGAAAGTAAATTCAGGTCCTCCACAAGAGCAACAAGTGCTCTTCATCACTCAGCTAGCTTTCTTGTCTCTAAAAATAAATCTAAAAAACAAACAACAACAAAAAAGCCCTGCACACACACACAAAACAACAACAAAAAATTGACCTCTTACTCAAGACTGAATTCTAATTTTTATTTACTTTCTGGGATATATCTTTTTAATCTAATTTTATAAATTAAGTACATTATCTGTATTAACTAATTTCTACTAAGAAGATTAAAGATGGCCAGATGTGTTGGTTTACAACTATAATCTTAGCACTCTGAAGGCTATGGCAAAAGGTTACAAGTTCAAAGCCAGCATGGACTATATAGCAAGACTTTGATTTAAAAAAAGTTAAAGGCTCTCAGAACCTGAACCTTACTAAATGTGACTCAGAAACTACTAAGATTAGGCTTGTCTTTGACCAATGTACTAAAACAGACCTACTTAGTCATCAGGGAGCAGAAGTGGTGCTTCCTAAACTATATGAGCCCTGTGTAAACTAAAGTATGGCGACAACACTGGTCTCAAACTAGAGACCTCATACTGGGAATCTTGACTCTCACTTCCAGAAGCTTGGGTCACAAACACCCCACACTAGGCACAAGCTTCCTGACAATCCGCACCTTGCTTGTGATTCAGAGGAGCTGTTTCCTGACCCCCCATTCCATCCCTAGTTTCAGTGCCAGCTTTTCTGAAGGAAAAGGTTAAGTATAAAGTGGACTTAAAGTCATGCTTATACTTAAACGGCAGACACTCAGCAGCTGTGGGACTGTTCTAAAACTGTTTCCATTTATAAAATGAGGATACTTAACTTGGCCTGGTCACTCTTATCTATAATGCCAGCACTAGGAAGACAGGGCAGGAAGATCACTGAGAGCTGGAGGCCAGCACAGGCTACACTGTGAAACCTTATCTCAAAACAAATAAATGAGCCAAGCATGATGCTTACCTAGGATCCCAGCATTCAAGAGGCTGGCCCAGAAAGATCAGGAGTTCAAGGCCAGCCTTAGCTATAAGAGACACTGTCTCAACTTACCACCACCACCCCCACCCCCTGCCAAAAATACTAGCTATATATTTTATTAAACAGGACAATGAGAAACATTTAGATCCTAGATCAGTATTTGGCCTATAATACGTACTTAATATTACTTCCATTTTCCAAAACTTTACAGGGAAAAATACTGTTCTTTTACAAATATGCCACTTAAAAAAAAAAACAAACATAAAAAAACTATCTGTCACAAGAATATGTAAAGAAAACTGATCAATAGGACTAGGGACCTGTAGAATTGGTGAAGTGCTAGTCTAGCATATAAGAATTCCTGGGTTCATTTAGTCCCTAGCACCTATAAAACCCATAATCTCAGCACTTTGGATGTAGGAGGATTATCAGGAATTCACCATCCTTGGCTACATAATGAGTTTGAGACCAGACTCCATGAGACCTTGTCTCAAAAAAGGGGAAGGGGGGAGCTGTAGAGATGGCTCAACGGTTAAGAGCACTGGCTGCTCTTCCAGAGGACCCGGGTTCAATTCCCAGCACCCACATCACAGCTCATAACTGGCTTTAACTCTAGTTCCAGGGGACCCGACACCTTCATGCAGACACACATGCAGACAAACACAAATTCCCATGAATTAAAAATAAATGATTCAAACAACAACAAAGAAGTGGAAGGACCCAGGTGTGATGGCACCCATCTTTAATCACAGCATTTGTCCTTATAATCCTAGCAGAGGCAAGCAGATCTCTTTGAGTTTGAGGCCAGCCTGGTGGATAGTGAGTTCCAGGACAGCTAGGGCAAAAGAGACCCTGCCTTAAAAAGAAGGAAGCAAAGAACTAATTCCAGAAAGTTGTTCCCTTACCTTCACGCGCGACACGCACAAAACTGAATATGCACATATGTGCACACACATGTACATACACAAATTAAGAAAGAAAAAACTGACAAAAGTGTAAGTTTTTCTTAAGAAGTTAGTGAAACTGGGGATGCAGCTTAGTGGCAGTGGCAGAGTACTGTGTAACATGTCACAGATAAAAGCATAGGGAAGGGTTGGGGATTTTGCCTATCAAGCCCAAAGCCCTGGGTTCGATCGATCCTCAGCTTAAAAAAAAAAAAAGGAAAAAAGTTCCCTAGTGCCTGTGCCAGTATTGCTAACTATCCAGGAGGCTAAGGAAGGAGGATCATTTGAACCCAGGAGTTCGAGACCAGCCTGGGCAACACAGTAAGATCCAATCTCACTATTAATTAATTTAGAATTTTTAACTAGCTAGCATGAAGATCTGCATTCAACCACCAACACTGCCAAAATAAATTAAAAATTATGTGTATGTTCATGCATGTCAGCACAAGTGTTTCAACTTTAAAAAGATGCACAAAAAAGCAATCTACAACCTCTTCAGAGTCTCCTTCACAAACACAAATACAGAGGATAGCCATGTGTTACCACAGAATGTAGAATGTCTCTGTTTAATACCTAAACTGTGGACAATGTTACCTTTGACAAGGTTTCAGGAACCATGCTATTCCAACACTTCCCTCCCAGTGCTGCAACTAAGGCATGCACCACCATTCCTGACTTAAAAACAGTAATTTTGGGGCTGGTAAAGCTCTAAACAAGCCAGGCATGCTGGTTCTCATCTGTAATTCCAGTACTTTGGGAGGCTGAGGCAGGAAGACTACCCCAGGTTTCAGGTCAGTACACTACACAGTGAATTCCAGGCTAGCCTTGTCTATAAAGTGAGACTTTAAGAGAAAACAAAGCTAAACACACAGAAGATTAAAGCACAGACACTAGAGTCTAGTAGTATCTAATATATACAATGCCTGTTAGATGCCAGTGTCCTATACTGAAAACAGAGTAGGAAGATGAATGTAACCCAGGTATGTTTATAACAGACCTGAAATGGATTACCTCTAATTCAGTTAAAACATATAAATATGGAGCTAGAGATGGTTCAGTGATGCCACTAGCCTGGTGACCTGAGTTTGATCTCTGGGATCCATATAGTGGAAGGAGAGAACCTACTCTAGCAAGCTGTGCCCTAACACACACGCATACAGGCACACACAGTGCAATAAACAAATGTAATTTAAAAAAAAAAAAAAAGTCTAGGGCTGGCAAGATGGCTCAGTGGTTTAGAGCACTGGCTGCTCTTCCAGAGGTTCTGAGTTCAATTCCCAGCAACCATATGGTGGCTCACAACCATCTATAATGGGGTCTGATGCTCTCTTCTGGCATGCAGGCATACATGCAGATAAAGCACTCATAAAATACATACATAAGTAAAAGAAAAAAAAAACAGTCAGGCTGGAGAGATGGCTCAGAGGTTAAGAGCACTGTTTGTTCTTCCAAAGGTCCTGAGTTCAATTCCCAGCACCCACATGGTGGCTCACAACCATCTGTAATGAGATCTGGTACTCTCTTCTGGCCTGCAGGGATACGTGCAGACAGAACACTGTATACATAATAAATAAATAAATCTTTAAAAAAAAAAAAGTCTAGTAAGATGGCCCTGTGGGTAAAGGCCCAAGCCAAGCCTGACACTGAGTCTGATCCCTGTGATCCACATGATAGAGAAAACCAACTCCCACAACTTGTCCTCTGACCTCCATATGCATGTGTACCCCACACACACTGTAACAGATAAATGTACTTTTTAAAACATTTAACATCTCTAAAGATGGATCCAGGCAGGAGCATTAATGTGTGCTTGTAATACCAGCACTCAGGAAGCAAGGACAGGACAATTGCCAAGTCTGAAGCCAGTCTGAGCTACAGGGCAAGATCCAACCACAAAACCAAACATAACAGAACACAACACTGCTCCCTACCCAAATAAAGTACTTTTATACAAAAGTAACCGAAAATCCTTATTTTCAAGAAGACCAAAGCAATATTCAGGACAATCACATTCTTGATTTTGTTCAAGAAAGGAGTGTACAATGCCAGGTATAGTAGCTAACTACCTCCTGCAATTCCAACACAGAACTTGGCTGGCTGAACCAGGAGGATTGGTGTGAGTTAGTAAAGAAACCCTTCCCTCTGCAACCCTTCAAAAAGGCCCAGTGATGGGCCGGAGGAGATGGCTCAGAGGTTAAGAGTACTGACTTCGGTCCTGAGTTCAATTCCCAGCAACCACTTGGTGGTTAGCAACCATCTACAATGAGATCTGGTGCCCTCTTCTGGTGTGCAGACATACATACAAACAGAACACTGCATACATGATAAATAAATACATCTTAAAAAAAAGAAAAAAAGGCCCAGTGACATGCATGGCTTAGTGGGTAAAAGCACTGGCCACTAAGCCTGATGACCTGAGTTCATTTTTCTTTCTTTCTTTCTTTTTTTTTTCCGAGACGGTTTCTCTGTGTGGCTTCGGAGCCTTTCCTGGGAGTTCAGTTTTCAAAACCCACATAGAAGAAGAGAATTGCTTCCCAAAAGTTGTCCTCTGACCTTCACATGTATACTGTGGCATACATGTACCACCAAACAATCACATAGACATATATATGCACATAAATAAAAGTAAATCTTAGAAAAAAAATAAGGGTCTAGAGAGATCACTCAGCAGTTAAGAGCACTGGCTGCTCTTCCAAAAGACACAGCTTCAATTTCCCACAGCTGAGCTCACAACCATCTGTAACTCCTGTCTCAGAGGATCCAATGCCCTCTTCTGGTCTCTGTGCGCACCATGCATGCATGTGGTGCACTGACATGCATGCAGGCAAAACACTTAACACATAAAATAAGTAATAATAAATTTAAAATAATAATAAAAAATTACCTAAAACAGAAAGTCAAAAAATTTAAGGCACAGTATGGTCCTTGGCCTAAAGAAACCTTCAAAGGTCTCAAGCAGTTAAAAGGAACAAGTTTTTTTTTTGGGGGGGAGGGGTGGGGGGATGTTGGAAAATAAGCTTAAAAGGCAGAAACAATGTCCTTTGAGACATCATTATGAGTCTCATTATGAACTCAAGGTAATTTACCAGCTTCAGATTCAGATTCCTGAGTTCTGAGATTATAGACACGGGCCACCATGCAGAGCCAAAAATAATATCCTAGTAGCTCAGTAAATATGCTAGCTGTCTAATTCTACTGTTTTATCTTTCTAAACAGGATGAGTTCTGAAATAGTATCAGACTCCATTCATATTTCCAAGACTGAAACTTTTAGTTTACAATCAAAACAAAACAGCCAAACCAACACATAACTAGACAATGTAAAAAGGAGGTTTAGGCACCACTTCTGAGTCAAACCTAAGGAAAACATCTCACAGCAAAATAATAATTCAATTTCAAAGCCACAAAGTGTTATAAAATTATTTTCAGAAATGCAGCCAGTCTAACGGTCACAAAATACAACCCTAAGTCATTGTTTTGTTCTGAATTAATTATATCCTCTTATTCTATGATACATAATGGTACAAAATGTTCCCACTGGCTGGGCTCTCTCCTTCAGATGACAGATATTTTATCAACATTACTTTTCTGCAGGTCTTTTGTAGTTAGAGTTTTCCTGCCTGGCCCAGTCAGGACAAATCTCTCTTACCTGCCAGTCCCACAGTCACTCAGACCCAACCAAGTAAGCACACAGAAACTTACATTGCTTACAAATTGTATGGCCATGGCATGCTTCTTGTTAACTACTTCTTTTATCTTAAATTAACCCATTTTTGTTAAGACTCTTAATCTCAGGGTCGTGGGTTCGTGTCTCACATTGGGCGCCAGATATTGGTGAAATTATTAAGGCCACTTCACGTAGTTAAAAGGGAGGTTTATTTTGTGGGGTAACTTACAAATGAAGGGATAGGTTGTAGGGTTGGGCAAAGGTATGGCGCAGTCTGGCTGTGTTCTCTGCAGAACTCTGCTCAGTCTACCTCCTGTGTCCAGCGTCCCAGAACAAAGAGAGAGAGACCTCCTCTCTATCTTGGGTCTTCCGCTTTCTCCTCTGCCCTACCTTGTGGGCGTGACCATTACTGAAGCCTCAATGGGGGTGGGAACTTCCAGGCCAATGCTGGGATGGCTATCCACTACAGTCTTTATTTTAACAGTAATAATTATTATCTGCCATATACAATGAGGATTTTTAATAAGCATTTACAATATTATAATGATCAAAAGGAAAACTCAAATACAAAAGCGAATATCAAGTTTACAAAGTACAATTTGATATCTTGGCACAGAGAACTTTATTTTAGAGTCAGCATGCCCTATCCTTAGCCTATCCAGTGTCCACTACCTACACTGAGCCCCAAGGAATATGGCGTCACCTGTAAAAGCCTTTCATAAACTGAAATAACATTTCAACTTTTGGCCAAAAAAAGAAAAAAAAAAAAAAGCCTGAAGAGATCATGTTTAAAATTTAGTGAATATGTTCAATATGTTAAGAGTCCTAATTTCAAATAAGAAAGAAAGTTGACAAATAAAGCTATAGAATTTACAATAACATGTGAGCCTAGAATTATCTACAGTGAAATTATGGTACCAAGAAGGCATTATCATTTTTATTAAAGTAACAGGGCTTTCTTCTATAATTAATCATAGCAAACACTTAGAACAGTGAAAAAAATGTTACAAATTACCTAAAAGTACCATTACTATGGTCTATTCTAGGTCAAATCATGTGTTAATTGGAATAAGTTACATGACAAAATCCAGCATAATACCTGCATAATGTTGAATCTGATAATAAGAAATAAAGCTATTTATTTATTTGTTTGTTTGTTTGTTTATTTAGGGGCAGAGGACCGAACCCAGGGCCTTGTGCTTGCTAGGCAAGCAGGCTACCACTGAGCTAAATCCCCAACCCCGAAATAAAGCTATTTATAAAACTAACTTAACTCTTAATTTGTTTTGTTTTTTTTTGAGACAAGGTCTCTCTGTGTAACAGCTCTGGCTGTCCTGAAATTCTGTAGACCAGGCTGGCCTCATAGAGATCCGCCTGCCTCTAATTCCCAAGCGCTGGGATTAAAGGCATGTGCCACTACTGCCTGGTTTTGACCCTTAATCTTTAAGCGATTTTTCACTAGCTATTTTTTAAAAGTCAACAATGTAAATATACTTAACACTACTAAACTACACCCTTAAAATAGCTAAGTAAAGCCACCCAAGCAGTCAGAGACAGAGGCCATGGCTACATGAGCCTGATTCAAAAGAACAAACCAACAAAAGCAGAAAGTTAAAACAGAAAAGCCTTGGGTGTAGCTCTACAGCAGTGCACAGACACAGGATATACAAAGTCCTGGGATGGATATTCAGAACACAAAGCAAAGAAGGGGAAAGAAGGAGAAAGATGTTATTATAGATAAATTAGTCATATGATTTAAATGTAATTCCTACATTTAACAGGCTGAGGCTGTGGAGTCATATAGTTCAGGGCCAGCCTGGACTAAAAGGAGGCCCTGGTCCATCCTCACCCCAACCCAATAAGAAAACAAACAAGGAACACATAAAAGCTGTAATCTTAGAATTCAAGAGACAGAGGCGGGAGGATCAGTACAAAAATCAAGTTCACCTGGTCTACAGAGCAAGTTTCAGGCCTCTCTCAAGAAAATACAACAGAACTAAACTAAACTGCAAATAAGCTCTAAATTTCCCTTGTACTTTTTTTTTTTTTTTTTTTTTTGAGACAGGGTTTCTCTGTGTAGCTTTGCACCTTTCCTGGATGGAACTCACTTGGTAGCCCAGGCTGGCCTGAACTCAGAGAAATCCATCCACCTGGCTCTGCCTCCTGGAGTGCTGGGATTAAAGACGTGCGCCACCACCGCCCGGCTTCCCTTGTACTTTTTTTTGTTTTTGTTTTTGTTTTTGTTTTTTGAGACAGGGTTTCTCTGTGTAGCTTTGTGCCTTTCCTGGAACTCACTCTGTAGCCCAGGCTTGCCTCGAACTCACAGAGATCCACCTGCCTCTGCCTCCCGAGTGCTGGGATTAAAGGCGTGCGCCACCACCGCCCAGCTTCCCTTGTACTTTTTAAGTAAAGGTATTTATGAGTTACCGTGGGTTCACTACGTGCATGTTACCTTGGAGCTGGAGCTATAGCACCAATAAAACTTAATTCATTTTTCTCAAAGACCACACTGGGTATGGTACTGTACATCTATACTCCCAATAACTGGGGATCTGAGGCAAGAGAACCACGGAGTTTTGAGGCTACCCTGAGTAATATCTATTTCAACAAAACAAAATAAACAAAAAACAAAACTCAGACCCCAAAGACCTTCTTTTCAAGAAAGTAATAATTTAAAGAAAATCAAAGTTCAACAGAGTTCTTTTTTAAACACTGAGATTGCAGGGTAGTAGTAGAAGTACATACCTTTAATCCCAGCACTCAGGAGGCAGAGGTAGGTGGATCTCTGAGTTTGAGGTTAGCCTAGTCTACAGAGCAAGTTTCAGGACAGCCAGGACTACACAGAAAAACCTTGTCTCAAAAAAAAAAAAAAAAAGGAATAAAAATAAGAATTTTAAAAGCAGGGCTAGGGATGCAGCTCATTGGTAGAATGGTTGCCCAGCATGCCTGAAGCCTCCAGTTTAATCCATAACACAAACAAACCAATAGTTGTTTGTTAGAAGTGTTTTGGTTTAGTTTTTGAGACAGTCTCACCAGGTAGCCCAAGCTGACCTCAAATTCCTGCCTCCACCTCCCAAGTGCTAGAATTATTATTGTGCACTACCACAGGTGCCTGGCAAAAGCAAGTTTTACTAAATGGAAGATTCTAGCACTCCCTGTTCTCTTGTTCATCTTAACACACTGATTAGACTTCAGCATTCACGTGAAGAGCCATTTCCAAAATTCAAAAAACTCTAATTGGCCCAATTACCTTTAAGCCTCCCTTTCTATGAGGCCCTTCATGGTCAGAAGCAGTCCCCTTCATCCCTGAGACAGCATTCACATCACATCTGCAACCATCAATAGCTTCAAACCAGCAAGAACCAAACTGTAAACTCGGTTGGTTGCTTTCCACCAGCAAGAGTTCAGAGGCAGACACGTTAGTATTTTGGGTTTTATCCAATGACTGGTATAGTTTAAAAGAAAAGTACAATAGAAACTTTAAATCATGTATTTTCCAGAGCTTGCTCTAAATGTGAGAAACGGCCTCTGCCTGGACAGTCCTAGGAAACTGTCTTCTTTGTTTTACATTTCATGCAGGTTAAATTTCCTCTCTACCATTACATCCACTCTGATCACAAAGCAAAAGAGCCACAGGAGAACCACTGGCTTCAGAGAGAGCTCAGAAGGACACAGTTAAACCTGCTGCTGAAGGATCCTCACGCTCAGTGGGCACATAAATCACCACTGGAAAGCATAGAGAGACTACTCTGAGTGACAGCTGTCCTTCCAGCACCGTTATCACTTCCACACACACAGAATGCAAACGTCCATACTATGGATGGCCCAATATGTTTTAATGACACAACAACTGATTCTCACCAACTATGGGCAAATATGGAGGCTATATCATGACTTAAGATACGGTTGTAGGAAAAACAGACTATTCTAGCAGGGGAGAAGATGGGAAAAGTGGAAATCCTGTTTAAAAGGACAACAAATATATCTGGGAACAAGATTTGTTTCACAAACATTGTTTCATTCATTTTGGTAAATTTAAAAAACTTACCCTGAAGAGATTTTCCCAATCCCTGGCCCAGCTTCCACCCATGTTTCTGGAGTAAGCGATGTCCAATATTATCCTGACAGACAGAACAGAGAGACAAACCAAAAATATTCCAATAATATATTCTTCCCTTCCTAGTGACATTAAAATAGGTGATGACAAGAGATAATTCTACATATATGCATGCAAAAAAGGTGCTAATAAAAGGGTAAATGTGCCCAGTAAAAGGGACATTAATGTAAAAGAAATGCTGGCTAGTATTTTATATGGAAAGAACATATGGGAAAAGGGTCCTTTCTGATAGTGTGCTGGGCAACTTCTGTACATTAACACTTTAAAACAAGAAAGGGGGAAAGGAAAAAGGGGGAGAATCCACTTATGAAATTTTAAAACTAACATTAAAAAGCATAAAATCAAGGTATTTATACAATCATATCCACCACCTAGACAGCACCACTTTAAGATTTTTTTTAAAAGAAAAGAAAAGAAAATCTGCATTGTGTTTAGTTATTTTGTTTATGTGTCAGGCTTTTATGATAAAGTAAGTTGTAAGTGTAAGGCTACCCCAGCACGAGAAATGGAGACAACCACCAAATCCAGGCTAGGCTTGATTGGCTTTAATATCTATAACATATAAATATAACCAGCATGCAGCCAATATTAAACTGAAAACATTGAGGTTAGTAAAAACAAGAAGTTAAATTGAATAAACAAAAAATAAAATGAGCTCAAGCACAGACTGAGTGATGCATTTCAACGTGTAGTCTAACAAAAATGCTAAGATGTTAGAATGAAACAGGCCTAGCAATAAGTCAACAGTAAAGAACCATTAGTGCATGTGGGGTCAACATACATAATGTCTCATCTGGAAACGGTATTTCAATATAAGTAATAAGAAAGATACTAGAAACAACAATTAAATGTCAGCTACTGTGTGGAGAGTCAAGAAATTAGAACTTCCATAGCCCTCTGTTTAATACTCTATTTTAAAACTACTGTGAAGTAACAAGACCGAGCTAAAGAACTACTGAACACCAGAAAAAACATGCTACCAATCCAGAAAAAGCTAAGGGCTGAGAGGAAGAACAGCTGGCCTAACATGCACCAGGCCGAGTCCAATCCCCAGCACCACACACATTAAAATGAACCAAAAAATCTTCAATATATATATTTCAAGTAATTTATAAAAGTAATCTAAGATTGTCATCTGGAATTAAATTTATTATATCTGAAATCAATTAATAAAGACTCATAAATTATCTACTTGCTTTTCTTTTTCTTTTCTTTTTTTGCTCCCTTCGGTTTTGGGTGACAAGGTTTCTCTGTGTAGCCCTGGCTCACTGGCCTCGAACTCACAGAGATCCTCCTGCCTCTACCTCCCAAGTGCTGGGATTAAAGGTGTGAGCCACCACAGCCCAGCTTGTTTAACAATTTCCTTCCACAAGTTTAGGACAACATGCAGCTGAATGGTAGCTATTTTACTGGTGGAAGTGAGAAAACAGACTTTCTCAGCAGGATCTCATCAGCTTAGGCCTGTCTTAGACTTGCTATGTACCCAAGGATGACCTTAAACATCTGATCTTCCTGCCTCTACTTCCCTAGAGCTGAGATTACAGATATGCACCACCATACCTGCTTTACATAATGCTCGAAAGACTGAGCCTAAAGCTTCACACTAGGCAAACACTCCACCAACTGAATGGTTGGTGGCCCCAAGATACTTCTTTTGTGGTTTTACTTTTTCTAGACAGGTCTCACTAGGCAGCCTACTAGGCTAGCCTGGAACTTGTGATGCTCCTGCCTCAGCCTTCCCAGTACACCACCATGCCTGGAGTACCTAATTTTATGGGGCTCCAAGGTGTTTTGAAAAAAACAAAAGGTAGAGAAAACAATAAAATGCTGTCTTTAAAACAAAAGGGACTATAGTGATATATGGTATACCCCCCACATATATGGTATATTAAAAGGTCACTAGAAATTATTTTTGCTAAAAATTGAAAGAATTAGGAAACACAAGGCTGTGTGCAATCCCAAGTGATGCTCACATTATTAAATATCACAAAACTTCACTGAACACTGTTTCTGTTCTTCTCTCCTACACTGCTAAGAAAAGCATTATCTCACCCAATACTGAATATGCCTAACTATTTATAAATAGCTTCATTATTTAAAAAAAAAAGGGGGGGGGCCAATCACACTGAATCATCTATAATCCCAGGGATTATATAGCAAGTCTAAGACAGGGAGGTAGAGGCAGAACGGAAGTAGATCAGCAGTTCAAGGTCACCCTTGGCTACATAACAAATCTGAATCTAACCTGGGCTAAAAGAGACAAAACAACACAAAAGGCCTAGGGATTTAGTGCAAGTATAATACTTGCCCAGCAGTGTGAGGCCCAGGTTTGAGCCATGCTACTTCAAAATTTTTTAATTAAAAAAATAAAACAAAATTATATGAAAGCAGAGCACAGCAAAAAAAAATCTCATTTTCCTACTATCAAAAAATGTATCTATGTATGAGTGTACCTCTAGAAATGAGGAGAACAGATAAATGATTCTTAGAGTGTGTAGCTGAGCTTGAGGTGGTGGCACACTCCTCATAATTCTAGCAACAAGGAATCTAAGGCAGGAGATCACCTTGAGTCCAATGACAGCCATGACTAAATAGTGAGTTCTTATCTCAAAACCACGAGATAACTACACATTTCAGTCCTTCCCTGTTCACTCTCTGGCTGCACTAATGCTATAACTGTATCTGGCATAAAGATTCATTTCTTAATAATGCTGACAAAAATTGTTGCCCCTCCCCCGTGTGTCGATTTGGTGTTATATTTCTTCTTCACTCTCTGGCCACGTGAGATGAGACATTATGCTGACTGGGTTATATTATGAATGCACTAAAATAAACAGACAGATGAAGCAGTATGCTATTTCCAAAAGCAGTGCAAGTGGAGTGAAAGCATTTCCATACGAACCTGGCTTTAAAAACTGGGCTGTCAAAAGAACAGTTAAATGTAACACAAAGTAAGAAACTGTCCGATCACTAATGGTCGCTTTATTTTTTATCTTTTTTTGTATTGTTTTCAATTCACTGCTTGCAAGTAATGTATTTATTAAAGGAGACTGAAAGCATAATTAAAATCACGAGTCAAGAGCAGCTGAGAGATTCAAGAGCAGCGTGTTGTGACTGACACAGTGAAAGGAAAAGCCAATGTTAAAGGGAGAAAAAGAAAAGTTTAGGTCATACACATTAGCACTTTGACAACACCACTCAAGAGGCTGGCTGTCACCTCTGAGGAAAGCTACTGTATGGAATAGTAGTGGTATTACTCTTCTAAAACCTAATGTTAAACTGCTCTAACTATACTTTTCTCAACTTTTCTGGGTAGGAGCAGAGAATGGAATGTTCAAGGCTATAAACTATTGAACATGCCACTGAGGCCTTCTGAATAAAATAGGCAACAAAGCTATAGACATGCCTCCTCACCAGCCTCAAGTAAATGAATAACTAATAAAGAAAATCTGGGCCTCTCCTATCATTTCAAACTACCTGCTATCATTTCAAACTACCTGCTTTTGCTTTTGGAAGAAAAGCTGCTGTGTGGCTCGGAAGTATTCAGTACAATCTCCTACCAAAAAGTAAGGAAAAAAAAAAAAAAGCAAGTGGTGGTGGCTATGATGAAACATTTTACACCTGTAAGAAATTGTCAAAGAATACTTTTTTTTTTGGTGTGTGCATGAATGTGCGCACGTGCACGCTTATCTGCATGTTCCTGAGTGGGTCAGAGGGGTCAGATACCCAGGAGCTGGAGGGAACAGGCAGCTAAGAGCTTCCCTGATGTGGGTGTGGAGAATCAAACTGGGTCCTCTGCAAGAACAATCCTCACTCTTAACCACTTAGTCACTTCTCCAGCCCACTGAATAAATTTAAAAAGAGAGAAGAGAATTAAGGCCAGGTGTGGTAGCACACACTTATTCTCTCTCAGCACTTAGGAAGCAAAAGCACCCAGTTCAAGTATAGCCTGGTCTACAGGACATGTCCTGGTCCAAGGACAGCGAAGGCTACATAAGGAGACCCTGTCTCAATAAAACAAAATAAAGTAAAAGACAAATTGAAGAAAGAAAAAAAACTAAAAGCCCCAGGGGACTTGAGAATGACAGACACAAGGAAAACACAACAAAAACGCTTTTATTAAAAAATAAGACTTGTCCATCTCTGAACTATAGAAATTTCACCATCAATAAACAAGTGGCTCAATTACTACCCTGCAGAAAACAAGTAATATCTTTTATTTAGGACTGTGATTCTATGGTTTTCTCATGATGGAGTCTCACGGCTATAATGGTAGATTGACATAAAAACACTGAACTTTCAACAGGTAACAGTGACAGAATATAGGAAATGAGCAATAAATATAATTCTAAAATTGTTAACTACTTGGAAAATCAGCAGCTCTTTACTATTTTGTCACTGAAATAATTACAAAAATGTTTTTTAAGTAATAAAAATAAAATACCTAAGGCCAGATAGTGGCACACATCTGCGATTCCAGCACTTGAGAGACAAAAACCAACCTAGTCTACTCAGTGAGTTCCAGGACTACAGTATGAGGTAGACTTAAAACATTAAGAGCCGGAGGTGCAGCGCCACCTTTAATCCCAGCACTCGGGAGGCAGAGGCAGGCAGATCTCCGAGTTTGAGGCCAGCTTGGGCTACAGAGCTAGTTCTAGGATAGCCAAGGCTACACAGAGAAATCCTGTCTAAAAAACAAAACCAAAACCAAACAAACAAAACAAAACAAAACAAAAAAAAAAAAAAAAAAAAAAAAGAGAAAGCCAGGCATGGTGGCTCACCCCTTTAATTCCAGGACTCGGGGACAGAGGCAGGTGGATCTCTGAGTTCAAGGCCAGCCTGACATCAGTTCCAGGACAGTCAGAGCTACATAATAGGGAGATTTGTTTCAAAAAACAAAAAACAAATAAACAAAATAAAGAAGAAAAAGGAAAAAAGAAAAGGCTGTGGGGTATAATGTCATGTGCCTATAATCTCACTGAGATGGAAGGAAGATCAGAGATCCAAGGACATCCTCTGGGACCTGAAGCCAGTACAGGCTACAAGAAATTGTCTCAACAAGATAGCCACATGTGATAGTTCACACTGAAATCCTAGAACTTGGGAGGTTAGAGCAGTATTGCCATGATTTAAAAGCCATCTTGAGCTACATACTGGCATGGACAACAGGGAAACTGGAGAGAGAGAGAAAGAGAGAGAGAGAGAGACAGAGAGAGGTTAATAATATCTACATATGAGTTTTAAATTATTTTATAAAAACAAAATTTAATCTTTTTTAGTCTTTTCAAAGAATGCAATTTACAATCACAGGCTAGGCTGTTTACAATTTAAATGTACATGTAAAAATTACAAGGAGGGGCTGGAGACATGGCTCAGAGGTTAAGAGCACCTGAGGTTAAGGACCTGAGTTCAATTCCCAGCACCCACATGCCAGCTCACAACTGTCTGTAACTCCAAGATCTAATAACCTCACACAGACATACATGTAGGCAAAACACCAATGCACATTAAAAAAAAAAAAAAAAAATTACAAGGAATTTCTATTTTAAGCTAAGAAATAAGTCAAATGAATTTCTCTTAAGGAAGATACACAAAAACGATTTTCTACCTTATTCAGTTTCCAGAGCTGAGATTCAAAAATGGCAGCTCTATGTTCTTCAGCTGAAAATGAAATCCTACTGTGTTCAAATGAAGCTGAGCTGAAAATCCATTTGGGGGGGGGGGGGTAGAATTACAACAATTGACTTGTTTTGGTTTTCTATTTCTAAAGTTCAAACATAAATTAAAGTCACGTATTACCACCACCAAGCATGGTGGTGTGCACCTTTAATACCAGCACTCAGGAGATAGAGGCAGGCAGATCTCTGCAAGTTAAGAGGCCAGCCTGGTCTACAAAGTGAGTTCCAGGAGAGCCAAAGCTGTTACACAGTGAAATCTTGTCTCAAAAACCACACACACACACACCCCAAAAAAAAGAAAGAAAAAAAAGAAAAAAATCCTATATTACCAACATGTGTTCTTGTCTATTATGTGGGAGTTTTCAAATGGGAAGATCTTCAAAAGCTAGAAGTGCTTTATAAGTAACCACCAAAATGCTTAAAATGTAATAATAACATTAAAAAAGCAAACAAATAAAAACATCATTAACTATTTTAGATGGTCCTCAACATTTTTATCGATTAATTAAACACAAAGTAGAAAACTTTCCCAGGAACTACTCTCTGCTCCATGTAACTATATACTGCCCCAGTAACAGGGACCATTCGGCAACATTATCATCATGTATGATGGGAGCCTGCCAAAACACAGATAAAAAAATTATTTTAGCTAAAGGGGTTGGCTACAAGTTTTGATACTAGAAAACAGAATCTCATATCTCAAGAGAAAACTACACTTCTGATATATCAGTAACTAAATAGATATTAATCTCTGACTCAATTTTCTTTTAGTTGATAACCACATTCAATTTATAATTTGGCCCATTTTCAGCAGGACAAAAATGGTCTCTTGAGTGGGTTGTAAGCTTTGCTGACTGTGTATTAGAGAGACTCTAAAGCAAGAACCAAAGCTACAGGTGAATCCATGCAAAGAACAAATTTGTAAAAATTCCCCAAACAAAAACCATCTACAGCTCACTACAGATGACCAATGAAGGCTAGAGAGAAAAGCCATAGAGTAATGCTACACCATTCAGCTCCAAGAAGGACATTGTTGGTTGTGCAGTCCACATAAAGTCACTGCTAAGAGTTACATTTTGGAACTAGTGGAGTCCACAGATCTAAACAGATATGCAATATAACAAAACCCCAGCTATACATGTGCTACTAAATCCTCAGATAAGTAAACTAAACATTGACAACTAGAGTTTGAAAACTCAACACTAACTTTTAAAACCCTAAAGTCAGAATTTAATCAGTCAGGTAGAATGAAAAAGCAACTAATGGCTGATGGACAGTTGTACTTGGTACATTAGTACAAATGGACCAATGACAGCATCTTTTCAAATCTATGAGGTAGGCATTTTGTCTTTTGTTCAACTTTTATTATCATATCTGATTTATCATCTTCAAACTAAGATATAGGTCACAAAATATCATATATCCTAAACCGTACCAACCAATTCTCATAATAGAATCTAAGATTATGCTACAGCTTTAGATTACATTTAGTTTTCCAAATATTTTAAATGTATAGAGGTCATAATTGTGGCTTGGACTTCAAAATCTCATAAACTAACAACTTTTGAAGTTCAAACTAAAAAAGTTGTTTGTGGTAAAGAAAAAAATGTTAGGTTTTTTTTTCTCACCATAATTCAGATAATCAAATTACCTGCCAATTCTAATGTAATTTTCTTAGAAAATGTTTTACTCTTTACCAGAAGGATATTTTATTAGTTGAAATAAAGGAAAGTAAAACTTTATAGTAAATATTATCAAATACTTTAGGAATCTTAGATTTTGTTTTTAACATTTGCCTACTAAAACTGAACAACTGCATCATCTCACTAACAGATCCAGAAGTTTACTTAAGGTATAATTTATTAGCATCTTTGAGTCTCATTTCACATATTGCTGGTTTATATTAAATATGCTCTATTATGAAACAAATAGCCTTAATTCCTACTCGTAACAGCCCTTCATACAGGAATATTCTTGACCCAAACCTGGGCAGACCTCCACAGTTATCAGCTGCTGCAGGTTACCCTTCTTATTTATTTAAATGACTACAATTTTAGCTCCTGCAATGATCTGTAGACTCCCAAAGCTGTGTATTTCCAGCCACTTTTTGAGTTGCATGCTGTAGCAAAACAGTCAGCACCTCTCAAGATATTGCTGCAGAGAAAGATTTTAATTCACCAGAGGCTCTTTCTGTGTTAGAAGCAACATTTCCCCCTTAGAACAAAACAGCTCGAGATAGCCAGCCAGCCCTGTAAGTAAATATATACTTATTATCTGGTGGACATTCAGATGATAGGGGACTTTTGCCTTTGGATAAGAAGGAACACTACCTACTTTGATATCAATCATGTAGGAGTTCTTTTAAAACTTCAAATTTTATTTCCAAATGATAACATAGCAGAACTATGGGTTTTCTGGGTCCCACTTTTTTTTTTGAGTCCTACTTCTATTTAACACAATGCATCCTACAAAGGTCTTCTGCTATTACTTAAACTACCAATTCACAATTAATATGTATGTTTATGGATTCCAGCAATAATTTTCTATTATAAATATAACTTAATATAATATATCCATCTCTGACCACACATTTATTTTAAAAAGTAAAGATGTGGTCTGAGCACAATATCATTTGCTATTTTAAATGGAGAAGATTAACATTATCAATAAAGAAGACTTAAGGCAATTCTACTCTTACTCACTGAGATTACTGGGCAATGATTACACAAGCAGACTGTCTTGTCACAGTGCTTTGCTTATGAATACGACATGTCCAAGAAAAAAGTCCTGGGCACTGTGAGGAAACAGAATCATTAGTCTCATGTCACAGGAATGGATTAAAAGAATTATAATGTGGACCTATACAGGATTTAAAAGTGCTAAATGTCAATGCTTTAAAAAAATTTTTTATTGAGTACAGTGACAATGAACCAGGCTCCAGGTTCAGACTAATTAAACTTCCTGATACTGACAAGTCAGAGTACTCAACAGAAATAGCTTATACATGTGCCTCACAGAATACTGTACTGGGAGTTGTTACTAGTGGTTTGTTTTTAAAACTCTGACACAAAGAAATATTTTTAAATTAAAATGGGAAAACTAAATCATTTTCGATTACAAAACCATGTATCTTATCTATGTATTTTATAGTTTCATTATAAAATTCTGCCTGATGATAATCTCCAAAACAGAACAAGGCACATATCTTGGTTATTTTTAACTTAGCAAAATGGGCGTGGCATTTTAATCTTATGTTAAAATATAAAACTGGACTTTCAGCACATTATCAGATATGAACTCTCCCTCTGCAGCATTATCACATGCGTCATCAATTACTGCCATGCCTAGTCTAGCATCATGCCAGCACATTAAGACAGAAAGTATATGCAGTGTTCACTGGACCAGAAAGACAGAAATAAGAAGGGGAGGTGGGGGAGAAAGAAACCCTAGAGAAGAAATTAAAAAAAGGCAGACCGTGCAATACAAACCAGATCATGGCTGCTTAGCTAATATGGGCCAACTGCTGTGGAAGAAAAATGTCGAACACCCCAAGTTGTGTAAATTTCTGTAAACATCTAAACACACACACAAACACACACAACACCAACCTAATTAGGAACATAAATATATGTTGATCCTTTACTATGTTAGTTTTGAAAACAAGAGCTAAAGCCTCCTTGTTATCTCCCAGAAAAAAAGACAACTGGTGTTTCTTCCATGGAGGGGGACCTATCTCAACTGATATAAAACTAGGATCCCCTTTCTGACCTTTTATCCATTCAAGCTTTACCAATGCTTCAAAGAAATCCTTTTAAGTATGTACATATAAGCATAAAGTTTTAATACTGACAGTAACAAGTTTAGACACTTTAACAATGGATAGTTATTCAAAAATAATGTTTTCTTGTTTAAATGCTCAAAACTTAAGACTTTTTTTAAAAATTAAGAGACAGAAAATAAATTCCCTTGTTCTATGACTTGGTATCATTGATGTCATAGATTAAGAAATGTGAAAAGACGAAAATAACTAACTTTTGACCTGGAAACAAAAAACAAACAAACAAAAAAACCCCAAAACCACAAAACATTTCTTAAGCTACAGAGACCAAGCTTACCATGTCTCCTCCTAAGGGTCTAACAGTTTGCTACTTCTTAACTGTTTCTACTGGAACATTTCACACATGATTATACTGCCCAGAAAAGGTATTAAAGGATCAAAATACATTTTACTCCTTTATTCAATTTACAAAAACACTACACCCAACTTTCTGTCTTTATCAAAGCTTAATATGGGCCAAAATGACATTTTTTCCATTAAATCCTAACTGTCTTCTCTGTGTTTTACAATGACTTCCCAACATTATTAAATCACATCCAAAACTCCACCTAATTACTATACGGGCGTGCAGAATAATGGCTCTAGACTGTACTATTAGTTCTACATAAGTTTAACTTCACTCACATCACGTGTCACACGAGCTCTGCCTAACTAACTGACTAGGACCCAAAGTAAGCCCGGGCCATCTTACCGATTCTATAGGCTTGTCAAGGGATGCTTGCTCAATCTCCAAATGTCCTTCTTCATACTGATCAAAGTGATTACCCTGGAAAAAAAACCCTGCAGTTATTTTTCAAAAGTAATTAATATTAAAGTGACTGAAAATCCAACCAAGTACAAGATATTTTTAGTACTTTTTTTCAGCAGAAAACCAAAACTGTACCACAAATTTGAGACTCTTTAAAATAAAGAAAAACCTGTAAGGCCCAGTGAGATGGCTACACACTGTAAAAGCACATGCCACCAAGCCTGGCCACCCAAGTTTGACCCCTGGCACCCACATGGTGGAAGAGAACCTACTTCAGCCATGTTGTCCCATGATAGCCTCATGTATGCCATAAAACACACAAACTCCACATACTGCCAAATAAAAGATGTTTTTCTTAAAAATTGCCACCAGATAATGCAGCTCAGAGTTAGAGTTCTTAATCAGCACACATAAGGCCCTAGGTTCAATCATGGGAGACAGGAGGTATGCACTCACCCATAAAATCAGGTCAGGATAGGAAAGATGGCTCAGAAGGTAAGTATGCAAGCCTGGTACCCCAAGTTTCATCCTCAGAACCCATGTAGAGGTAGAAAGAGAGAATTCTATAAAGTCATCCTCTGACCGCCACATGCAAAAAGCTATGCCATGTGAGTCTACACATGCAAACACAGACTCTTCACTAGAATTTAGAGGTATCATTTGTGCGGGATTGTTGATTGTACTGTGAAACTCCCAGACTGTGTTAATAAAATTAACCTTGGATGGGGGGCAGAGCCAGCAACTAGTGGACGAAAATTAGTCATAGAGAGAACAGAGGGCAGAGGAAGATGGATAGAGAGACACACAGGAAGGAACAGGGAGGGACTTAAGAGAGTCTCAGGTCTTTTTGGTTTGGGATGGAAAGAGAGACACTCTCTTATGGGTCTCTGGCCAAAAAGGAAGGTCAGCTAGCTGGCTGCTTCTCGGCTTCTCTGATCTAGCAGGTTTTTCACCCCAACATCTGACTCCCCAAGTCTTTATTGGTAAATACAACACCTTAGATAGAAATAATAATTCACCGGTAGGTAAACAAGCTGACTAGCAGGCCTGGCACACACCTTTGATCTCAGTACTTTCGAGGCAAAAGCAGGCAGATCTCTGAGTTGGAAGTCAGAACAAATTCCAGTACAGCAGTGCCACACAACCAAACAGGATGGGGGGGGGGGGCACAAGGAGAGGGACATGTTGCTTATTATGCACAAGACTCAAGACTCTAAGTTCAATCACCAGCACAGGAAAATAAAAAAGGAAGAAATAGTGAAAGATGGCAGGCAAGCAAAACAAAAAGAAAAACCTTAAGTGTCTATGTCTGGAGCTAAGTGGTTAAGAGTACTGACTGCTCTTCCAAAAGACCCAAGTTTGATTCCCTTTGCTGACATGTTGGCTCAAAACCATCTGTAACACCAACCCCAGGGGAATCTAAGGGCACCAAGTATCCATGTGGTACACAGGTACACATGCAGACAAAACACCTATACATATTTTTTTTTTAAAAAAAGTCTATGACTGGGAGCCTGGAAAGATAGCTCAGCAGATAAGAGAACACTGGCAGCTCTTGGCAGAGGATGTGGATTCAGTTCACAGCATTCATATGGCAGCTCACAACCCTCTGAAACCCCAGTTCCAGCATCCTCTTCTTGCCTCAGGCACTAGACATGACACAGTAGACATACATGCATGCAGACAAAACATTCAAACAAATTTTATAAATATATAATAGAGTTTAAAAGAGTCTGTGTCTGGGAGCTAGAGATGCTGCTCAGAGGTAAAGTATTTTCCCAGAATGCAAGAGACTCTACATTCAATCACAAGCCCTGGGAAATTAAAAAAAGACTAAATCTAAAATTCTGAACTCTTTTCCCCCAACAAATGTCTAAATTGTTAACTAAAACATTATCAACATCCATGTGACATCTATGCTTAAACTGACTGCATCAGGAAGACAGTGAGTTGTGCCCTTTTACTTTCATAAACAGTTTTATTATATTTACTTATTTATATGTGTGCTTGTGCATCCATGAATGTGCCAATCCATCATGAGGAAGTCAGAGGCCCACTTCCAGGAGTCAGTTCTTTATTCCAGTATGTGGGTCCCACCGGTCAAACTCAGGTGATCAGGCTTGTCAGCAAGAGTCATGGTATTGCCTCTGTATTCCTTTTTTGTTGTTAAGATTTATTATTATCGCCAGGTCATGGTGGGGCATGTCTTTAACAATCCCAGCACTTGGGAAGCAGAGGCAAGTAGATTTCTGTGAGTTTGAGGCCAACCTGGTCTACAAAGTGAGTTCTAGGACAGCCAGGACTGTTATACAGAAAAACTATGTCTCAAAAAGGGGGGGGGGGGCTGCAGAGATGGCTCAGAGGTTAAGAGCACTGGCTGCTCTTCCAAAGGTCTTTAGTTCAATTCCCAGCACCCACATGGTGGCTGACAACCACCTGAAATGAGATCTGGTGCCCTCTTCTGGTCGGCAGGGATACATGCAGACAGAATAATGTATACATAATAAAATAAATAAATCTTAAGAAAAATAAAACCACAGCCTCACACCACCATTTAAAAAAAAAGGTATTTATCAAAGTGAGTGGGCTCAAAGTGGGTTTTTTGTTTTGTTTTTGCTTTTTTTTTTGAGACAAGGTCTTTCTATTTCATCTTGGCTGTCCTGAAACTTGATATATAGACCAGGCTAGCTCCAACTCACAAAGATTCTCTTGCCTCTACTTTCTGAGTGCTGGGTTTATTAAGGGCATGAGCCACCACACCTGCCCCCCATATGGTTCCCCCCCCCCAAGATAGCTTTTGGAGCGTATCTTGGAACTTGCTCTGTAGACCTGCCTCTGCCTCCCAAGTGCTGGGATTAAAGGCGTGCATCACCACTGCTGGAACTTCCTTGTAGTTTTTAGTAATTTAATTTTGTTTTTGTTTTGTTTTTCGAGACAGGGTTTCTCTGTGTAGCTTTGCGCCTTTCCTGGATCTCTCTGTAGACCAGGCTGGCCTCGAACTCTCAAAGATCTGTCTGCCTCTGCCTCCCAAGTGCTGGGATTAAAGTCATGCGCCACCACCCAGCTAGTTTTTAGTAATTTAATTTTAGTTCACTTTATTATTTGGGTGTGTATGTGTTTGCATTCACATGCAGGTATGATGTGTGTGGGCAAATACTCATGGCCCTTGTGTGGAGGTCAGAGGATAACTGGAAGCTGGTTCTCTTTCCACTTTATTGTAGGTGCTATAGAATATTTAACTATGTGAAGATGTGTTACATTTGTTCATGTTACATTTATTTAATTATGAAAGGATGTGTTACTGTTTTATCTTGTCTGTCTAGGGTACCTAATTGGTCTTAATAAAAAGCTGACCAGTCAATAGCTAGACAGAAGAGGGATAGGCAGGGCTGGCAGGCAAAGAGAATTAATAGGAGAAATCTAGGCTCGAGAAAGGAGGAAAGAACAAGGGAGATGTCTGGGGCCAGACAGAGAGTCACCAGCCAGCAGACACAGAGTAGGACATACAGAAAGGTAAAAAGCCCTAAGGCAAAACGTAGATAAACAGGTTAACTTAATTTAAAAGAGTTAGACAGAAATGAGCCTAAGCTAGGCCAAGCATTCAAAGCTAATAAATCTCCGTGTCATGATTTGAGAGCTGGTTGGTGGCCCAAATGAAAAAAGTCTGGAATAGTAGATTCTGGGGAACCAACTCAGGTCATCAGGCTTCCCAATAAGAACACTGGCTTAAACCATATTGCTGGCCCAGGTCTTAAGTTTCCAATGAATGATCATATCAATTAACAAAGCTATAAACATGTGACTTTTCCATGTAGATGAGGTGTGAGCCAAGTTTAAATTGATTTTAATTTTGACATGCCTCTTACTATACCTTCAACTTGATTCTGACTAGTAAGTATATTACACACATCTCTGTCTTTTCCTGGTTTCACCAACTAAAATTCCTTTTTTGTTTTGGTTTTTCCAGAGTTTCTCTGTGTAACAGCACTATCTGTCCCAGAACTGGCTTTGTAGGCCAGGCTGGCCTCAAACTCACAGAGATCTGCCTGCTTTTACCTTCCTAGTGACGGGACTACCATGCTTGGCATTTGTTTGCTTCTTGTCTCAGGCAGCCCATGCTGTCCTTGGACTCTCTATGAGGAGCTGAGGACACTGGCATACATTGCCACACCCAGCTTTATCTTTTCTACTCCATTTATCAACACTCCTTAGAGACTGTCTAACGTCTCTGAGCAAACTTCATGCTGTGGCCCTACCTCACAACTCAAATAACGTATTTATCTATAATTAAGGATTTTTTTCACTATTACAATTATGTGTGTGTGCACATTTATGTAACGGCACACATATGGAGGTCAGAGGACAAGTTGTGGGAGTTAGTTCTCTCCTCCTTCTATGGGGGTCCTACAGATTGAACTCAGGTAGCAAGCACCTTTAACCACAGCTGTTTGCCGACCTCAATTTGGACTTCTAAATTCAAATCATATAATGATGTTGGGTACAGGCATAGCTCAGTTGAAAAGAATATTGCCAAATATGCACAAAGCTCTGGGTTCAACTCCAGCATCACACAGACCAGGTATGGTGGCATACACCATCCCAGCCAGCACTTAGGAGACAGAGGCAGGAGGATCAGAAATTCAAAATCATCCTTGACTACACAGCAAGTTCAAGGCCAGTCTGGGATAAATGAGACTGTCTCAAAAGAAAAAGTTACAAAATGATTTTGTTTCCACCTTCCATAGATAAATATAAGGATGGAAGGAAGGATGGAAGGATGGATGGATGGATGGAGGGAGGGAGGGAGGGAGGGAGGGAGATGGAGAGGGCAGTAAGTGATTCCTATAACCACATGGTAAAGGAGAAAACTGACTATCACAACTGTCTTCTGACCTCTTCAAGCACACTGTGGCACTCCCATTCCACTCATCCATACAAACACAATAAATAATAAATGTCCTTTGTGGGGGGGAAACAGTCTCATTATTAGACAGGCTGGCCCTGAACCCACAAAGATCCACCTGCCTTTGTTTCCTAAGAGCTAGGATTATATGTGTGTGTGTGTGTGTGTGTGTGTGTGCGCTAAACTTCAAATTTTGAAAGTGACATGAGGCAGACACAACCATACAAGACAGTCATATTTATTTAATCTATTAACAAACATGAACACAATGGATAAATTTTACTATTGAAAGGGAATGTATCAAGAGGGAGAAGAAAAAAAGACTATCCTTGAAACAGAAAATCAGGCTGGTCAATGGTAGCATAAACTTTTAATTGAGGGCACTCAGGAGGCAGAGGCAGGCAGATGTCATGAGTTTAAGGTCAGCCTGGTTTACAGAGCTAGTTAGGACAGCCAGAGCTACACAAACAAACCCTGTTTCAAAAAACAACAAAGGGCTGGAGAGATGGCTCAGCTGTTAAAGGCTGGCTCATAACCAAAAAAACAACAACAACAAGAAAGAAAGAAAAAGAAAACTTCTCTTTGGATTTTTTTTATTAATTAATCGATTAATAATTTTTTCTTAGCCAGATCACAGGGCATTCTGGATATTAATAGCATCATTTTATATTGCAGTTTTAAAAGTTAACAGAAGCTGGTTGGTGGTGGTACATGCCTTTAATCCCAACTCTCAGGAAGCAGAGGTAGGTAATCTGAGTTCCAGGACACCCTGGTTTACAGAGCAAGCTCCAGGACAGTCAGGGCTACACACAGAAACTCTGTCTCACAAACCCAAAAAAAGGCCTAAGAAGCGAGGTGAGGTGTGGTGTCATTTGTCTCTAATCATAGCACTCAATTCATGTTGCAAAGGAGAGGGAGTTAGAGTTTAGGACCAGCCTGGACTACACAAGAAGTTCCTATCTCAAGAAAGACAAAATCAGCAGAAAAAGAAAAGGGAAAGGGAAGGACCAGAGCTGAGAAAACAGAGTGAAAAAACTCCTCCACAGTACTCTAGTCAGAGTATTGTAACAAGACAGCAAAGCACACTGCTAGATAATCAAAGCCCTTGTCTCAACCATTTTGCTCAGACACATACAAAAAGAGAGGGGGAAAAATACAGCTGTTTTCCTGATTTTGATCATGCAAGAACAGCCTTGAAATAAGAATCAGACTAATAATACAGTTGTCCAAATCCATTCTCGGACTCTACACTATGGTGAAAAAACTAAATGCACAATCACATGCAGCCTTGTAACCAGTTCTTTCCAACGCCATTCTTCCACCAAAAGATCTTTATTCATTGATTTATTTTGGTTTTTTGAGACAGGGTTTCTCTGTGTAATAGCCCTGGCTGTCCTGGAACTCACTCTGTAGACCAGGCTGGCCTCAAACTCACAGAGATCCACTTGCCTTTGCCTCCCCAGTGCTGGGATTAAAGGTGTGCACACCACCGCCCAGCCCAACAGATTTTTTTCCCCCAAAAGATCTTTTTTAATGAATGTCTTTCTCTTTGTTATTCATATGGAATTGGAAATATGACTTTCATATAAGCCATGTTTTAAAATGTTTTTTTTTTTTTTGGTGATCTGGAGAGATGGCTCAGAGGTTAAGGGCACTGTCTGCTCTTCCAGAGGTCCTGAGTTCAATTCCCAGCAACCACATGGTGACTCACAACCATCTGTAATGAGATCTGGTGCCCTCTTCTGGTGTGCAGGAACACATGCAGACAGAACACTGTAAGTAAATCTTTTTTTTGTTTTTTTAAAGGTTTTTGCATTATATGTCCTGTGCCCTTTGTGAGTTTTTGTTTTTCCTTCAAAAAAGCATTGGTGGTACACGCCTTTAATCCCAGAACTCAGGAGGCAGAGGCAGGCAGATCTTTTGAGTTTGAAGCCAGCCTGGTCTATAGAGTGAGTTCCAGGACAGCCAGGGCTATGCAGAGAAACCCTGTCTTGGGAAGAAAAGAAAAGAAAGAGAAGAGAAGAGAAAAGAAAAGAAAGAAAGAAAAACAAAAAGAAAGTTTTAATATTTGTGTATGTCCTTAGAGGCCAGAAGAGGGTATTTGTTTGGAGAATAAGATCTAGCCCAGACTTGCCTCAGCCTCCTAAACACTGAGATTCCAGGGTGGGAGGGACACCAGGCACACCAGCATGCCTGCCTGACATCCTTTACTTTTTTAATACTTCTAGGGAACCTTCAGCTGATATTCCTTTGGTCACTATTGGTTTTATCCCTGAATTAAATCCTTTCCATCTCTCATACTATGGGAATGTAAATGGTAATGATTTTATCTAAGTTTTAGTATCCTGAGCATAGCCGACATTGACTTTTTATAGCTTATGACATTTGTTCCAATTGAAAGGAAAAACAAAAATAAAATGTCCATTTGTTATTTCTTGTACACTTGCATTAGAATAGCAACTCTCTTCCATAGTACTAGACACATGCATACACACATACACACGAAACCTGTTTCTGGGACCTAAATATCTTAAAACTATGAGCCACTTTTCAAGTAAAACTCTTCTGAGAGTCCCATTCTGTTATCACAGATGGCACATAAAAGATGCAAGGGCACAATTCAAAGGTAGAATATTTGTGTAGCATGATCAAGTTGCTGATTTTTGATCCCCAGTATAAGGGGAGGAAAAGGAAGAAAAGGAGCCCAAAGAGGAATCCTATATAAACATACTACATGAAAGTAACAGATGGCTTTCTTACTACGATTAACATTGTGATCATGTAAACAGATTCTAGAAAGTCCTTGAGCAAATGTTACATTTTTATTATGGTCATTACAATATTTCCCCATGCTAGGCAGAGAAGGGCACCCAGGCTAGGTCTGCTTAGTAAACACCAGGCTCCCAAACCACTCCCTCATGTCTAAGCCCAGCACTAAGGAGGAGAGGGGAGTCTAGGCCCTGATCCTATCCCCTAGTACCAAACGAGCCCAGGGCCATGATGACAGGTCTTCCACATTTTATCTAATGATCTCAGCAGTCACAGTTCAACTGCCTACAGAATGAGAGGTGCACAAATACCACACCAAACTGAAATACAGACTACAGTGCCAGATTATTTTCACTTCCTAGGAAAATCCAAAATCAAGCGATGACAAGATGGCTCAGCAAATAAAGGCCCTTGTTGCCAAACCTGTCTATGTGAGTTTGATCCATGAGACCAAAATAGTGGAGAGAATGAACTCTCACAAATTGTCCTCAGACCTCCACACATGCAATGTGGCACCTGGGTGCGCACACACACGCGCGGCGCACACACACACACGGCGCACACACACACACACACAAATAAATGTAAAAATAGGGAAAAAACAGCCTCCCCCCCAATAAGTACATAAAAGTTATAAAACAATAAAGGATGACACCCACCATCACCTTTAATCCCAGCACTCGGGAGGCAGAGTCAGGCGGATCTTTGTGAGTTCGAGGCCAGCCTGGTCTACCAAGCAAGATCCAGGAAAGGCACAAAGCTACCTACACAGAGAAACCCTGTCTCGAAGAAAAAAAAAAAAAAGAAAAACAAACAAACAAACAAACAGCATGAGCCAGATGTGGTGGCTCATGCCTGCATGCAATCCCAGCACTTGGGGACAAATACTATGTCTCAGACAAGGGTAGACTAGAAGGTAAGGCCCTGACTTTAAAAAAAAAAGAGGTGTTCATTTCTTTATCTATTGTGCTGGTATCTATTGCTGTAATCCTTTTTTCTTAAAAACTCAATGGCCGGCAATGGTGGTGCACACTTTTAATCCCAGCACTCAGGAGGGGGAGGCAGACAGATCTCTGTGAGTTCAAGGCCAGCCTGGGATACCAAGTGAGTTCCAGGAAAGGCACAAAGCTACACAGAGAAACCCTGTCTGAAAAACCAAAAAGCAGCTACTTCATAAGGATTATTGTGAAGACTGAGATAATATATACAAAACCTAAAGAATAATGCTTTTTTCTCATTTCTTAACATTTTAAAATTTTATTTGTGCGTTTGTGTGTGGGAACACACACATGGAGCTGGTCAGAGGATAACCTGTGGGAGTCAGTTTTCTTCTAGCATGTGTGTCCTGGGAATAAAACTCAGGCAAGTTTGGTAAAAGTGACTGTACTCGCTGACCATCTTACTGGCACCTCATTCAGTTTTTGAAACAGGGTTCCACATAACCCAGGCTGGCCTCAAACGAGCTTACTGAAGATAATATTGAAGTCCTAATTTTTCCTACCTCTAACTCCAAAATTCTGGGATTACAGGAGCACACAACCAGAACTGGCCTTCTTCCTTCCTTCCTTTCTTTTTTCTTTTAAAGACAGGGTCTTGGGGCTGGAGTGATGGCTTAGTGGTTAAGAACACCAACTGTTCTTCCAGAGGTCTTGAGTTCAATTCCCAGCACCCACATGGTGGCTCACAACCATCTGTAATGAGATCTGGCACCCTCTTTAAAAAAAAAAGTCAGGGTCTTGTTATATATCCCTCCCTGGCTGGCCTCAAACTCACAATCTTCCTACCTAGGCCTCCCAAGTGGTAAACATATAAATATGCACTATTTTGCTCAACTACTTAAAACCTTAAAAGGAGGCTACATTTAACTTGTGAGTAATCTAAACCTGAAACATAGTTTAGATACATTACTATGTTTCATTCCCTCTTCAATGACTTTAAACCAAAGGACACTACTGACAGTTGACCTATTTTTTTTTTTTCTTTTATTAAAACATCCAGGCCGTGGTGGCTGTGGCATTAATTCTAGCACTCAGGAGGCAGAGGCAGGCAGATCTCTGTGAATTCGAGGCTGGCCCAGTCTACAGAGCAAGTTCCAGGCAAGCTCCAAAGCTACATAGAGAAATGAAACCCTGTCTCGAAAAACCAAAAAATATGTGTGTGTGCATGTGTATTGACTATTTTCTCATTTTATTATTATTGTTACTGTTATTACTACCACAGTACTAAGGATTAAATCTAGGGCCCTTCACAAATTAGGCAAGTACTATACCACTGAACTAACTTATTATACCCTGAGCCCCTAAGTTTTCTGTTTGTTTGTCTGTTTTTTGGTTTTTCAAGACAAAGCTTCTCTGTATAGCCTTGGCTGTCCTGGAACTCATTCTATAAACCAGGCTAGCCTCCAACTTTAAATTGGACTGCCTCTGCCCTTAATTACTTTTAAAGTATTTTTTAAATGATAGCATAATTTATAAAAAGGACTGGGAATATAACTCAGTGGTTGAGAATCTACTACGCATACATACCCACACAAACATAAGTAAATAAATAAGTAATTTTTTAAAATGTAATTAAAAAAAAAAAGAATTTCATTTCTGATTGGTTATTTAACTCAATGGCTAATGTGCTTACCTAGTACCAGGAGTCTAGGTGTGGAAAAGCACACCTGTAATCCCAGCACTGCTGAGGCAGGGGGATCACAAATTAAGATTATTCCTGGCTACAGTGCAGATATAAGGCTAGTGTGGGACACATGAGACATGGTCTCGATAGATAGATAGATAGATAGATAGATAGATTTTCCGTTTTCAATATTCTCTTTATGCAAAATACTAGGAGATTCAAATTTTTAAGTGGGTTATTTCTGAGCAAGTGCAGAAAAATACAGCTAAAAATGTATGTAGTAATATCAAAGAACTAAAAAAACAAACCTAAAAGCCAGGCAGTGGTGGCACACGCCTTTAATCCCAGCACTCGGGAGGGGGAGGCAGAGGCAGGTGGATCTTTGTGAGTTTGAGGCCAGCCTGGGCTACCAAGTGAGTTCCAGTAAAGGCACAAAGCTACACAGAGAAACCCTGTCTCGAAAAACCAAAAAAAAAAAAAAAAAAAAAAAGAAAAAAAGTAAAACTATGAAGCATCTCTTTTTGATTTTTTAAAAAGCTGTTGTTATATTTACTTCACAGGAGGTGTCAAAAGACAACTTTTAGGAGCTGATTTGGTTCTTCCCTCCACTTGTGGATCCCAAGACTCTAACTCAGGTCATGAGACTTAAGTCCCTGAACCACCTCCAGAGCTGCTGGGGTTTTTTTTTGTTGTTGTTTTAATTTTGGTTTTTGGAGGCAGGGATTCTCTGTGTAGCTTTGTGCCTTTCCTGGAACTCACTTTGTAGACCAGGCTGGCCTCGAACTCACAGAGATCCGCCTGGCTCTGCCTCCCAAGTGCTGGGATTAAAGGTGTGCACCACCACCGCCTGTCGAGCTGCTGGTTTTTTAAAATTTACTTTTAATTTCCTCTTCCTTTTTCAGCCATCTAAAATCAGGTGTTTTGTGACTTTTTAAATGAAAATTTATTTTTAATTTGTTATGATCTTGTGTGTATGTTATGTGAGGGGACACACATGTGGGGATCAGAAGACATCTTCTTAGAGTTGGTCTCTCCTTCCACCTTCCAGGGATCACAGAGGTTGTCAGACTTTCCGGGAGCACAAGGGCTTTACCCACTGGGTCATCTCACTGGCCCATAAAGTCAGATTTTATATGAACTTAACTAAAGCATCAAAAAGGGTTCCTACTTAGTTTCGAAGTGACAACACTCACATCCTGATATCCAGTTTTCAGTCTTCACTCAAAATCCTGTTTGAGCCTGCTGAAATAGTTGAGGGCCATTTTTCCTCAAGACTTAACTTTCTGCACTGTCTGGTTTCAATTTTACTAAGTCACCTTGAATTCTCTTCTCTAAAAAGCATTCAAAGGTTTTCATCATCAGTAATGTATGTCTCTTTAAGTAATTTTAAGTTAATGAAATTAATAAAGCTCATGTACTTTGCACCTGCTTTATAGGGCTTGCTATAAAAAAAAAAAAAAAAAAAAAAAAAAAAAAGAGCCTCCTCTGGTATCAACCATCCAAACTGAACTGAATCAAACTTCTGTGGACCTGCGACACATTCTTCAAACACCTTGAGATGCTGCGCTGCAGCCTGTACAGTGGGCACATGACAAGGGCTTTTCAGCAACCCCCAAATTCCTTACGGCTGTAAAATTTCTCACAGCATTCTACGCACAAGACTGTTCCACAGTGTTGATTTTTAAAAACTGTTCAATTGTTTTGTCTATTTACCAACCCAATCATCTCCCAGACTTCAAACCCTTCAAATCCCTTCTGACACACAGCTGCAGTATCCCTGTGTTGCTCTAAGTAAGCTCCAAGGAATAAAAACTGGAGTTCCGAGGCTCATCCCTTGACCCAAATTGCTGTTACCAGAAGATGCGGTAGTAATGCAGTGATTTGCAACTCTGAGGATGTACATTACCTAGAAATAGCCAAAGGCTACTAAATCCTTTATAGTTCCAATTATTTCTGCAGTGACAATTTCAACAGCTAAAAGACGAATCATTCTAATTCGGCCTTGGGGTCCCCCCCACCTCAAATGCCTGGCATCTTTTCCAGATCAACACTTGCAAATGAAGAAAGAAAAATCAGGGTTTAGGCACGCGTTATCTCACGCTTGGAAAGAAAGGCCATTATTATGTTCCTTATAAATCTTGGTAGGATTCGGAGTTAAGTTTACACCAGTCCACAGTCCTAATACCTTACTGTTTCCCAAGCCCAATTAACGGCCTGAAAACAACCGTAGTATTTATACCCAGAGAAAGCTCCATGCTCGCCTAAACAAAAAGGCGTCTGATAAGGACGGGTACCCTTTCCCAGGGCGAGGACAAGGTTAGACAGACGATGAAAGCTTTGTTGATCACAACGAGGAAAAAGGAGAGACGATTCCCAAGATGATCGGGGCGAGCAAAAGCCAAGGGTTCGGAAGCCCTGGCCCGAAAGCCACTGGCCGCAAGCCTTCCCAACCCCAGCCCTCTCCCCCGAGGGCCAGCCCTGCGCCCGCACAGGCCCCCGAGCCAGCAGCCAAAGCGCGGCCCAACCGAGCCCCGAGCCGGGGAGCCGCAAGCCGGGGCCAAAGAGGAGGAACCCCGCGCGTAAGAGGCGAAGCGAATGGGGGGACGAAGCCGGAGACGCGGCCTCCTCTCCGGCTGGGAGGCCCCCAGAGAGAGGAGAGGCAGGAACGAGAGCCGGGTGCAAGGCGGAGCCGAGCGCAGGAGGCAAGAGAGCCGACAGGCCGGGAGGGAGGCGGCCCCGGGCTCACTGCGAGCCCTCCGGCGGCGGGGGGTCCTCGGCGACGCCCGTGTTTACCTGAAAGTCTCTGTCCTCGTTGAAGCGGGAGAAGCGGTCCGCCATTTTGCCGCCTTCACTCCTCCTCAGGACGACGCTCTCCGGTTCGCTCCGTCCCTCCCGCGACACCCGCCCCCTCCCTGCTTCCACGCCTCCTCCCACGCCCACCGGGCGCGCGCGGCTGCGGGGCGGGGGGAGGGTGTTGGAGGGAGGGAGGGAGGGAGGGAGGGAGGGAGCAAGAATGCGTCCCGACGGGAATTCCGAAGGCGCAGGCGCTCTGTGGGCCCGGAGGCGGAACCTTCTTCGCTCGTCGCCCGGCTTCGCGCACGGCCCCGAGCGACCCCGAGCGGGCCGCGCATGCGCGCTTCTTCCAGCGCGCCACAAGCGCTTCCGGAGGGCAAGCCCGGCAGGGCAGGGAGTGTGAGGTTTGGGCAGGGTCCTCTCGGCTACCTTTCTGGTGTTAAACAGCCTTTCTTCTGCTCTTGTTTACGTTCAAGCCCGTGCTGTATTTGCCAAGTAATAGTAAACAGTAGCATGAGATATGACTTTAGAGCCAGAGTACTTTTAATTGTTTTTGTTGGTTTTGGACAGGGTTTCCTGTAGCCCAGGCTGGACTCTAGCTCGCTATGTAGCCGAGGCCCTCCTGCATAGTCCAAGGAGAGTCCTTTTTTTGTTTTGGTTTTTTGTTTGTTTGGTTTTTGGGGTTTTTTTTGTTTTTTTTTTCGAGAGAGGGTTTCTCTGTGTAGTTTTGGTGCCTGTCCTGGATCTTGCTCTTGTAGACGAGGCTGGCCTCGAAGTCAGAGACCCGCCTGGCTCTGCCTCCCGAGTGCTACCTTATTTTGTAAGACGAGATCTCTCATTAAACCTGGAGCTCTCCCTGGTCTGGCTAGCAGGCCCCAAAGGCCTGCGCACCTGACACCAGGGAAGAACACACAAGAACTAGTTACAAGCCAGGCTAGGAAGCAGTTGGATCCTAAACCAATTTCTCCATTCAGACATCAGCTGGAGGCTTTCTCTAGAAATGCTAACCAAACAGATCCTGGACCTTAACATACCAGCTGTAACCAAGAAAGATTTGGTTTAAAAAAAAACAAAAAAAAAAAACTGACTTATTGTTCTATTCCTGTGAAGAGACACTAAGACCAAGGCAACTTTTAGAAAGCATTTAATCAGGGGCGGGGTGGGGGGGTGGGGGGGTGGATTACTTGCAGTTTCAAAAGTTCAGTCCATTATCATCAGGACAAGGAGCATAGCAGTATGCAGGTAAGCACTGAAGCAGTAGCTCATAGCTATATCCTGATCCACAGCCAGAGAGAGAGAGAGAGACTTAGACAGAGAGAGAGATTGAGATTGACACTGGGCCTTGCCATGGCATGGGCTTTGAAACCTCAAAGCCACCCCCAGTGATACACTCTTTATGACAAGGCCATACTTCCTAATTCTTCTAATCCTTTCAAACAACTCCACTCCTTGGTAACTAAGCGTTCAAATATATGAGTCTATGGGGACAATTTTTATTCAAACCACCACACCAATATTCTAGTCAGAGTCAGATTTCCCCCAGGGAACCTTCATAAGTCCCCTCCCTGGGAAGCTGGATTACAGAAGTGATGTCTTCATGGGATGCAGAGGGTATCACCCCAGCATAAAGATCATGTTCCTGGGGCTGGAGAGATGGCTCAGTGGTTTAGAGCACTGACTGCTCTTCCAGAGGTCCTGAGTTCAATTCCTGGTGACCACATGGTGGCTCACAACCATCTGTAATGAGATCTGTGCCCTTTTCTGGCCTGCAAGGACACATGCAGACAGACCACTGTATGTATAATAAATAAACAAATTTTAAAAAAAGAAAAATGTTCCTGCCCAAATACCTCATAGAAAAGTCCATCATTCTGAAACTCCATTCACAATGAATATTTGAAGACTAAGAAAGAAATCCTGGAGGTTGGAGAGATGGCTCAGCAGTTAAGAACACTTACTTTTCTTGAAGAGGAACCCAGGTTTGGTTCCCAGCATGCCCATGGCATCTCAGCACCCACATGACCTGTAATTCTGGTTCCAGGGGATCTGATGCCTTCTTCTGGCCTCCATAGGCACCTCAGGCATGTGGTACAGATGGTGTGACATTATTCCACAGGAGACATGAATAAGCATCTACTCACCCCAGATAAGGGACTGAGAAGAGACTAAAGTACAGGTACCTCCAAAGTCCATCTTAGTGAACCACTTACAGAAGTGTGGATGACAAGTTACTTACAGAAGGAGAAGTAACTCAAAGGCAGCTGCATCATCAAAGCCCACCCCAGCATGGGTGACAGCTCACCAAAAATGGGGGCCTGGAGCCCATTGCATACCTGGCAGGCAGCTCAGCTGGTACCTGCTTCTTCCGAGTGGTTTACCTGGTCTGAGACTCTTCTAGGTAGCTGATTCAGTCTTAGCATGTTCCTCAACAGCCTTACTACTTGTTTATACTTGGGAAGGTAGAGGCCCAGTGAATCTCATCAGTTTCAGGAACTTCCTGAAGCTTTTCAGTTGTTTACTCCTTGAACTGATAGTTTCCCTGCACGATTGAAGGATTGAAGGTTTTATTGTAGAGGAAATTGCTACTCAGTAGTGCGCAGATATACAGACATGCAGACACTCATAAAATAAAAGAAAATGACTCTTGACAGAGAGATAGAGAGACACAGAGGGAGAGAGAGACAGAGAGAGGACTCTTGGAAATTAAGACATTTTATTCTGTTGACTTTGGTTATCTTTTCTGTTGTTGATATTTTGCTTTGTAATAGGGTCTCCTGTAGCCTCGTTTGATGTCAAATTCACTGTGTGGATGAGGATGACTTTGAACTCCAGGTCTGCCTGCTTGATTGCTAGGATCACAGGTATGCACCACCATGCCTGCCCTGACAATGACATTTTATTTTAAAAATGTATCTAGTTTTATTTTACGTGGGAGTGTTTTGCCTGCATGTATGTCTCTGCACCATGTTCAGGCCTGGTGCCAGAGGAGGCCAGCCGAGGACATCAGATATCCTGGAACTGGATCTGCAGACAACTGTGAGCCTCTCTGTGGGGGCTGGGAATTGGACCTGGAATTGTCTGCAAGAGGAAGGAGCCAGTGCTCTTAACTTATGAGCATCTCTCAAGCCCCCTTTTTTTAAGTTAGGGTCTCATATACCCCAGACTAGCCTCCAGCTCATTATGTAGTGAGTTTATATTGAACTTCTGATCTTCTTGCCCAAGATCTGGGAGTACAGGCATGCTCTACCACATCTGTTTTTGGAACCAAACCCAAGCCTCCATGCATGCTGGCAAGCACCCAACTGATGGAGCTACATGCCAAGTCCCTCAGCGTCCTTTCTCTTGCTGTTGTCTGTCATTCACTGATAATCTTTATATGAATCATTTACCATAAACAACGCATATAAGATGATGAGTCTCAGCCAATAAGAGTACTGTGTTGTGGAATATTTAACTATGTAAAGATGTTTTACGTTTGTTTTATGCTGTGGAATATTACCTTAACTATGTGAAAGTATGTTACATTTGTTTCTGCTGCCTTTGTTAACAATGCAAAGATGTGTTGCAGAATAATTGTTTAACTATGTAAAGATGTATTGCATTTGTTTATTTATTAACTGTGTAAGGATGTGTTGCTCTTTCACCTTGCCTGCCTAAGGCACCTGATTGGTCTAATAAAAAGCTGAATGACCAATGGCTGGACAGGAGAAGGACAGGTGGGGTTCGTGGGCAGAGAGAATAAGTAGGAGGAGAAATCTAGGCTGGAGAGAGAAGAAGGAACAGAGAACAAGGGAGAAAGAGACGGACACACTGGGGCAAGGAGCCGGGCAGCCGCCCGCCAGCCAGACATGAGCAGCAGGAAGGTAAGACATACAGAAAGAAAGAAAGAAAGGTAAAAAGCCCCAAGGCAAAACATAGATAAAGAGAAAGAGATTAAAATAAGAGCTAAGGTAAGGCCAAGCATTCATAACTAATAAGAAGTCTCCGTGTCAAGATTTGGGAGCTGGTTGGTGGCCCAAAAGAAAAAGCCTGGTACATTACAGCAAGTCAGAGGCCAGGCTGGGCTACATAGTGAGTTTCAGATGAGCCTCAGAAGCTTAGTGAGACCTTGTCTCAATCAGCAGGTAAATAAATACTCTGATGCTACCATTTCTACGTTTATTAGTAGGAACTCTTTCAGGCTACCACTGTGGTGCTGTGTACTCCAGCTGCTGGTATCCAGTCCTCTTTGGGTTGACATCGGTACACTGTGAGCTTTTGTTTTTTTGAGACAAGAGTCTCATTATGTAGCCCAGACTGGCCTTGTGCTCTCTATTAACCCCCATCTGACCTCAAATTCCTTAGCTTCTTCAATGCTAGGATCACAGGCATGTATTACCAGGCCCACTTTCATTATCTTTTTTAAAAATAATTTGTTCATTTTTATTTTATTTGCATTGGTGTTTGCTTGCACGAATGTCTGTGTGAAGGAATCAGATCTTGGAGTTACAGACAGTTATGAGCTGCCATGTGGGTGCTGGGAATTGAACCAGGGACCTCTGGAAGAGCAGCCCTCATTATTTTTTTTTTGTTTTTTGGGTTTTTTTTTTGGTTAATTTTTTTTTCTCTGAAACAGGGTCTCACTGTGTAGCCTTGACTCTCCTGGAACTCACCACATAGACCAGGCTGGCCTCAAACTCACAGAGATCTCCTACTTCTGCCTCCCAAGCTGAGATTAAAGCTGGGGTTGAAACACCATGTTATTCATTGTGATGCTCAGACTGCTCCATACTTGACCAGGACAACAACTGTTAAACAGTTTCAAATGGCATTCCTAGTTATTATTGTAATTGAAAGCTGTGTGGTTCTGTTTTGAGATGGGGTCTGGAGTAGCCTAGGCTGACCTCCACTTGGAACTTGGAGTATGGAGCTAAGGGTAAACTTGAACTCCTGATCCCCTGCCTCCACCCTACAAAGCAACTATTTTTAAAGATATTCTATATACCAGACACCGTGCTATGTTTTTAAAGGAAATGAAATCACTCATTTTTTAAAATTGTTTTATTTTATTTGCCTGCATGTATATATGTGTACCACATGCCTGCAGTGTTAAAAGAGGCCAAAAGAGGGGTTGGGGATTTAGCTCAGTGGTAGAGTGCTTGCCTAGCAAGCACAAGGCCCGGGATTCGATCATCCTCATCTAAAAAAAAAAAAAAGAAAAAGAAAACAGGAGGCCAGAAGAGGGCTTCTGACCCCTGGAACAGGAGGTAGGGGCAGCTGTGAACTAATATGGAGGTCCTGGGAAACAAACCCTGGACCTCTGGAAGAGCAGCAAATGCTCTTAACCACTGAGCCACCTCTCCAGCCCCATGCTAATATTTTTACTTGAATTATCCCACTCAATGGTTATGGCCACCCAGAGGTAGGGACAGCAATTGTTTTCACACAGTTTCCAAGTAAGGAAACGAATTTATAGGACTCAGTAATTTGCTAGTAAAAAAGAAATAGAGCCTATAGGCTAGGTGTGGCAGCACACACCTTTAATCCCAGCAGTCAGTAAGCAGAGGCAGGCAGATCTCTGTGAATTCAAGGCCAACCTGGTCTACAGAGCAAGTTTCAGGCCAACCACATCTATGTAAGTGAAACTTGGTCTTAAAACCACCACAGAGGTGTGCTGGAGAGATGGCTCAGTGGTTAAGAGCACTGGCTGCTCTTCCAGAGGACCCTGGTACAATTCCCAGCACCCCCATGGCAGCTCACTGTAATTCCAGTTCTGGAGGATCACACAGACGTACATGCAGGGAAATGTACATGACAGACATACACTCAGGCAAATGCACACCAATGTACATGAAATAAAAGTAAATAAATTTTTTTTTTTTTTAAAGAAAGCAAGTAGAACCTGGGGCTAGAGAGATGTCTTAGAGGTTAAGAGCACTGGCTGCTCTTCCAGAGGACCTGGGTTCAATTTCTAGGCCCCACGGGGCAGCTCACAACTACCTGTAACTCCATCTCAAGGGCATCCGACACCCTTTACAGACATACATGCAGGCAAAACACCGATGCACATTTTAAAAAGCTTCTTATCAACAGGACAAAAGGGTAACTTTCTTACTGCTTCTCAGAGAGAGGAGTAGAAATATCTCACATATCTGTGGACTCAAACTTTTCTTCTTTTATCGCAGAGAGCAGAGGCAGAGACAGTGAATCCAAGTTCTGTCTGCCAGGGCCCTGTGTATCCAGTTGTGTCCCTGGGGATCTGCTCTAGTTGGGTTCTGTTGCTGTGATAAACACCACCTCCAAAAGCAACTCAGGGAGGAAAGGGTTCGTTTCAGTTTACAGCATACTTCATGAAAAGGAAGTCAGGGCAGGAACTCAAGGCAGGAACTTGGAGTCAGGATCTGGTGTGGAGGCCTTGAAGGAATGCTGCTTACTGGCTTGCTCCCTGTGGCTTGCTTAGCTTGCTTTCTTATAAAACCCAGGACCACCTGCCCACAGTGAACAACCCAGAGTGAGCTGGGCCTCCCACATCAATCATCAGTCAAGAAAATGACCCACAGGATTGTCTATGGACTAACATGATGGAGGCATTTTCTCAGCTGAGGGCCTGTCTTGCCAGTTGACAAGAAACCGTTATCTCCAAGGACCCCCAGACACATAGGACACATGATTGTGTCCTGTTTACTTGCAGGGGGGGGGGGAATGAAGAGGCCTAACTTAACATTAGTGCTTCCATGACAGGCTGCAGACTAACAATACTGGGACTAGGCCTCACCACTGCAATAACCAGAAAAAGCCGCAAACTGTACCCTGTGTGTGGGGGGGTCAGAATTGAGACAAACAAGTTCTAGATGCTCCAACAACATGAAGGGTAGCTTACACCACTTGTATATAAATTGCCAATTTCCTTGCAGCAACGCCAGTACCAATCCCTGATTCTGTTACCTCACTCCTGCCCAATCAGGAGTTCAAATCCCATCTGAATCCGGAATTTCCCTCCCCCTCCCTTTACTCCTTAAAAACCCTGCCATAACTGATCTCTCTCTGATCTGACCGCTGTGTTGGAATGCATGGGAGGCCCAAGCTTGAGCTTATAATAAAGGCTCTTTGTCTTTGCATATGAACTCAGACTCCTGGTGATCTCTAGGGGGCTCATGACTCAGGCATAACACTGGCATGCTTTCAGTTTAAGCAGAGGGCAAGAGGTACATATAACAAAGTAGGTATGGTCAATTTGTGGTCCTGCCCATCACTGAGTGGTCACTGTCTGAGCCCCACACCCTCCTGCTGGGTGGTCTATGGTAGCATAAAAAACAAAACAAAACAAAAACTATGGAAAATTATGGGGACTTGGAAAGGCATAGTAGTCTCTCACTCCAGGGCCAAATTGAAGCCTCACACTGGCTGTGAAAGAATAATTCCAGTTCATTAATGTTTGCTTAATGCCAGTCAGGCCTAGTGGCGCACACCTTTAATTCCAGCACTTGGAAGGCATAGGCAGGTGGATCTCTGTGAATTCAAGGACAACCTGGCCTACATAGAGAGTTCTTGGAAAGCCAGGGTTACATAGAGAGACCCCCGTCTCAAAACCAAAACTAAAAACGTTTGCTTAATGTCTTTCTCCTTTCTCAGCTGTAAACCTGCAGTTTTCTAAGAATCTCACCAAAGCCCACTTTCAGACCAAGCCGCGTCCTTAACTCCTTGTACAACGCTGGTGGTTCTAGGTTTTACTGTACCAGAGTACAACCTCACCCAAGGCACCTGCAGCGATGCCCTTCATATCTCACTAAAGGAGAGATGGCTCAGTGACTGCTCCTGCAGAGTATCCAAATGGGTTGAGTCTGTCGCCCTCTGCTGGCCTTCATGGTCAACTGCGCTAAAGTGCACACACCACACAGCCCTACATTCACCTAATGAAAAATAAGTCTATAGTTTACTTTTTACTTTTTTTTTTTTTTTTGGAGATGAGGATCGAACCCCGGGCCTTGTGTTTGCTAGGCAAGTGCTCTACCACTGAGCTAAATCCCCAATCCCTTTAATTTGTATTTAAAGCCACATGTGATGGCACATGGCTTTAATCGGGAGGCAGAGGCAAGTGGATCTCTGGTGAATTTGATGTCAATTTGATCTACATAGTTCCAGGCCTCCCAGGGCTGTATAGTGAGACCCTGTCTCACTAAAGATGGCCCGGTGTTAGATGGCTGGAAGATGGCTCTTCAAGAGGACTTAAGTTTAGATCCCAGTACTAACTTCTGGTGACTCACAGCAAAACCCTGTCTCAAAACAATTTTTTTTGTAGATTAATTTTATTTATTTTGCATGCTTAACCTTTTTTTTTTCCCCTCAAGACAGGGTTTCTCTGTGTAACAGTCTTGGCTGTCCTGGAACTCACTCTGTAGCCCAGGCCTGCCTCTGCCTCCCGAGTGCTGGGATTAAAGGTGCCACCACTGCCCGGCTAGCCTCTTTTTAATTAAAATAATAAATAAAGATTAATTTAAAAATTAACTAAATTGGGCTGAAGAGATGGCTCAGCAGTTAAGACCACTGGCTGCTGGTCCTGAGTTCAATTCCCAGCCACCAACGTGTGG